>NC_090256.1:23954579-24167301 GCF_037325665.1 Littorina saxatilis
ACGTGCTCAACTAGACCTGCTAACCAAAATAATAACAGAAACAAAAACAAGGACTGGGCACAACATTTACACGTGTGTGACCTACTTACATCAGGTGCCTGTGATCTATAAATAACAATGATTGCGTTTAAAGTAAAACATGAATAATGCCGATGTTTACTGACAATGAATACATAACAACTAAGATAAGAATGTATGTGCTTTCATAATATGATTATTTATAAAACACAGTGGGGAAATTTGGAAAATAATTTTTATACGAAACTGCGCACATCGAGTCGAGCTCTGTAGCGTGTGTGTTCGGAGGCAGGAGACACACATGGCTGTGGATATTAATTGTTCGGTGGATTAAAAAGGATACCCCGACTTCGGCAGGGCAGAAGGAGGTACAAGACGGTGTGCTGTATTGCTGTGTGTGTGTGTGTGCTGTGCAGACATTCTGTGTTATGTGCATGTGCTGCAGGCACAAGATGAGATCATCCCTTGTCTTCTCACGACGTCGACCACCTCGTCTCCATCTTTAATCAAGTTTCTTTGTTCTCCTGGCTGTGTCTTCTGCTCACCCCCTGCATCCAACCTCAAACACCATCACCCGCCTGCATCCCAGCCCCATTTCCTATTCCTCTTCAACACCCTTTCGGGGCCCTTGTCCTCTCCCTGACTCTATCTCAGTTTCTTCCTTGGCCTCTGTCTCTGTCTCTTCGCAGTCCCTCTCTCTATCTCCATCTGTCTCCCTCTCTCTCTCTCTCTCTCTCTCTTTCTCTTTGTCTTTCCTCCCCTCCAGTCTCTCCTCTCTCTCTCTCTCTCTCTCTCTCTCTCTCTCTCTCTCTCTCTCTCTCTCTTTCCCTCTCTCCTCTCTCTTTCACCATCTCTCTGCATGCTTCTGACTATTTCTCACTCTCACTGTTTCTCTCTTACTATCACCCCCCCCCCCTCCTCTCCTCTCTTTTTCTCTGTCCAGCCTCAAAATGTCAATTTACACACCGCCCCTTTCTGTCTGTTGTAGCTCAAAGATTGGTACTTCAACCACAGTCACCGCCACCTTCGCCATCTGCACCACCTCCTGAGTTCGTCATCTCTGTCGGCTCAACGACCCTCCTCCCAACAGCACCGACTGCTACAGCCACCTTCATCATCACCATCGCCATCACCATCACCACATCGTGTCCACAATCATTAACATTTTGTTGGGCTGCATTTTAGTCCTCCCTTCCACCACCCGTGCCCCCACCCCACCCCAACCACCACACTTCTCTCCTCTCTGCATCCCTGTCCATTGTCTTCTCCACCATCTTCAACCCTTCGTCCGTGAAGCCGCAACAAATTAAGTTTAATTTCATGACAAGAATGTTCACCGTTCATGGCCATTGTGGACCCCTTCTTTGCAGTTTCGTAACCAATGACGTTTGGGCGAAAGGCATCAAAGAAACTACAAAGACCTCGCATATGCAAGTGTTACTTATGTTCCCTTGGGTTGGAGATCGGGCCTTAGAATTACAAACGTCAGAAGCCATCGTATACTGCTGCTGCTGCTCTTTTCGATGTTTGCATAAATGCAGTAACCATTTTAACATTTTACATCAATGTGCCACAGTGTATCATTCGCTGGGATACCATCGCGCTTGTTTTCTTTGAAGGAGGTGGGTTGAGGCCAAAACGTTTCGCACATGTATGTGAAGTGGACACACAAAAGAACAAAAGGAGAGAGAGAGAGAGAGAGAGAGAGAGAGAGAGAGAGAGAGAGAGAGAGAGAGGGTTAGAGGTAAAGAGAGAGAGGGGGAGAGAGGGGGAGAAGGGGGAGAGAGGGGGAGAGGGGGGGGGAGAAAAGGGGAGAGAGAGACAGAGGCACACAGAAAAAAAGAGAGAGACACACACGGAGAGAAACAGAGAAAGAGAGAGAGACACAGAGATAGAGTCAGAGAGAGAGAGGAAGACACACACAAACAGACAGACAGGCAGACAGACAGACCGAGAAACAGAGAGAGACAGACAGAGAGGGAGAGAAGGACACAGGAGAAGGAAACACATGTAGTAAAGGAGTCATAATCGAGTAGTACTAGTACTGTGACAGGGCGGACAAGGACAGTGAAGAGGACAAGCGCCAGATGAGGCTGTGAGCGCACGTGCTAGCCGTGTCCCCAGCCCCCTGTCTCCCCCTGTCCTTGCCCCGCGGCCCTTCGTGCAGACCGACTGGGTGGAGAGGTGCCTGATTTAGAGCCGTTTTTAATGTCTGCAGGAGGCCCACACTCAATTAGCCAGTCATTTCATTAACTCACTCTCACTCACCCCCACCCAGGGGACAGGAACTAGCATGACCGCACTGGGACCCTCGCAACAACCACCACCACCATCCAGCACTGGAAGTAAGGCTTCACTCTGCTCACCCCCTCCCCCTCCCCCTCCCCCTCGCCCTCTGCTCGTAACTCTAAGGGAGGTAAGGCTTCACATTTCCCCCCCCCCCTCCCTCACTTAATTTTAAACTCCGGGAGGAAGCTTGGGTTTGAAGAGCGAGAAGAGGGGGTGTGGCCCGCGGGGACCCTCACAACCACCGCCACCATCCAGGCTTTTGGACTGGAACTAAGTCTTCACTTTGCCCCCCCCCCCTCCCCCCCCCCCTTTCCCTCTCTTAATTTTAAACTCCAGGAGGAAGCATGAATTTGAAGATCGAGAAGAGGGGGTGTGGCCCGCTGGGGACACAGCGGACCAGAGACAAAAGAAGCGGGATGAGGGGGACGGGAGAGACATGCATGCTGGGAAAACAGAAGGCACCCGATTTGGTTCCGTTCTGCATATTTGTGTAATGATGTGGATACACGCGAAGTTAACTTCAGTTTGAGCTGCGTGCTGAAGCCGCACGAACATTAATGATGCGTCAGCCTTAAAGAAAGGGTGTGACAGAAAAGGAGGGGGGAGGGGGGGAGGGGGTAGGGGTACATCCATTGGTTGATGAGGGTGAAGTAGGAGGCATTAGAGGGATGGCGACTAATGGAGGAGTGAAGATGACGAGCTCAGAACGTATAGTAACAACGTGGGTCTGTGACGGCAGAAAATAGTTACACATGCGCGGTTTTGGGGTTTAGAACAGTACAGTATCGACAACTAACAAAATTCCAGAAACATACAGTCCAACAAACAAGCACACACACGGACAATATCACGTTCACATATTTAGTTGCCTAGACCTCAGAGGCGTAGGCCGGTGTAACACGAAATTTTTACTCCACAAAAAATTTACTCCGGAGTAAAAATTTCGTACGAAATTCTTACTCCGAGTAAATTTTTCGTACGAGAAAAGAACTCCCCAAGGCACGAAAAAATTACTCCCTCCACGAAATTTGTACTCCCCATTTTTTTTACTTCCAGTAAAAATCTCGTACGCGAAAATGGGATGCGGGCGAAGGGATAATGCCAATATGTGATCTCGCGCAAACGAATGTCGCGCTACCCTCCCTCCACCCCTTCCACCACCAAGACTAACAGGGGACAAGGGAGTATACATTTCGTACACCTGGCATGGGAAGTTAAATTGCTCGTGTTAGGGTGAAGTAATTTATTCGTTTTTTATTCGTCAGGGGAGTAACATTTGTGTGCGAAATGTTTACTCGGAACTCACCTGTCGTGGGGAGTAATTTTCTCGTGTAATGGGGGAGTGCTTTTTTCGTAAAGGGAGTAACATTTTCGTACGAAATTTTTACTCCGGAGTAAAATTCTCGTGAGAGTAATTTTCTCGTGTTACACCGGGGCCGGGGAGGTGGTGGGTGGCAAGGGTCGGAGAGACAGAGACCAGAAGAGCAAGAGGAGGAGACGTTTCAAAATGTAATGGGTGACATGGACAGCTAATTTCCTGCAGAACAAAGACGGTTAGGAGAGACAGAGGCGGACGTCCGGTGTCCCCCCTGCCGATGTTCCCAGGCAGACAGTGTTTCGTGCAGCAGACAGCTGTTTTTTAGCTGTCATACTCAGACACCGCGCTCCATAACCACGGGCCTCGGAACAACTCATTTGCACTTCACTCAGCCCCTGCGTCCTCAGTCAGATTTGTCACTAGCAGACCATTCTGAGAGCCGGTCATCCGGCACAATGGATATGAAGGGTTGTGTCTGTGTGTAGCCCGGAAGAGGTAAGTGCCAGACTTGAAATCATCGGTAACGGGCGTGAGGACAATGGTTAACGTGACTAAAAGAAGACCAGACACGTACAAGGCGGCTGAAGTTGAAAGTCTAACACACACACGCACACACACGCACACACACACACACACACACGCACACGTACACACGCACACGGGAACGCATGCAGGAACACACACACACACACACACACACACACACACTCACACACATCGTACGCACGAACGAACGCTTGTCCCAAGGATGTCCTTTCAACACCAGTACCGCACTGTACTTTTTTTTTTTTTTTTTACAAATGAAAGATTCGTTCGACAAAGAAATGATTAAATCTTTCATGACATTTACTGACGTCCGAAAATGTTGAGAATTAAGCAATTATTGGTACAATTTTCTCATAGTAAAGCTTTGTCATCTGAAGAAGAAACCCAAAATTGCTGAACATGCTGACATTGTTTTGGATATACTGTAAATTCCCTTCACGTCCTTGTCAATGTTAATTATTGAAGACAAAGTTCTGTTGCATTAAACATTGAAGAACGGTTCGGGTAGTGGGTTTCCAAATGATATGAATTCATGCTGAGGGAAAGTAATGGGAGGAAGGAGGGGAGAACACGTCCAAGCTGCGAAGCAAAGAGAAACACGGTCAAATGGCGTGCGGGGGTAGGCCACTCTGGACGACAAAGGGTCGTCACTCTGTCCTCCCTTGGTGCCAGGCCCGCCATTACTCCGGGAGACGTGTCGGGTGATTAGCGAAACTCGACACCGCCCCGACTCAGAATGAGACCAATTAGATGAGGCCTGCAGGCGACATGATTCACACACACCCCACCCCGCTTACTCTCGGTCCCTCTCCCTCTCTCTGTGGCTCTGCCCCTTTATCTGACAACCCATAATATCGCAGTGAAATTTCTTTCACTCTGATGCAGGCCACTCCTCTTAGCTTTTTTTTTTCGCCTTTGACGGTGTTTTTTTTCTTCTTCTTCTGATGCATCCATTTTTCAGGGAAAGGGGAAATGCTGTTTCTTTTTCTTTCACACAACTGTAATGAAATTAGGAATTCGAGTCTGGCGCCTAGGCTCCCCGTCTGTCTGTTTGGAAAGGATGCGCCTGAGATGTCATAATATTGAGCTTCACAATAATACTGCAAGAGGACTCCGTTTCTGTCACTTTTATCGCAAGAAAATCGACGATGCACAATTCATGAAGTCATCAGACATCAGCTGATTAATTCACAGATAATATTAATGTACTTCCTACGTTCTCCTGGAAATCGAGCGTACACAATGTGTGAAGTTATCAGATAGCAACCGATTAATTCACAGAAAATAAGTACTTTCTACATTTCCGTACTTCTCAATCTCCAGAGAGATCCAGCTGTTAGTTTCAAAAGTCTTTTATTTCTGCTTCATGTTCTTCATCTCAGTGTAAAAATAAGTGTGTCTCAATAAATGTACGCGCAGCAACAAAACTATGCATCTCGGAGGTGTAAAACGTGCAACAAACGACCAAGCTGTGAAGGAAAAGGTTGCAGCTTCTATTTTTTTTTTATTTGGGGCGGGGCGGGGGGTTGTTGTTATTTGGTTGATTGGTGGATTGGTGGTTTTTTATATTGAATTTGCGTGTGTGTGTGTGTGTGTGTGTGTGTGTGTGTGTGTGTGTGTGTGTGTGTGTGTGTGTGTGTGTGTGTGTATGTGTGTGTGTGTGTGTTCGTAATTTGGAGATAATTGACTTTTCTTTGCAAGGAAGGGGGATTGGGGTCTACTTCAACAAAACGCATGAAGTAGGGCTAAGCCTCGCAGTTTACGACATGGATGTTTTAGACATCTCTGCAGGTACTAAGCCAGTAATGGAAGTGTCTAACACTCAGCCACACTATTGGCCACCACCGCAAGACAAAACGGTATCGCGGGGTGACACATGGTGCGGTGCACCTGAGAGCTGACCATCCACCCCACCACCCACCCAGGCCGGGTCAGTGAAGCAGCACAAAGGCCGGAGCAGTGGAGGCGGCAAAAGGTAAACAGAGGACCCCTGACCGCCTGACAATGGAGCCAGAGACACAAGCTCACCGCGGCATGGGCAGCTGATACGGTCCATCCCGAGGACAATGCCGTCTTCCCTGGACGTCCCGATTCCCCGCTTCACGCCTGTCTGAGCGGCGCTAAGCTGTTTGTCCACGCCTCGCTCTCCTCCAGAGTCTACTCCACGGTCTCTGTCTCCACTCTGTTTGTTTCTGCCAGAGCAAACATGTTCCCCCAGTGGCCCGGGCCTTTGGTCAGCCGGGTGTACAACGAGACCGAGTGTTTGTCTTCCCTATCAGGTGCCGAGCGCGACCAAGTGGAGAGAAAGGACTGTGGTAAACACTGCAAGGCCCTCGACAGAACGGACGGTTCAGGAACATGGTCCCGCCATTGTGTCGCGTCCCGAAGACAAACATGTTCTCTGGATAGACTATGATCTGGTGCTGCTCGACATCAGTGCCTGACATTGTGTTCGATACATCTCTAATCACCGCTTCCATGTTCCAGACAGAATCTGCATTTGATGTGCAGAAGCATTGGATCGTGCGAGCGGCGCCACTGTTGTCATCATATATAATCTGATGTTATAGTGTTAGTCATCCGGTATAACACACAACCTGGTGTTATAGTGTTAGTCATCCGGTATAACACACAACTCCTGTCGATCACCAAAGACCTGACAATTCCCTGTCGTGAGACTTAAAATTATTAAAACAAGTCGATACCCTTCGTTCGTTCATTAGGTTGCGTTTAAAACGAGATATTTCTGCAGTATTCCGTATTATTTGCAAGACATTATAGGGTCTAGGGTTCAAGGTTCTAAAATAATAAACAAACACAAATAAAGTTAAACATTATTTCTGTTTAACCCCTGAACATTGCTGCTAACCATTAAAAAGCGCAAAGGGAGGGCCCAAGGTTGATCTATTCCTTTCGTAGTTTATACAAGATACAACAAATCCTATTAGATCTTTCATGCAAAAACCTGTGGTTTGAAAGACAGTTTATTGGGCAGATACAACCGTAAACCTTCCACCCAGATACTGCAGCGTGTCTGTTTTGACATTTAATCAGCCCCATCATGGCTGACTAACTATTTTTGTGACTGAAAAGGCCGCTTGAGTATCGTTTCGAGCAATTTATGCTGCTTGAATCATCCGCAATAACTTGACATGTGTCGCTTTTCTTCTCCTTTCACGGCAAATTGTATGCCATTATACGGACACGTTTTTTGAAATTGGATCAAATTCCCGGTCGTTTGGAAAAGAAACAAGAGCTCTAGATACAATTTCATGCAAGAAGGAGATTGGAGATTTCGTGCGAGAAAGCAACCTCTGTTGATCTCTGTTTCCAACAAAAAAGAAAAGTAATTGAGCAAATCAGCAACGGAGTGAAAGATCGAGGCGGGTGGGGCACTCATAATGACGGGCTGAAGTGGAGTAGTAACGTTTTTGCTACAGGACTTTAGACACACACAAATTGAAATAAAGAATACGTCAGTGCTGGTTCACCTGTCCTTGCTTATCCAATGGTCAGCGATCCCCCTGTGACATCCGTGGACAAGCTCAGAAGGACACGTCTTCCATTGCCCCTTGTTTGTTTTACCCTCTCCCTCATCCTCCCACTCGGACACGACAATAGGGGCACGGACCTGTATCTTGTAGGTCCGTGACAAGGGCGACAAAGTGGCGTGGTTGGGGGAGTTGTCGTCCCTAAGGCCATGACGCTTATTTAGGGGCGACAGAGTGGCGTGGTTGGGGGAGTTGTCGTCCCTAAGGCCATGACGCATATATAGGGGCGACGACAACTCCCCCAACCACGCCACGTTGTCGCCCCTATATATGCGTCATGGCCTTAGGGACGACAACTCCCCCAACCACGCCACGTTGTCGTCCCTAACCTGCCTTCCAGGTAAGACAAGCCGTGTGTGAAGAAGGGCCGTAACTGCATGCTGTCCTTTGTGCGGCGTGTTGTTGGACGTGGCCGGGACGCAGGCGCCCATTGTGTGCGATGTGTGTGGAAACCAGCGGGGAAGTGTTTCGCTGGGCTGAGCTTGTCGTCGCCCATGTTTTTTCGCCACGTCGCCCCCATTCAGGCTTCTCCGCGGCTTCGCCCGGCCCCCCGGAGAACTGTCACCTCCCGTGTCTACACAGCCTTGTTTTTGCAGGAGTTGTGTTACCTATAGATAAACGACGGGCAATTGGAGCTCCTTGGCAAACAAAATTCGATGCAAAAATCCTGTCAAAGTCGTTGTAAGCGGCGTGTATAGGTTTGACATTCCGTAAGATCACGTGAAGAGACAGTCGTGCACGTCCTCAAACCCTGGTGCGAGGTCACGTCCCAGGCACCCCGTCGTGCTGAGAGAGAGAGAGACAGAGACAGAGACAGAGACAGACAGACAGACAGAGACAGAGACAGACAGACAGACAGACAGACAGACAGACAGAGAAAAAGACAGACAGAGAGACAGAGACAGACAGAAAGTACAGACAGACAGACAGACAGACAAACAGACAGACAGACAGAAAGACAGACAGAGAGACAGACAGACAGAGACAGATAGATAGATAGAGAAAGAACAGCGCAGCACAGAACATAGAAAGGTGAGAACTTCGCTCTATTCTTTGCCACCAGAAGAGACAAGGTAGACAGAAACTGTTCAGTGTTTCTGCCGAACAAACAGAAAATCTAAGAGAGCGAGAGAGAGAGAGAGAGAGAGAGAGAGAGAGAGACTGAGAGAGACTGAGAGAGAGAGACACACACACACACACACACACACACACACACACACACACAGACCCGAGCCTTCCCTGACCTCGGGAGAACGAACTTCTTGACGCATCTTTCTTGACGCAAGCAAAACACGCGTGGGACACCCGACACCAGGGGCTGAATTCTGCCGGTAATTAATTTCGAGTTCGATTTCACCGCCGTTCTGCTGAAGTGACAAGTCTCAATCCGTCTCCAGACGCCTGATTGCTCAGGCGAGGCCAGGAGACACGGGAGACCACCGCCGCAGTACACACGAGGTGTGTGTCTTATGGAGGAAGGAGCAAAGTAATCAACGCGATCGGACAAGATAATCATATTTTCGCACAAGTGTCGCCCTTCTGTGTCTACAACGCTAGGCAAAGGGGCGCCCCCTATGTCGAGTCGGGTCCCATCGTCTTCTGAGACATTGGCTGCAAACAATGCCGACACGGGGAGTCCTCTCCGGCCGTGGCATCAACTGCTGGTTCACAGACAGCAAGAAGACCCTCGTAGACTTAGCTGCAATTAAGTCATTACTCAAGGCTGCGTGACTGTATGGATTTCTCTACATCGTCATTGGGTTGACAGGGCGTGTCTGTTGACATACCAAGATAGTTATTGCACGAAAGGAAATTCATAGATTGCAAATTAAACGTCTTCAACGGTTGCATCAATAGCCATTAGGAGCATGTTTTGTTAACACGCTACCAACACACAAAAAATAACTAATTATGAATGTTTCATGATGGTCTTATTTTCTTGTTCAAAGCAAAATGTCTCGGAAGCTTTAACAGCCCAAGCATGTTTTACAAGCATCTGAAAAGGAGAATAAATCATGCAGTTTGAACACTTTGCTACCAAAGTCCTTGCGAATGCGCCCCCTCAAATCTTCTGGCTGCATTGTAGCTACAAGAGTCTAGCCGGTAACAACATACGGACATTGATGTATTGAGCCACTAATGAAAACGTCAGAAGATGAATTTCCCCCGAAAATAAAATGTAGGACATTTCTGGAACTGGAAAAACAGCCAAAGACGAGAAAAGAGATTCATTTCTAACTGATGACATTTGAAGATGGACATTTGAGGATAGATTGTATAGAAAGAAAACTATTCATCGTGAACATGACAGAATCAGAAAACATTCATCGCCAAACGCGAGTCCGTGAGTGTGTTTCATGTATACTAAGAACTCTATACGATCTACTTCACCTTGTTATCCAACTGCTGCAATTCCTTCTCCTCATCCCCCTACCTCTAACACTATTTATACAGTTGAAACCCCCTTTTAAGACTCCCAATTCAAGACCTCTTTCCTTTTATTACCTTGTTATACTTGAAATGTTCTGTTCATACCCTCTGCAAACTTACCTCCATTTTAAGACTCCGTGTTTATGACCTGATTTTTTCAAATATTTGAATGTCTTAAAAGGCGGGGTTTCACTGTACATTACCACTACAACTGGTACTGCCTCAGGCAACTTCAATAAGATCATGTTCTGTATGTACTATTGTTTAAGCGTGAGATTTAAAGATAGATATATACAGAATTCAAGAAACTCCTTTTCCTCTGCACCACTCCACACAATGAAAGCTGGAAAACTTTTTTTAAAGCTTAAAAAAGCTTATTTATACAACACAATAAAAAGTCCAAAACCAAGCCAGAATGTCGCATCTTTTTAAAATCCAAATTTTCCGCCTTCATTCCTTCTTCAAAGGTACACAGACCAAGCGTCAATAGTTACAACACTATGTTACAAGTATATGATGTGTTATACATTAACTATGTATATATATGTGTTACTAGATGAATACCCGCTTCGCCGGGTACGGCTTCGCCGGGAAGAAGTCGGCGCACCGCACGAAGGAAGGGAGATAAACGCGCAAAACACTGCAGAAGAGTAAAAATAGTATAACGGGAATATGGATTGAGCGTTGTCGACAGTGACCTAAAAATAGAAACGGGAATATGGATTGACGCCACACGAAGGAAGGGAGATAAACGCTGAAAACACTGGAGAAGATTTACTGGGAATGGATCCAGAGAAAAACCAAAATCGGTTCAGCGCTGCGCGCTGAGAGCATGTGTTGAAATATCTCATCGAGCAGGTTGTGTCCGGGGTCTACCTGAATATGCCCACCAAATTTGAAAACAAATTCATCGAGAACCTTGGGCGTGCATCGCGGACACACACACACACACACACACACACACACACACACACACACACACACACAAGTCGTATATATATATAGATGATGTGTTATATATTATATGTGTGATATGTTAACTCAGATGTGTTGTAACTATAGACGCTTGGTCTGTGTACATTTGACCTCACCTATCTGAGTTCGGAATGCGGTGGGGAATTTTCCAAGCCGTGTCGATGACTTTATTCGAACGGTAAGTCTTTCCAATGCGGATGTTGTTTTTTTTTTAGTAACAAGGCTTAAAATATTCAGTTCCCCAAAGAAGATGCAGTAAATCCTCTGTCTCTAAATTCTCTGCTGGAGAATAATCAGGACGGAGAAGCGGCAGTGAATTATTCAAAGACCTGCTTGCCCGGGGCATCCGTAGACAACTGTATTTTTCATGAAAGAAACAGAAATTCCGGGAGAGCTGAAGCATTGATTGCCTCGTTCATCTCTGCAGGATTCAGGATGTTGCTTTAAAGGTGCGTTCTTTCCTGGGTAGACCATTTTTTTCCATCACCATATATCTTTTCAAACTTTTACCTGAGTGAGTTAGGAGCATCCTTACACTTGGACCCAAAATCTATATCCTTGTCGCTGGTTTCTCTGCAGAGTGATTCTTTAAGGAATAATTTTCGTTATTGCCACATAATATCACAGTCATTCTGAAAAAATCATTCTGCGAAAGACATATTTCTTACAAGCAACAAACAAAACAAAAACAAAGAAACAAACACAAAACTGAATAGTAACAATGTAAGAGATTAGAGGAGTTTTGTCTATCGGTTCGCCTTTAGACGAATAGTGTGTCTCGGTGTGTGTCGGTGTGTGTGTGTGTGTGTGTGTGTGTGTGTGTGTGTGTGCTTGCGTGCGTGTGTGCGTGCATGCGTGTAGGCACGTGTGTGTGTGTGTGTGTTTGTGTATGTGTGCGAGCATGCTTGTGTTAGTTTGCGCGCGTGTGTGTAGCAAAGGGGTAGAACCTCCCCCCCCCCCCCCACCAACAACAAAAACAAAACCAAAAAAAAGCCTCTTTGCCATTTCACCAGTTCATGCATGTGTTTGTTCATGCATGTCTGTTAGTCTGTCTACCTGTCTGCTGTTGTAAGACCAACATAGCAACGGCGTAATACGAGCCGAAAGACGGCATTCCGGGCAACATAGGTGCCCATACCTGTGTTCCATCGCCCGCATACCTACATCGATAATTTGGGCCACGGGGGGAGACAGCAATGCATTGTGCTGGAAACGCCGAGTGAAGTGCTTGTGGCATGATTTGTTGCCTGTGTTGCCTCGCTTCATTTGACACCTTTCTTTTCCTCCCTCCTCCCTTTCCTCCCAACAGGTGCGTCATGTTGGCTGACTGGCCAAGCCTGGTCCTTGCGGAGTTCGCATCTATCTCGCTCTGTTTGGACGGCCCGGTCAGGCGGCAAAATAAGCCCGCCTTACCAGTAAGTGGACCCGAATTTCAACTCTTTCCACGCAGCATCCGTCTTGTTTTTGTTGGCATACTTTCCCAGACTAACACAATCCAAGAAACTGACAAGAGATGGCACAGGTGTAGTTTTGAAAAAGAAAAAATGCAAAGAGGAAGAAGAATTTATTCCAGTAAACTTTGTTTCTTCTGACAAAGAAGCTAAGGAAACGACAGTGTGAGGAGTAGACTGGTTGTGACGTTTGGTCCTCCTTGACGTGGAAGGAGAGGTGTGGGGTAACGGTGGAGGGGAAGGGGTTGCCAACAAATAACAACCAAACGTTAAAACGTTTAACAGATTTCAACGTGTTCTTTCTGAGAACAAAAACCGTTGACGGGAGCCTCTTAATCATAGCAACAATACTCGTTGCTGGACTCGAGGTAGGCTACATCAACATATGCAACAACAACAACAACAAAAACAACAACATCAACTATAACTCAACGACCACTACTCAACAACATCAACTTGACAACAACAACAACTTAACAACTTGACAACTTGACAACAACAACAACAACAACAACAAGTGTATGTCCAATAACCTGTTCCATATTCATCTGTACAGGAGTGATTATTTTCCTGCCGGAGAAAGTCAACCATATGATTATGATGTAAATAACGGCTGACTTTTAAACCACAGACAGACAAATAGACAAACAGACACAGACAGACAGAGAGACCGATAGACAGACAGATAGACACAGAGAGAGAGAGAGAGAAATACAACAAGTCGCGTAAAGCGGAATTACAACATTTAGTCAAGCTGTCGAACTGACAGAATGAAACTGAACTCACTGCATTTTTACAGCAAGAGCGTATACTCGTAGCATCGTCAGTCCACCGCTCGATGCACAGGCAGTGAAATTGACAAGAAGAGCGGGGTAGTAGTTGCACTGAGAAGGATAGCACGCTTTTCTGTACCTCTCTTTGTTTTTTTTTTCTGAGCGTGTTTTTAATCCAAACATATCACATCTATATGTTTTTGGAATCAGGAACCCACAAGGAATAAGATGAAATTGTTTTTAAATCGATTTCGGAAATTTTATTTTAATAATAATTTTTATATTTTTTAATTTTCAGAACTTGTTTTTAATCCAAATATAACATATTTATGTTTTTGGAATCAGAAAATGATGAAAAATAAGATAAACGTACATTTAGATCGTTTAAATTTTTTTTTTACAATTTTCAGATTTTTAATGACCAAAGTCATCAATTAATTTTTAAGCCACCAAGCTGAAATGCAATACCGAAGTCCGGCCTTTGTCGAAGATTGCTTGGCCAAAATTTCAATCAATTTGATTGAAAAATGAGAGTGTGACAGTGCCGCCTCAACTTTTACAAAAAGCCGGATATGACGTCATCAAAGACATTTATCGAAAAAAAGAAAACAAATTCCGGGGATATCATTCCCAGGAACTCTCATGTCAAATTTCATAAAGATCGGTCCAGCAGTTTACTCTGAATTGCTCTACACACACACACACGCACACACACACGCACACACACACGCACACACATACACCACGACCCTCGTCTCGATTCCCCCTCTATGTTAAAACATTTAGTCAAAACTTGACTAAATGTAAAAAGAAACAGACAGACAGTTATGTATAGACAACTTAGTGTGACAAATGGACAAATATGGACAGCAGCCGAGATGAGTTCTGCTCAAAAGATGAATTTCTGGTGCGAAAGTTTGACAGTCATTTTCAATAGTCCCCGGCAAGATTTATTCAGAAACTTTTGCCTAAAGTAAGTGTCACCGAGCGACCTCCATGGTTCCATTTTTGTCAGACCCGTCTTGGAAGATAAACGGAGTGAAAAGATGTGATAAACAAGGCGAGACAACGATAGATAACGAGTAGAAAGACACACTCTACACATTCAGCAAAACCATAGATCTTCCGATGACTCTCCAGACTGTGAAGGTTTAGCTGTACATCCTACTGTCACTCCGGCATTTGTATTTTTTACCTAACTGCTTACAGTCTGGGTCAATGCACTGTCGTAAGTAAGTGGCTGATTTTCAGTGTGTCATTTTCCTTTCATTTCCACTTTCTAAAATAGCACTGATGTCTTTTTCTTTCAAAAACACACACATCGCAGCTTATTATTCACCGTGACGTCATTCTCGCTTGCCATCAGTGCTGCCGCTAATTACGATATTAATGTCCACAGGCAAACTTGGTGTGAATTTTGGAATAGGAAATATCAGTGCCACTGAGCTGTATATTTTCATTTTTATTTTTCATTACTTTACTTTATTGTCCCATCGCTGGGAAATTCGGGTCGATCCCTCCCATTGGAAAGCCAGCAGCAACAGAGTCGCGCTACCCAGGTGTGTGCGTGTTTAGGTTGAATCAGCCACCTGCACTGATGGCAGAAAGACAGAGGTCATTTACGCGCCACAGTGGTGACACGGGGGTGGAACATGGAGACCGTCTCTGAGACTGCACATAAAATTGACCCATGTCCGTCTTGGCCCGGATTCGAACCCGTGCTCTACCAATTGAGCTACCGGGCCCTCGATATTCCTCAACTCACCTCATGGAATACAACTCTTCCACAGCGAATAAAAACACCAACAAAGCTTTTTTTCAGAAATCTGAATTGTTTTTGCAAATCATCTACATCAGCATGCATATTAAAGCAGCATATCTATAGTTGTGGCAAGGAAGCACCTGTGTCAATCGCCGCAGCTACCGGCTTAATGCAAGTCCATATGAAAGCAAAGTATCGCGAAAAGGACACCCCTTCGCACACAGCTCTGTAGGGGGGTCACAGAAAGTGGGACACCGTCCTTAGCGAGGATTTGACCACTTCACCAAGGTCCGCAAGCAGCCCTGTTTACTTTCGCACCCTTCAATTTAAAAACCTCGTCGGGATAACTTATGCAAGGCGTTTTTGTGGCGACAATGGGGCATTAGCGCGAGAGGGATTTTCGTGGCGGCTAAAGTGTACGTTAAGTCTATTCTCTGGAGGTCAGAGACTTGCCAGGGCTCTCAGGCGGCTTTAACGGGGCTAGCACTTGAGAGTTTGGAGAGCGTTGTTCCTGACAAAGTTATTCTGACAGAGTTTTGTGGGAGAGGAGTGCTAACAGGGCCGGCCACTTACCCAAGATAGACTGGCGCCAAGAGCCTTCAAGTGGCCAAATGTCACAGGCAGCGAGGGCTGAGAAAACCGCGCTCAAGTGCCTCGCCCACAACCTTTCATGGAACCGCAGAAACCTTGGACAGGTCTTTCAGGCACAAGTTATGGCACGTGTCCGCGCAGCTAACGATCCGCGAGGGTGTCACGTGCACGACAGAGGTTTCTGTGACAGTTCTCCACTTACAGACTTCACGCCACCTGAGATCTCAAGCAGGCCCAGCTTCGCGTTTCTCTTGCAGTTCTGACACATGACTTGTGTTTGAGATGCACGTGTGAAAGGTTATGCTGATAGGCGATAGTTTGTGTGTGTGTGTGTGTGTATGTGTGTGTGTGTGTGTGTCTGTGTGTGTGTGTGTCTGTGTCTGTGTCTGTGTGTGTGTGTGTGTGTGTATGTGTGTGTGTGTGTGAGTGAGTGAGTGAGTGTGTGTGTGTTAGTTTGTGTGTTAGTGTTAGTGTGAGTGCGTGCGTGCGTGCGTGCGTGCGTGCGTGTATTTGTAAACTCTCATAAGTACGCCTCTTTGTACACAAGTTCATGGTATCTGCTTTGACCATAGTTAATGCAAAAGAAAACTTTCCGCAAAACATTGCCAGGCAAAAGTCCCATCAGTACGGATGAGATGATGTAGTTATATCCTTCGAAAATAATCAGAAATCAACAACTATGGAGATCACATAGGCAGGCAAGACTGAGTTTCTATAGTGTCACGAAGTAGATCCCAAGCCTTCCCCCATGCAACTGTGTCATCGTAATATACTACTATAATAAGAGGTTCACTACCAATACAAGACTTACAAAATGTCCCCATCGTAGTAACAGAGATCAATTAACCAGCAGTCCTACAAGTATGCCTGAACTCCCCGCCGTAGTTCCAGAGAACGGCCCTGTTCTAGCTTTGTCAGTCAAAGGCCAAGCTTTACAGTAGTCCCTACAAATATACTGCCCCATGTCACACAACTTGGGATCGCCTCAGAGCTGATTTAGAGCCACTCGGCCAGGCCAAAATCAAGACAATGAATCACGCTGCCCCGCACGGCATTGTGCACGGGGGGCTTGATAGTATGATACTGCTCGATACACGTCTTGCAGCTTATGCTCGCCGGTGAGTGATGGGGACAGCGGATCGAATTGAAGCACTCGCGTGATCGCTGCTCTTTTTGTTAGAGGGGGACTCGCCATTGTAGTCTGTAGCAGCGCTGGGCGATGTTCTGCAGTGAGTCTTGGCGGAGTGGTGGATGTCTGGGGGACTTTCGGCCGTGCAGAGAGAGAGAGAGAGAGAGACAGAGACAGAGACAGAGACAGAGAGAGACAGAGAGAGAGACAGAGACAGACAGACAGACAGACAGACGGAGAGAGAGAGAGACAGACAGACAGACAGACTACAGAGACAGAGAGAGACAGACGGACAGACAGAGAGACAGACAGACAGACAGAAAGAGAGAGGGGGGGGAGGGGCGGCGAGAGAGAGGGAGAGAGACAGATAGCCTCGGACAGACAGACAAATGAGAATGTGCATGAGCACCTTACCCACACTGTTAAGTTTGATATTTTTTCACAAATACAAGACAGAAGAGAACTATAGCGGAAAAAAATAAAACACGCTGGCGCTGGACCCGAGTACTCTTCAGACTGGCTCGCTCCCCCAGTATGAAAGTTTTTGTCTTGTGCACGTAGATTTAAAAAAACAAAAAAAACCTATATATTTATTTATTTTACACAATTAAAAAAATTATTAGAGTAAAATAAAACATTAAAACGTTCATAATAAACAATAGTAAAAGAGAATTAAAAAAAAAAATTAAAAAAATATAGACCGCCCATGCCGGGAATCGATCCCGGGTCACTTGGATTTAAACACACAAAAAAAAAAAAAAAAAAAAAAAATTATTTATTTTACACAATTAAAAAAACTATTAGAGTAAAATTAAACATTAAAACGTTCATAATAAACAATAGTAAACAAGAATTTAAAAAAAACAAAAATAGAACTCCCATGCCGGGAATCGAACCCGGTGTAGGATCATTTTGGCCATAGACTCTCTCGTGCTCTCTGTCTCTCTTTCACCGAGACCAAACCCTGCATTGTAATTTCTTTGCCGAGACCATTTCCTCACCCGTTGTCTGGCTTGCACTGAAATCATGCTTTTCTCGTCACTCCGTGACGTGTTCGGCTGAGGCCGCTCAAGTCTCCCTTTTAGTTCAGGCTGTTCGCAAAGCGACCAGCCTCCCACCGCAAAAACTCCCACCGTTAAGAGTGGCTTTTGTGTTTTTTGGGGCATTTAGGTCCCAGGTAACATTATGAAGTTTTAATACGATCAATCGGACCTATTATCAAGTTAGTGTATCAACTTTTGAACGAACTGCGCCCAGTAGTTTCCCAGCAATAAGCTGTTAAGTCGAGACAGACAGACAGACACACACACACACACACAATTAAAGTCTGTTGGACCCTAGTACTGCGTACTCGGGGATAACGAAAGTTATAACGCACGTCGAGTGTCCTCATTTAGCAGGAGAGTAATATCTATTTAATTTGATTTATGTGTATCTTCACTAAGACGTTACCTTTGAAAGAAAAACAAACCCAAAAGAACCAGAATGAGCTCTTCTTTAAACTACGGAATCAAAGAATGTCGGATTGTTTATTTTGTAGAGGTTAGGGATATGCAATTGTCATTAATTTTAATATCCTTTTTTAACCCTTTTTTTTCAAAACGATTATCCTATTTAAACTTTTTTCCAGAATGATTCACATCCGTCAGTTTCCCGAAAACTGATCTGACGAAATCGTGAATGTCCTTTACTCGGTATAATAGACCTGCTACATGAGTGCCAGAATGCCGGCACAAATCTCCCCCACGTTTCTTTTTTGACAGCTATTTTGTCTGCATAAACGGTGACACTAATAACTTGATCTTGATATCGTGTGGCGACAAAAATGAACATTTGTGTGAAACCTCTCGTGGCAACCTAATGGGATAATAGACTTTTTAGCCACCCAGTGCATATTACTCTCTGAGCCTGCGGTTCGCGCTATTGTAGAAATTATCCGGTCAGATTTGTTCCGTCACAGGAGTGGCCGTAACGTTTGACGTACCGGTTTATGCAACAATTGGCGACTAGGGGTCGTGCATGATTACTACATGCGTGTAGCAGTTCATAGACATTTTGGGTCATCATAGTGTTCATTTCGATGTTTACTTTTCACGAACGTTCGGCTCAGTGCGATGGATTTCTTGGTTATTTGCATGTGTTTTATTCTTTGATTTCAATATATGATATATTGCTAACACGAACACTCCATACAGAAAAAGTCAAACGTGCCTTAATTGACATGGCTTCCATACACAAACACACTGACATACGGACACACACACACACACACACACACACACACACGCGCGGTGCGCGCGCGCGTTCCTTTAAAATCACTCACTCTCCTCTGGCAAAGGCACTTCAGCCAACATACATATAAAAACAAATGTAGTTGCCCTGCAAAACCATCTGTCCCATTTTCATCCCCCATCTCCACCCCCACATCATCTACTTCCCCCACTCTCCCCAAATCACGTTGAACCAGGTAAACGGTATGTCACCTGATGTCACCAAGCAACAAGTTACCCCTTACCCTCTCCACTTGTCAGCCTCCCTTTCCCCTTCCCCCTCACGGGCACGATTCCTATCAAATAGTCCATTTCATTCCCGGCCGTAAATATAGGAGAAGCGAAAAGCATCTACACGTTTTCTGCCAGTGAGCAAGGGCAAAATGGAATTCTCTGATAGTTAAGATCGCAGAGCCCCCAGCCCCCAGGCAGTTACGCCAATCTTTGGGGGAAGCGAAGCGATATAACCGGAAAATGAACAATTATCCGGGAGGAAATCAAGCATGCACTTGCTATTCAGATCTCTTCCTCGCTGATTTCTGCAAACATGGCGACCGCTGTGCCGCAGCATCCTGCGCCTCTGTAGATTCTCTCCCTTTCCATTCGTCAGGGAGTAATTATCTCCCTTCCTTTTAAAAAGCTCTTCTCACTAGATCATTTTTACATTTAGTCAAGTTTTGACTAAATGTTTTAACATAGAGGGGGAATCGAGAAGAGGGTCGTGGTGTATGTGTGTCTGTCTCTGTGTGTGTGTGTGTCTGTGTGTGTGTGTGTAGAGCGATTCAGAGTAAACTACTGGACCGATCTTTATGACATTTTACATGATAGTTCCTGGGTATGATATCCCCAGATATTTTTTTTTTCGATAAATGTCTTTGATGACGTCATATCTGGCTTTTTGTAAAAGTTAAGGCGGCACTGTCACACACTCATTTTTCAATCAAATTGATTGAAATTTTTGTAAAGCAATCTTCGGTATTGCATTTCAGTTTGGTGGTTTAAAAATTAATTAATGACTTTGGTCATTAAAAATCTGATTATTGTAAAACATTTTTTTATATAAAACGATCCAAATTTACGTTCATTTTATTCTTTATCATTTCCTGATTCCAAAAACATATAAATATGTTATATTCGGTTTGAAAGCAAGCTCTTAAAATTAAAAATATAAAAAATTATGATAAAAAATAAATTTCCGAAATCGATTTAAAAACAATTTCATCTTATTCCTTGTCGGTTCCTGATTCCAAAAATATATAGATATGATATGTTTGGATTAAAAACACGCTCAGAAAGTTAAAACGAAGAGAGGTACAGAAAAGCGTGCAATGCAGCACAGCGAAACCACTACCGCGCTAAACAGGCTCGTCAGTTTCACTGCGTTTTGCACGAGCGGCGGACTACGGTCATTGTGAAAAAATGCAGTGCGTTCAGTTTTATTCTGTGAGTTCCACAGCTTGACTAAGTGTAGTAATTTCGCCTTACGCGACTTGTTTAAGTTTCCCTTTACTTTTTTCTCTCTCTTCATGTTCAACAGCGAGAAACCGGTTACAAGCCTGGTATGCACACTGAAGGAGAAAATGTGAGGAGGACAAAAAGCTTGACAGTCCTGTATTGAGGCGAGACGACAGAGACACGGACATAGAATTAGAAAAGCTGCATTGATTATAATAATGGATGGGCGCTGGTTCTGTGCGACGCTTAGTTTTCGAGATAGGTGTGACCTGACGAAGTACAGGACGTCACATTCCAAATAAAAACGATTATGTTACAGGTGGAAGCCGCTGGGACTGCATTGCTTCGGGAGGTTTCCGCAAAAATAGATATTACACGATTCGATCGAAACAGTCGGAGAAGCAGACGCGCTCTGAGAAAATTTGCATGAGTGTCTTCCCTTTGTTCGTCTCGTGCTAACGTTATTTTGTATGATAACGATTCACTTGCAAAATAAAGTAAACAATTTGGTGTTGTAGTGGTAAATGTAGATAGAAATGTGTTATAAAGACAAAGCAAGCAAATAAACGTGTTTTTCTCGTGAAAATGTTGCGTTGTGCGGATGTTTGGGTGGCCACGTGATGTACACAAAGCGAAGTGCGGGACGGACTCTGCTCTGTGCTGAAACACCGGCAAGTTCAAAACATGAGAAATACGATTTCGTTATGCGGGCAGCCACGGGGGATGTATGTATTTTTCAAATGGTTGTAAAAGAAGTCTTGTATTTATCATCGTACTCCGGCCCTGTTCTTGTTTTCGTCACACCTAAAACCGTTATTTCTTTTGAGCGACGCAGCATTATAAGACGTCCGCCGCATCACACTTCAATCATCAAAAGCCACAGCCCACAGCCCGGAGCGTTTGCATTTTTACTGGAACCATACAACTAAAAATCAAAAGAAATGTTGTTTATACGCGGCGGAGAAAAAAAGAGGGTGTGTTCAGCATACACCTACTGCTGTATCATTCAAACGCGGTTTTATTTTTCGAGGACCATGTCACGGCAAACAGATCGGTGGCTGCATGAAAAAGAGGCTCCGGCCAAAGGCCTGCAAATCTATGCAACCATTATGGCGACTTACAGACTGTTGCTGGTTTGAAAGCAAAGAAAAGATTTGACGAAAGAAATATTCCCATGCATTCCATGCAGCCTAGCTCTCTCTCACACACACACACACACACAGAAAAAAGGATAAACACTGAATCCCTGCTTTTCGATGGGGGTTGTCAAGTGGAAATATTTTCTATGTGACAATGTTTTTCTTTATTTTCCAGAGCCGGTAAATGTGTAACCGCAGTGGCAGTGATTGTGGGGAAAGCCGCATGGACTAAACACTAGTCGACGCAGCACAAGTGGGACCACGCAGTGTGTCAAAACACCAGGATTCAGGCACGACACCCTCGGGGTAAACTTGCCTTTCAAACATTCTTTTTCATATGATTCAGGCCCAAATCTCGCGCCCTGCTTTGGCGTGTGTGCGTGTGTGTGTGTTACTGTTTTAAGAGAGAGAGAGAGAGAGAGAGAGAGAGAGAGAGAGAGAGAGAGAGAGAGAGAGAGAGAGAGAGAGAGAGAGAGAGTGTTTATCGGAAGCTGCATTCAGACTCCATTATATCGGAAGCTGCGTTCAGATTCTTTTACATGGAAAGCTGCGTTAAGACTCTATGTCTGACTTGGAAAGGTGCGTTCAGACTCCAGTACAATCATGGTGAGCTGCGTTGAGACTCTTTTACGTCGACAGCGGTGGTCAAATTCCATTACATGGGAAACTGCATCAGTTCAGCCTTATCGTTAGCTGCGTTCAAAACTCTACTACATCGGAAATTGCGTTCAGACTCCATTACATGGGAAACTGCGTCAGTTCAGCTTTATCGTTAGCTGCGTTCAAAACTCTAGCTACTACATCGGAAACTACGTTCAGACTCCATCACATTGGAAACTGCGTTCAGATTCCATTACATAGGAAGCTGCGTTCAGATTCCATTACATTGGCCGCTGTATTCCGACTGCCTTACATGGGAAGCTGCATTCAGATTCCATTACACAGGAAGCTGCGTTCAGACTGCCGCACATGCAGCGGAAGCTGAGTTCAGAAATCAGACTTCTTTATATGGTAAGATTAGTTCCAAACTCAATTACATCGAAAGGCAAGTTCAGACTTCATTACATTGGAAGCTGCGTTCAAACTGCATTGCATCGTTAGTTTGTGTTCAGATTCCATTACATCGGAAGCTGCGTTCAGACGCTATAACGTCGGAAGCTAAGTTCAGACGCCATTACATCGGAAGCTAAGTTCAGGCGCCATTACATCGGAAGCTAAGTTCAGACGCCATTACATCGAAAGCTAAGTTCACACGCCATTACATCGGTAGTTTTCCTTCAGACTCTATCACATCGGAAGCTGCGTTCAGACGCCATAACGCCGAAAGCTAAGGTCAGACGTGATTACATCGGAAGCTAAGCTCAGACTCATTACATCGCTAGCTAACTTAAAAACTCCATTTACATCGATAGTTTGCCTTCAGACGCCATGATATCGGAAGCTTAGTTCAAAACTCCATTACATCGGAAGCTAAGTTTAAAACTCCATTAAATCGAAAGCTAAGCTCAGACTCATAACATCGGAAGCTAAGTTCAAAACTCCATTACATCGGAAGCTAAGTTCCTACTCCATTACTGCGCAATGATGAAAAAGAGACAGAGGGAAACTGCAGGTGATGGGCGAGGTACCGTAAAAGTGGGGGAACTGGGCAGGCAAGCAAAATGTTTCCTGACTTTAATACCTCAAGCACTCAGCCGATGTGACAAGGGCCATCCTTCACACTCCATATTGTCCCGTCGAGTCTACCGCTACCTAACAAAATAATGGTTCGCTGCAACATCACAAGCCGTGAGGCTGAAAACGGAAAAGTGACGCACCACTGCGCTAAAAGCTCCATAAAAAAATATATTGTGTCAAGGTAATGCTTCGGAGAAATTTGTTCACACTGCTTTTTTTGGTTTTTGTTGGGTGGATAAAGAGTTGCAGCTTTTAAGGAGCTTAGCAACATCTATTCTAAACGAATGCAGGCATTTGTTCTAGGAAATAATGAACTGTGAACGTCTATTGTTGCTAGCTATCTCAGTTGATTGCGATGACTGCAGATTCCAGGGAGGAACTTATCCATCCAATGTTCCACTTGCATTCTTAGAGCTTCAAAAGAGAGAGCCAGAGAGAGAGAAAACAAAGGCTGTGGGGAAGAGAACAAGAGATAAAATGGGAGAGAGAGAAAGAGAGTGTGTGCGTGTCAGTGTGTGTGTCAGTGTGTGTGTGTGTATGTGTGTGTGTATGTGTGTGTGTTTGTGTATGTGCGTGTGTGTGTGTGTGCGTGCGTGGGTGTGTGCGTGTGTGTATGTGTGTGTGTTTGTGTGTGTGTGTGTGTGTGAGGGTAACGGTAGTGGTGATGTTGATGGTGGTTACAAGAAGCTTCTCGCTTCACTATGGCATTGTCCTTTTGACCATCAGTTTAACCATAGTCACATAGTACTCACACGATGTTTATAATTTCTTCACATTTCATGATTCAAAGTGAAAATTCTAATTGAAAGCAGTCTTTCGAACTCGCCAGAATACCGACCGACACATTATTGATGGCCGCAGGAGCGGTCATCTATTGGAATGCATTCGGAGAGGTGACATGTCTCGTTTTGTTACCGTTCTCACGAGATCAGTTACAGTTTTCTCTCTCTCTCTCTCTCTCTCTCTCTCTCTCTCTCTCTCTCTCTCTCTCTCTCTCTCTCTCTCTCTCTCTTTCTGTATGTATGTCTTTGTCTGTGTCTCCCTCTGAGTCTCTCCGCTTCTGTCTTTCTATGTCTGTCTCTGTCTATGTGTGTGTGTGTCTCTCTCTCTCGCTCTCTCTCTCTCTCTCTCTCTCTCTCTCTCTCTCTCTCTCTCTCTCTCTCTCTCTCTCTCTCTCTCTCTCTCATCCGACTCCTGGCACACAGGTCAAAGAAGAGGTTAACTTGAGTGCACGTGTACCTAGCAGGAGGGGGGTGATTCGGGTCAGAAGTGGGGTAAAGCACTTTGGTCTTCAGTCTTTGGGTTATAGCTTTCAGTGGAGAAGATGCCAACATGAAATTGCACTATGCTGTACTATTTATTGTCCTTGTCTATCGGACACGAAGAAGGGAAGCTACAATCGCCCAAGGCCATATTTTCTCTTTGTTTCCTGAGCCTGGACCATTGAGACGGTTACCTCATAGATCTGTTCATTCTTCAGTTTGTCGGTGTCAAAAGTTATACCCCCATTCCACACAACCATTCTTTGTCCCGTTCCCGTACCAACCAAGGAATGCTGCCACAACAATGGAACGGCGCTGCGCAAACGGCCGTTTTTTTGCATCTTTCAGCAGCGCCTGACCATAGTGGCAGCCGTCCTTGGTCGGTAAGGGAACGGGACCTAGAACGGATGTGTGGAATGCGGGTATAACAACTCAGTGTGTGAGAGCGCTACCGTTGCGTTACCGTTGTTTTAAGTTCCTTTAATCCAAGCGTTCCGTTACCGATGGGTTGAGGTTCCATTACCGTTCATTCTGATCGGGAGGGGAACGGCTAAAAATGTGAACATGCAGCCCAAACTCAGCCGTCCCTACCGACCCTACCGTTCAAAGCAGTTCCGTTAACGATCAGTTACGTTCATTGCGGTTCTGTCCCGATCCCTCCCGTGCCCGCACCGTTCCTTGGTCGGTACGGGAACGGGACCTAGAACGGTTGTGTGGAAAGGGGGTATAAGACTCAACCACTTGGCTTATGGTGGAGACAGCTGGAAGATCTCTGGATATAATTGAAGAGGAGTAGTCTTCCCTTTAGAAAATGTGTACTCTGCGTTGCAGATTACAAATTTGTGCTGTCGGGGCTGGGTAAAGGGAGTGGAGGGTAAGGGGGTGGGGGTGGGTAAGCGAGGGGTAAGAGAGACGAAAGAGAAAACTGGACAGGGAAAAGTCACTGCCTGAAGTATTCAATAAAGCCACACACACAAAAAAGAAATTACCACATATGCAGGTTTTCAATTCATATTTTTGCAAAGTATCTGCACAAGCATGAGTGCCTCTGTGTCTGTGAGTATGTTCGTGGCTGCTTTCATGGGGTGCCTGTATCCTCAGGAATTTGAGGATTTCTTTTATCTCTCTTTTTCTGACACCGTTGATTTAACGTCATTTTTACAGGACAGTTTTTTTCCTTTCAGTTATAAGTTGTAGTAGTTTAACCTTATTGTTTTATGACAAGTAGAGCTCGTTCACCAGTAGCAAAGACTCACTCTGTCCGTCAGTGTGCCTGAGTGAGTGTGATGGGGGGGGGGGGGGGGCTCTCCCGTGACCGGCCACCTGCAATGTACGGACAGGTTTGCACTGGCCCAAGGGTGTCCGTTCATGAGAGGGACTGCTGTAACAGCAAAACTAGTGTGAAACATAAGTAATCAATTTATGCACTTGACTATATTCACAACAGGAACCTCTCACTCTTCTTTGCATGTTTTTATGCCAACGGATTTTCAAATACTCTGCAACACATGTAACCCAAATTCAACATGTGCCCGTACAATACTGCTTCTTTTATGAAAACATTGCTTCGGCCATGTTGATTTTAATCAACCAATTTTCTTGTTCTCTTTATTCTAATCCGACAGTTACCGCCTATGTTCACGTTGCCATAGCCTCCCTTCTTCTATGTCTGCAAGATGACATTGACCTCACGAGACCATATTCGTTGAACCTTCTCCGGAAAATCTCTCTCTCTCTCTCTCTCTCTCTCTCTCTCTCTCTCTCTTTCTCTCTCTCTCTCTCCCTCTCTCTCTCTCTCTCTACCCCTCTCTCTCTTGGGTCTCGCGAGATCTTCGAGCAGCAGGGCGGACAATTTCGAGCTCTCGATTTAACTGAAAGAAACGCTCAATATTTCAATATACACACGCAGTTATTCTACATGTACTTGTCATCTGAAATCATATATTAATAATGACTGAGAAGGAAGACGCAGAAACAATTATTCGCGAAACACAAAACTCCAACAGTCAGTGTCGCCCAAAGCGATGACTGGCTCACATGACCTTGAGTGACCTTCAAATCGTCAGTTGCACGCGTCTTTAATCACTACTGTCGCCTGTCGCACGTGCGGCACCGCCTCCAACACGATTACTTCCCCTTGAAGTCCTCCTGAGGTGGAAGTTGTATGGCATCAGTTTACAGCCTGCCATGACACGAGACGGCAGGCCTTATTATGTTTACTGTCTTCCATCACAGATGCCGGCCTTAGAGTGAACAGGGTAGCAGTTGGGTACCACCGAATATCTGTATTCCATGACAAAGGCAAGCATGGTGTTTATACTTTGGCTGTGTCGGATTCGTTTTCTGTCGTCAGCGAGCATAAGGGGCTCCGCTCAAATATATATGTAACTTCAGCAGGACCGACGACGCACTGCACAGGGCCGGACCCAGGGGGGGGTTCCAGGGGTTCCGGAACCCCACCCCTGGAAAAAGCATGTACCTTGCTTTGAGTGGGTTTTTTTTTTACTAGTTTTAGCACCAAAACAATGCTGCTCTTAACCCTCAAAACAAGGCCCAGAATGCACCAGATTGCACAGATTTTAACCGTTTTTCAAAAATTTTCCGGGGGAGCATGCCCCCAGACCCCCCTAGTTCGCGCGCCTGCTTTGCTGGCGCGCGCTTGTGGCTTCGCCACTTCGCTGATTTGCCCCCCCAAAAAAAGGAGGAACCCCCCCCTTACAACTCATTTGGTCCGGCCCTGCTGCAGATTATCATCCCAGCCCGCTACACGTTGCGTGAAAGGAAAACAGGCCAAGTACTCGTCACAATCCCTATCGCGGCATAAATAATATGCAGTGCGTCGTCTGCGCCGCTGAAATTGCGCAGGTATATTCTGCCCATATTGATTGTCTGCAGCAGTGTGGTGGCATCAGTTTTTAACCCACCGTGACTGCGACTAATATATATGATGGTGTGCATGAGGTTTATGTTGGATCAGGTTTTCTTTCCTACAGGACTTTAATTAGTGAGTGACCGGCTGATATCTGTCTTGATTCAAGTTCTATGCACGGTATATTCACGACTGGAACCATGTGTAGTCAGTGATGAAATGAGAACGGATGTCACGTGCAATTGCGAAAAATTACCGTTCACGAATGACTCGAGTCATTTGATTAGAATTTATGTGGCATCATTTTTCTGTTGTCAACGTCAACGATTGAAACACGCGCGATACTGTTTGGTTTTGTGTTCAGTTGTTCTGCCAAATGAATGACGTTTGAAAATCAGAAGGGAAATCAAGACCTTCGATATATGCGACTGAAAATAGTGTTATTCGTATGGGATATATACTTGCCACTGAGGGGGACTAGCGACAAGTGAATATAGTCTTGCTGAACATAATTTGTTTGTTTGCGTTGAACGGAATGAGCTAAACAAGAAGGCCTACAGAGAGAGAGAGAGAGAGAGAGAGAGAGAGAGAGAGAGAGAGAGAGAGAGAGAGAGAGAGAGAGAGAGAGAGAGAGAGAGAGAGAGAGAGAGAGAGAGAGAGAGAGAGAGAGAGAGAGAGAGAGAGAGCATCCTTTGTCAAGAGGAAACAAAGCAGATGCCTGCCTTCAGTTAGGTATTCTTCGTTTGTCTCACACGTTACAGAGTGTAATGAAGCGACCCAAAGCATTGACAACTCCATCTTGACTGGAAACGAATGAGCTTGTTCTCTTCCTCGGTGAAACATGCAAGAGAACCCGGAGGAGCAAAGGGTACGAGGAGATAGCGGTAAAACACACTCGACTTCTTTTTTGGCTCAGCAGAAAATGGCTAATTCATGAACTGCCACGAGGTGATTGTTTTGGTTAAAGGTACATTCCTCAGCTGACATCTACACGATCGCGTTGACCGCCACATGCCTGTTTCGGTTTTTATACGGGATAAGACCATTCTTCAAGTTAAGCACACGCCAAGCCAAACATCAACTGTCTAGTTGCATCTTGTGCGCACGAGGATTTTTTCTTGAATTAATTTTGCAAGTGACGCCGATGTCAATTTGCTTTATTTTTTGTTTGATGGTGTATGCTTTTAATTAAGCGTTGCTGACTATGAATGTAGATGTAAATGCTTGTATAACTGTGTTTTAATTTTAAATGTGTCAAGCGCAAAGAGCATAATTGTAAAGTTATGATGTTGCGCTATATAAATGCTCATTTATTATT
The DNA here is from genome assembly GCF_037325665.1 of Littorina saxatilis. Taxonomy (NCBI): domain Eukaryota; kingdom Metazoa; phylum Mollusca; class Gastropoda; order Littorinimorpha; family Littorinidae; genus Littorina; species Littorina saxatilis. The sequence goes on from NC_090256.1 coordinate 23,983,403, forward strand.
ATTATTATTATTATTATTATTATTATTATTTAAGTTATTGAGACATCCCAGTGCACTAAGGGATTTATAGAGCAAATCGAGAAAATTCATTATTGAACGAAGCGCATAGCGCTGAGTTCAATAATTATTTTCGAGATTTGCTCTATAAATCCCTTAGTGCACTGGGATTGTTTCAATAACGATATTGTCAGTACCGCCATAGAAAAAAGAAGATTCCAAACGCACATTTTGCAACGCGCATTTGGATAGGCATAACTGTGTGGTCAGGTTGTGTACAGTAAAGATCTACTTTTGTGTGGTGTGTCTCAAGTGTGTCGTGCTTTCGTCACACGCATTTTAATTTCTGTTGGTAAATTCCAGTGTAGCGTTAATCTGAACAGTGATGATCTTTCAGAGAGACCTCATTTGAACTCGGAGAAAGGACTGTGCTCGAGTCATTATTTGCGATTCGAAACCTCCAGTCGAGCTTCGACGGATTGACTGTGCGGAGTGACTCCCCTTGAATTGACTCGAAGCGGGACTCGACTGTTCGCACATTTTCAAAACAAATGTGGCATATTTCTCGTGTTGTATCTTCACTCATCGGGGAGTCTGATACTAAATATGAACGGTAAGAATGCTCTGAACCCTACACGTATTACATCCCCATCGTTTTTTCGTTCACATTTGCCCAACATGTTAATTTGCTGAGCGGGGTTAATGTCGTCTGCTAGGCTACCTCAGTACCTGGGCAATCGAACCACTGCAGTCTGCACTGAGTCTGCATGCATGAGGCAGGCTCTGGTAATAAGTCTTATATATGGTAAGAACGTTCTGAACCTTACACGTTTTCGATTACGATTGTTCTTGCCTTGAAATAATAATTCGGAAACCATTCATTTACTGAACTGATGTAGTCGTATTTCTGTGTAGTCTGCTACAGAGTCGATCGAGTCAGTCTTCCAAACTGGTCTAGCTGGTACGTTATCGGAATAACACTTGTGTTTTCTGTTAGCCGCTGGGAATTGTATACTAACTCATCATTTGGTAATGTGGATGATAAGCTACATGCCACTAACACGGCATATGAGAAGAATTTATGCAAGTCGGCGAAAATTAGATGAAACACAGCGGCTTCTATTTTTAGATCACTGGCACTGGCACAGGCACATGCAATCTGTCAGAAAAAAACCCACTTCTGCTTTAATTGAGAAGCAGGGAATTTATGGTCATTTGGTATTGTGGAGAATATAAGCTACATGTCATTCATTAATTCTGAGGATGAGAGCACAGTCTCGCTTAGGCAAAGGGCGTAAGAATACGCTCTGTGGAAAAGTTAGCGCACTCCAAGAGTGCGCTAACAGATTTAAGCGCATCGCCATTAGCCAATCAACTGATTCACATCAGTCATGTGACACCAGTACTTACTGACAATTATTATTATTATTATTATATTTAGTCAGCAAAACGTACCCACTCAGCACGCAATGCAGCCACGCTATTGATTTTGTATATATGTGTTCAAGTGGAAGGATGCTCTTTTTCCATTTGAACGCCAAGACAGATCTCTGGCAGTGACTGTAATCGTGTGCGCGGGCGAAGTGGCGCAGTGGTAAGACGTCGGCTTCCTAATCGGGAGGTCGTGAGTTCGAATCCCGGTCGCTGCCGCCTGGTGGGTTAAGATTGGAGATTTTTCCGATCTCCCAGGTCAACTTATATGCAGACCTGTTAGTGACTTAACCCCCTTCGTGTGTACAAGACCAAGTGCGCACGGAAAAGATCCTGTAATCCATGTCGGAGTTCGGTGGGTTATGGAAACACGAAAATACCCAGCATGCCTACCCAACGAAAGCAGAGTGAAGCTGACTGTGCTCTCAGAGTATAGTGTGGGGAACCCAAATGGGCAAACGAGCTCACACGTCACCAGAATTTCTGGAACGCTGAAGAAGAAGAAGTGTGCGCGGGAAATACAATATAGGCTACCTTTAAAAGGCACCCTCCTTCCCGTGTAAACAGCTCGACTCACTATTTCCGATCTGGCCAGGCTTTCACACGAGATTGGACCATCCCATCGCTTGGACCATCCCGTCGCTTGGACCATCCCATCGCTTGGACCATCCCATCGCTTGGACCATCCCATCGCTTGGACCATCCCATCGCTTGGACCATCCCATCGCTTGGACCATCCCATCGCTTGGACCATCCCATCGCTTGGACCATCCCATCGCTTGGACCATCCCATCGCTTGGACCATCCCATCGCTTGGACCATCCCATCGCTTGCACCATCCCGTCGCTTGGACCATCCCATCACTTGGACCATCCCGTCGCTTGGACTCGTAAAAGTAATCAACACCCTGACTGCTGCCAGTTCTGAGTTGGCCGTTTTTGTGGAATGTATTTCTTTAAAAGCCACTATATAGTGTATTTTGCGGCACGATTAAATCATGATCACTTCCCGCTGACCACAGAGAGCAACCAGGCTGTAGATGTTTCGTAAACATGTGTTCAAGTGAGGGAATGGTGTTATGTCATGGGATAGTCTGGGCGGAACATGATATGACAGAGTGAGGGAATGGTGTTATGTCATGGGATAGTCTGGGCGGAACATGATATGACAGAGTGAGGGAATGGTGTTATGTCATGGCATAGTCTGGGCGGAACATGATATGACAGAGTGAGGGAATGGTGTTATGTCATGGGATAGTCTGGGCGGAACATGATATGACAGAGTGAGGGAATGGTGTTATGTCATGGGATAGTCTGGGCGGAACATGATAAAATTATGACAGAGTGAGGGAATGGTGTTATGTCATGGCATAGTCTTGGCGGAACATGATATGACAGAGTGAGGGAATGGTGTTATGTCATGGGATAGTCTGGGCGGAACATGATATGACAGAGTGAGGGTATGGTGTTATGTCATGGGATAGTCTGGCCGGAACATGTTTTGACAGAGTGAGGGAATGGTGTTATGTCATGGGATAGTCTGGCCGGAACATGATATGACAGAGTGAGGGAATGGTGTTATGTCATGGAATAGTCTGGGCGGAACATGATATGACAGAGTGAGGGAATGGTGTTATGTCATGGGATAGTCTGGGCGGAACATGATATGACAGAGATGGTGAGTTGAACTGGGAAGGTGCTTGAAAAATGTATACAAATCCGTGTGTTTGGTTATTTGAAAAATTATGATTTGATTACACACTGCCAATCTGGTTTTATTGCTGGTGATTCGACTGTTTATCAACTATTGAGTATATATGATGATTTTTGTGTTGCACTTGATAAAAACATTATGTCACAGGCAATATTTTTTGATGTATCCAAAGCTTTTGATAAAGTCTGGCATCGCGGTCGCGGTCTGCTCCACAAGCTTGAGGCGATAGGTATAAGAGGTCCCTTGCTTGTTTGGTTTGAACATTACTTGAGCGATCGCAGACAAGCAGTAGTATTGAAAGGAACCAAATCAAGTTATGCTACCCCTTCTGCTGGTGTCCCTCAGGGTTCTGTCTTAGGACCTCTTTTATTTCTCATTTATATTAACGATATTGGTGTTGGTCTTGAATCAGTGTTGAAACTCTTTGCAGACGATACGAGTATGTATTTAAGTTTAGATAACGATGATGTACGAGCAGAGATTTTGAATTCTGATTTGGATAAAATTCGCACATGGGCTTCTAAATGGAAAGTCACTTTTAATTGTCAAAAGACAGAATTGTTGGACATTTGTAGGCAACAAAATGTTTTACTTCCACCATTGTATTTCGAAGATGCACACTTAGTTGATGTTGAAAATCACAAGCACCTTGGCGTCATTCTACAAGGTAATTGTAAATGGGATTCCCACATAAAAAGTCTAATTGCTAAATGTAGAAAGTCAATTGCGTGTTTTGGTTTATTCAAGCATCGTTTAAACAGAAAATCACTTGAAGTTATATATAAATCCTTTATGTTACCATTGTTTGACTATGCGGACGTTATCTGGGATAACTGTACACAGTGTTTGGCAGACGAGTTGGAGACATTGCATCTCGATGCAATCCGAATCATTGTAGGTGCAGTACGTGGCACAAGCCACCAAAAACTGTATAACGAATCGGGTTTTGTGCCCCTGAAAGAAAGGCGACGTCGTCATAAACTTTTGCTGTATTATAAAATTGTAAATCGTTTAACCCCAGAATATTTATATTCCAAACTGCCGGTCCTGGTTTCCGATGTAAATCCTTACCACAGACGACGCCCTCTTGAACGTAAGTTTCCATTGTGCAGAAGTGAGTTATATAAATCTTCATTTTTTCCTTCAACGACAGCTTTGTGGAATAATCTTCCAGAAAATATACAACAAACGCAGTCAGTTGGTGAATTTAAAAGGTATTTGACCGATGGAGATGTTGTTGTTCCACCGTATTATTATTTAGGCAACCGCCAGGGTCAGGTACTTCACAGCAGGTTGAGATTAAACATGAGCGATTTGCAACAAGACTTAGTTAACCGACACCTCTCTGATAATTTAGAATGTACGTGTGGAGCATGCCCGGAAGATTCTGAACATTTCTTATTACACTGTCCAAAATTTAAAGAACATAGAACCATTTTATTCAATAGTCTGCCAACACACGTTCTGGACTGCAAAACACTCTTGTTTGGAAATACTGATTTAACTATATCTTTGAACACGAAAATATTCTCTGTTGTACAAGACTATGTTATGTTAACTAATCGCTTCGGCTGATATTATATTAACTGTGCAATTGATGTAGCCAGGCATTCTCTCCCTCCCTCTCTCTCTCTCCCTCTCCCTCTCTCTCTCTCTCTCTCTCTCTCTCTCTCTCTCTCTCTCTCTCTCTCTCTCTCTCTCTCTCTCTCTCTCTCTTTACCCTATTTGTATAAAATATAATTAAATATTATCAAGATAAGTGTTGAAGCTATCACTTGTTCGCCATGTTTTGCTATCTGAATGTGTATTGATTATAAGTTCAAGAACGTGTCCATAAGCAATCTGCTTGTTAACGTTCTCAATGTTGTTATTGTTTGAAACGTGTGTATGAGAATTTGAATAAACACGCTTAAACCAACTGTTTACACAGGAATTGCGGTACCTTTAAACCCACCTTCAAGCCTGTCCTTAAGTAGGCGAAGCCGACTACGCGAAGTATGCTTAGCGAAGATGGCCGCTCGAAGCTTTAGCACTAAGTTTTCGGCAAAACGACTTCGCGAAGATGGCCACACGAAGCTTTAGCACTAAGTTTTTGGCAAAACGACTTCGCGAAGTCGACTTCGGGCTGAATGAAGGACCGCCTTCAGGCACAGCGCATGTCACAGGAGACAACGCTGAAGCAAGAGCTAATATTTAAACTAGGTCTCGCCGAAAACACACAAAAGTGTCATTTTTAGCTTTATTCCTACTCTTTTGATAGACCGTAGAATTTTGCTTTGCAATCATTTTGAAATATAAAATTCAGTAGACGGGATAATTTGAATTGATATTCCAATTATCCTCCCCTGGGATATGTTTAACTTCCTTCCATGAGAATAATGCACTCTCTCTCTCTCTCTCTCTCTGCTGCTAATTCAGCCCAAATGAAAGAGAAAATCTACGCTAAGACGGCTATTTTCCGGATGTCTCGATTTGTTCTTTTTGGGAAATAAAAACACGCACTCAATGCTCCCATCGGGAATACAGATGATGTCTTTGGCACTGAAACCAGTGGGCGAGGTGGATACGGAGAATGAAATGCTAGATGATGCGCAGAAATTTGAGAAAAGATCAGAAAAATAAAAACAAGACGAGAAAGATTAAATAAAAAGATGCCATTTTATAGCGATTTCATCCTTCAGAAATCAAACTACGACAAAAAACACAACCAATTCAACGAGTAACAGAAAAAAAGACTTATGGGACAAGTCCAATGAGGTTGTTGAAGTTTTCTACCTAAAACTGACCATGCAAAGGCCTACAACCCATTTTCGTGTTCTGCCGCATCGACTGATCCATACGAATTTATGCAGAAAATGGGAGAACAAACATAGAAAAACATCCTCCACAGGCAAATACACATTCGGCTTTAAACAGCCTAAAAAAAAGAGTGTCTCCGCACAGTGATTGTTGTGAAGTTTCGGCGTTGCCACCAATCCAGCTGTAAAGAAACAATAATAAAACACAACTTTTTCTGTCAGTCCTTTTGTTCTCCCTCGATGCGCATGCGTCGACAGAACAGAAGCAATTTTCTGCGGTGGAATTGAAGCGGTGTTTTGCTGCCGAAGAGAGCCCAGGTGGAAGGAAGGAAAGATGGGCTGGGAAGAAGTTTGCATTCAACTTGCAAGAAGAGGAGTCCAATTGCTCCCAGTTGAATTGTGGCTGTGTTATGGCGTTGCGGCCAATCCAGGTGTAAAGCAAAAGGTCTGGGAGGATTCTCACCGCCTCATCCGCCTGCTCATGTTGACGTTCCTTTCAGAAGCTCAGCATCAAAGTAACACATAGGCCCTTTGCTCATTGTCGGCCGTGTTTGCTTTCGCACCCGCTGCTGTGAAGAAAACAAGGGTAGGGTTCCCTGTCTGCGACCATCTGTTGGTGGCACCGTCGGTTGTACCCGACACCAGCAGTCTTCCTACCCCCGCACGCCGAAGCTTCAGATATACATACGTAACATGTGCTCAACCCAGAGAAGTGAAGATGAGAGGAGTAAGACAAACTTGATCTGTCACTGTTTATAGGAAATTGGATATAAACGGAAGATGCCTGGGATCAGGTTCTGGTTCGTTATTTTGCCAACTACGCCATCTTTTGCCATGATGTGCTTTGAGGGAGGTTGATTTCCGCACGGTCTTCCTGTTTCTGCCAATACTTCTCTCTTTCTCAGTCGCCTGCTATATATGCTACCATATATATCCCACTGCTGTACGTTCTTAGCGTAGCTTTGGAATATCTTTGATGCTACTCATTGCATTCCTTAAGTGTGAGTGAAAATAGGTTTTGACACAAGGTTCACAACAATCCACAGACCAGGCATCCGGTATCGACGAAACGATGCACATGAGTTACTCCTGTTGCCGTTGTTATACAGCAAGCACTTCTGCTCCGAAAGCTATGCTGTTCATCCCCAGCGCAAACACTACCAGTGTCACTCTTCTACAAGCAACAAATTACATAATTATTCTGTCTTTGTCACCTTGCTACTGCTACTATAGTTATGAGACCAAGGATAGGATGGAAGGTGACGAGAGAGGGGGAATGTTTACTGGTACGAAGAGGTGTAATTTACACCGACCCTAGCGGCTAAGGCAAAGCCAAATTCTCGTCTCGAGTCAAAACTAACTAGTGCATTACTACTGCGGCTACAGTATTTTCATGACCACCATCAGCAGCACAACATGTGCTGAGGAAGACGTCAAGCAATACAACCGCCAAGACTCTCATTGTAAAATTATAGGTCTTGTGCCTTGCAAGTTAAAAAATATAATATAGTCAATCAGACACAAACGCCCTTCTTGTACTCATTCACGATTTTGTACCAGGATATTCAAAGTGAAAAATGCAGTTGTCATCATTTTGGCCACTATACCCGCTCATAATTTGGGATAAAGAATATGCCGAATTTTCATCGGCCAGCAACATCTCCTCACGAACGAATCAGCTGAAGCTTATTAGAAAGGTCGTTGTTTGTGTTTTGGGTACCAAGCAAACATGGGCATTTGCATTGTCTCGGGTATGTATGCAGTCGATTACGGCAGCAGTGAAATCAGGATAGGGCGGCTTTACATGCACCCAAAACCGCGAGTTGATCATGTTTCGGTTCATAGACTGGCGAAACTCCTTGATAGAGTTCGTCTGGGTTGTTTTGTCTTTATGTAAACCGATCGTAGTTCAAGTTGCTTCAAGTTGCTAGCATGATTTTAATCGCCGAGGGTTATGTGAGCGTAAGTTTATTACAGTTTTAACAGCAGGTGAATAAATCTAAGACAAGAATCTGAATTGACACTGACGGGTGCCCTGACTTTTAGTTCTTGAACCAACCTCAGATTAAATCATCACCTGCTCAACGTTTCAAAAGCCGAGGGGATTTTTGATAGCCGCGATATACTAAAAACCCAAAAATCACGAACTTGCACGCTTGCAACTGGAGTTACCGGAGCAAATTAAGGAATTAAATATATAAATAAAACAATAACCAACTCCAGCAGGAAAAAAATGACTCGGTTTGCTTGGTTGTCATTATTTGTCGACGTTTTTTTGGTTTGTCCTCGACATAACACTTTTTGTCCCCATTCATTTGGCGAAAGAATTACAGTCTCAAATATCGTCTAACACAATGGGGCGGGGACGTAGCTCAGTCGGTAGCGCGCTGGATTTGTATCCAGTTGGCCGCTGTCAGCGTGAGTTCGTCCCCACGAGAGATTTATTTCTCAGAGTCAACTTTGTGTGCAGACTCTCCTCGGTGTCCGAACACCCCCGTGTGTACACGCAAGCACAAGACCAAGTGCGCACGAAAAAGATCCTGTAATCCATGTCAGAGTTCGGTGGGTTATAGAAACACAAAAATACCCAGCATGCTTCCTCCGAAAACGGCGTATGGCTGCCTAAACGGCGGGGTAAAAAACGGTCATACACGTAAAATTCCACTCGTGCAAAAAACACGAGTGTACGTGGGAGTTTCAGCCCACGAACGCAGAAGAAGAAGAAGAAGAAGTCTAACACAATGCACGACCGATACAACAGAAAGTATGGATATCACCAAGCCGACGATATAAAATCGACATGGCAACACGTATTGATGGTGCATCCCCATGAACAAACAGACCTGTTACGACAGAAAATATATGTGGATGGCGTAAAAACAGCAGAAAGGACGCCTGGCATTTATGTATCAGTGACCTAGCCGAAGATACTTAATCGATATCAGTGGCAGCAAGTATGGGTAATAACAATAACAGCAGTAACAGACAAGAGTCGGGGTACCAGCGTGCGTGAGTGTCTTCAATGTGCATCGCCCCGCGCACAGTCCCTACAGTTCAAGTGAAGGGCGGCCCAAGTCGGGTAAGATCCAGTATTGGGTGTCCCGCTTGCCTCCCAATCGCCCCCGCTTCTTCGCTGATCCGGCCTGTCTTCACGTCAAAGAGCAGCAGTCGGCAGGAGGGCAAGACTAATCCTCGCCTGCTCCTCTGCCGAGTTTGAACAACAACACGATACGCTTTGGAAAGTTGCTCGAGTTTTGGCTACAAATTATTTCCTCTTGCCGGCCTAGCTCTAGAGGCAAAACACACTGGGACCTAAGAGGTTGTACGGGACTGACTGATGTGCCAACGGGATAAGCAGCAAAGCTGAAAAGAAAGAACAACAAGGAAAAAGAACAACAGGAACTGCCGATGAAGTCTTGAAGAGTTTGTAAGGGCCGCGGAAGTCGGCACGGAATTTCAAGAAACCGCAGTTGCGGTTAGGGCGTAAGGAAAAAATCAACTCAGTGGAACAAGAAAGAGAGAGAGTGAGAGAGAGAGAGACTGAGAGAGAGACAGAGAGAGACAGAGAGAGACAGAGAGAAGGGGGGGGGACAGAGCCTGAAAGAGAGAAATAGAGAGGGGGGGTGAAAGAAAAAAGCGCCTTTGAGAGGAATTGAAGAGAATCAGTTAGCACAAGAAACCCGAAGAGAAACTTTGCAAAAGAAACGCAGGTTAGCTCGAATCGAGGGCCGAAGGAAGGAGGGAGCAGGGCGGAGAATACAAGGGGAGTGACAGCAGCATGTGCCGAGCAGCGCTCACGTTTCTGACACACAATACCACACGCCGTTCCCAGTCTGCGGGAAGCCTATGGAGACTGGGTGCACTTGTAAGGATGCATCTCAAAACAGTAGACTGCGGAGGGAAGTGGAAAGAAAATAATCCCCCGACACTGGGACCGGCATCACGTTGCCAGCACACACACTTATCTAATGACTTGCACGTTGGGAAGTAAAACAGAGCGGAACAAAACACAACAAATGTACACGAAACGAAATACTGTTCCCACCAATAAAACACTTATGGCCGAATAGTGTCGGCTCTGCTTCGTTACATCATGGATGAGGCTCATCAAGGGAATTATGTAGCTGCAGTTCTCAGTTTTGGAACTCAATCTTAGCTCGTGTAGTCTTTCTTGCAAAATCGTGATTTGGGGTAAATAGGCCTGCTATGCAAGAAAGAAACACAGGCAGACAGACAGGGAGACAGGCAGACAGACAAAGAAACAGACAAACACCCCCCCCACACACACACACACACACAAACACACACAAACACACACACACACACACACACACACACACACACACACACACACACACACACACACAACACACACACACACACCGAAACCGACATACCAAGTGAAAGAACAAACCCTTCAATCAACACCCCAGCCTCAAAGACCAATCATAGTGTTTCGCAACGAAGGCAAGAATGATCACAAAGCACCCACCCATAAAGCACACAATGGATTCACTATCTTGCGCCGGAATCAGGTAATTGGCTAATGAGACAGCAGCCAGCACTTGGCTGGCACCCTGCTTCTGTTACCTGGCTGCATCCTAGAGACCTTTACGTCACTCCACTGCGGGGAGGAAACCCTACCTTTGTAGCAGTTGGTACAGCCTGTTTTTCCCCAGGCCACCGTGTGCACGTAATTAGTGGGTGTGAGAGGGAAAGTAGAGATGAAAAAAGTAGTGTGTGCGTGGACGATGGGAGTGGAGGGGGCAGTTGCTGTGTGTGTGTGTGTGTGTGTGTGTGTGTGTGCGTGCGTGTGTGTGTGTGTGTGTGTGTGCGTGTGTGTGTGTGTGTGTGTGTGGAAGGACAACATGTTGAGGAGGATGGCTGGATAGGAATTATTGCTGTGTCTCTGCGAGTCTGTGAACAAAAAAACCCACATTTTTGATTTTTAAAAAAAATCAAAAAACATAACAGAGTCCCGGGTGGTCTAGTTGAGCTAAACGAATTTTTTACTTTCGCTCATTAGTGTCCTCGCGAGGAAGACAAATGTTTGTTCTCAACACTCTTTCAACTAAACGCACAAATGGCTCAAAAACAAACACAAGCGACATGAAGCAATAAGCATACAATGCTGGGTAATTACTAACAAAAACTCTTTTCAGGCTGGAGCCATTAGGTCCAAGACAACGCTGTTTAACAGAACCATTTTCTTTCCTTTCTTATGCAACACTGATGATCCAGAATAGCCTGATGAACCCGTTGATAGGCAAATGTATGAGGGGGAAAATCTTAACCTTCAAACGCCTTTGAAACATGTACTGTTGTAATTCATCCTTTTCGGCGATATCAGCCAGCTTCTGGAACAAATACTCTTGTAATCTTGAATTTCTTTCAGATCCTTTGAAATGATGACAGATACCAGTCCACTTCAGAGCTGCCCAAGTACTGTGTGAATCTATGGCAGTGCTAGTGGCGCATATAATAGCCCAAAGCCAAAGGATTTTTCTCTGAAAAGGCAGTTTTAGTGAAATCAATATCGCTCGGAATACGCCAGAATTTCTTTCTGTCAGAATTCAGATGAAAGAGCTGACCGATGTGCTTCGATTGGGTCCGGGTGCATTTGTCATGTACGTCTTTGGTGCCGGTCACCTTTAGCTAAGTCTGGCGCAACTATTTCTCTCTCTCTCTCTCTCTCTCTCTCTCTCTCTCTCTCTCTCTCTCTCTCTCTCTCTCTCTCTCTCTCTCTCTCTCTCTCTCTCTCTCTCTCTCTCTCCTCTCTCTCTCTGTCGGTCTGTGTGTGTGTGTGTATGTGTATGTGTGTGTGTGTGTATGTGTGTGTGTGTGTGTGTGTGTGTGTGTGTTAACCATAACTCAACTCTCTTTCACTTTGTTTTATACCCCCCACCCTCCCTCCCCCACTATAACATGTTGTGGGTGGCTGATTGTGAGGGATATAAGAGTATTCACAAAATCTGTCATCAGAACACGACTTATCTTGCACGTATTGCGACTTCACAAAATACAGAAGAGCTTGATACAAATTATCCGAAATGAATAAAAAGTGCAGCGTGTGATGCATAACGACCAAATAGGCCGCACATAAATTACGATTTGGCGGAAAGAGCATATGACCACACAATAGCCATAATGTGTTAGCGACTGCAGTTGCAGCGTGCATTTGGCTAAATCACGGTACAAGATCTACAGCCCTTTCTTTAGACCTGTTTCCCGAAGCATAATAACTCAACACGATCCTTTGCACAATCGCTTGCAGGACAAAACAGCACATAACTCGACTAACAAGATCATCCCACTTTCCCTGGCCGTCTCAAGCCAGGGGGGCCCCGATCTGTCAACAACAATAAAAGACTCGGGCAGTCCAATGCAATGTAATCTGATTAGACAAATCATGGTGTCCCGCCTGATGTATGAGGTAGCGGGGGCAAAGCCTCGTATGATGACCAGGCAAATTACCATGTCTCATCTGATCTTCTGTATGGGGTGAGGGGGTCAGACCTAGTGTTATCCTAGCTGTGATATACATAGGTGATTCAGGAAAACGATAGGGGTCGTCCGATGGTCAGTATTTGTCCAGCACAAAAGAAAGAGTATGGAAGCTGTCACACAAATTATCCTGGATTACTACAGGCGGCGGAACTGGACACCAACGGGATTTGCCCAGAGGCTACAATATGACAGCTTACTATGCCCGGCTAAGTTATCGCTGCTGTACAGACATCCAGAGCAGAATTTCTTTCGTTGTCTTTCAATTTTAGTTCTGTATTATTTACCTTAAAATGTTTGTGTCTTCATTCTGTGCATATTAGTTCCCTAATTACATTGTTTTGAGAACTTCAGGTTGTAATTACAGGAGCTTGTTTCAAAGCGCCGGTCGAACTATTCCTTTATCCTTCCATGAAAGGGTGTTTGTACTATGTGTAAAAGCCTGACAGTATCTGTGATGGTTTACGGGAGGCTTACTGTGCCTTTAACTACTAGTAGTAGCAGTACAGGAAGGATAAAGGATCATAGATCGACCCGGCGGCGCTTTGCTCATGTGGTTATAACTGTGTAACTAGAAATAGATGGAGGTTTATGTCACTCAGATAGAAAGTGGCTGAAAAACAGACAAAAAGAGGACGGAAAGTGGTCGAAACACACCCCTTCGGAGTTTCGAGTGCGCATGCGCGGCTAGTCACATTTTTGGCGGCAGGGGGCGCTCCGTTGTACCAAACACTCTGCAGTGTACCATACACAAAGAGCAGTGACTATCGTGGGACAAAAACCACAGAAATATCAAAGAGATAAGAGCTTACGAGGGAAAACTTGAACGCAATCGGCAATGTACCTCTTCTGAAGACCTCGTCTTTGGTACAATTTGCAATCCCAGCATGCAATGGGATTTGCTCTCGCCTGAGACTCCGAAAGGGTGTATTGGCATTGCTTTGAAATCTTCAGGTTACATCAGTGTATAATTAGAGAATGAGAAAGGTTGATATTAGGCAGGCAGATAGACAGAGGCTGAAAGGCAGACACAGAAAGGGCGGAAACTGATCCTCTGGAAGGCTCGACTAACCTCTGTCACCCCGCCCCCCCCCCCCCCCCCGACACACACACACACACACACACACACACACACACACACACACACACACACACATCCAATGTACGATCACCGGCCTTCTCACCATAGACCCGCAATGATTAGTTTAGCGAGATCGCCCAAACATTCATCTGTTCGATAATGACCGGCAGGGATGGGAAGACGCAACCATTCCATTTACAACGTGTGCAACGGGGCGACGATCGTCGTGCAACATGACCACCTCTGTCTACAACACCACAACGAAGACAACGGTCTGGAAGCGGAGAAACCTTAATTTGGATGACGTGTCCTTGGCGAAGGGGAGAAGAGGGGTCTGGGTGACTGGGGTTGTAAACGTGATTTTATTATGTGTCCTTGACGACGAAGCCAACATCAGAAGTCCATTGACGGTGGTTTGTCGGGAGTAGTAAACGATGCCATGTTTGCTGTAATAATAGCAACATCTTCGCCGGCTAAGAAGCAAGATAGGGTGCCGCTTAGTGCGTTCTGAGCGATGCCCAGGCACGAGGGAACGATCGGAAGCCGTCTGGCGGGATGTCTGCAGATGGACGATTAATGGTCCCAATCTGCTGTCCGTTTCCACAGACTGAGGCCACGTGAGTGTAGGGGGCAACCGGTACGGAGGGAGGCGGGGGACCTGGGGTACGGGTCACATCCAGCTTGTGCCGTTCTCTGCCGCATTCACACGACGCGCCGCCATTTGTCATGACGTCAATCGATAACTTCCGGGTCGATGGCGCCGTTTGCTGGAAAGGAACGAACACCTGTCAGTGTAGCTAACGGACCATCGGATGGGGCACGCCACTGGCAAGGGGTTGATCCTTTGAGGCATTACACAGACATTTATTAGCCACCAACTTGCTATTTCTTGATCCATGTCACCGATTATTGAAGACATTTGTTATAATGGTTTTCTGCTGTTCCGGAGTAGCTCGCGCTTCATGCAGTGCACCAACCTATTTCCAACGAAGTGTGGCTTACTCACGGAGCCACTGCCTCAAGTGATGAGAATAGATTTAAATAGCCCATCAGAAAAAGCAAACGACAAGTAAAACCTGATCAGCAACCAACCTCAAGAAATATCACTAAACGCACATTCACAACCGCGATCTCTTTACCTGTGAACTAACGGAACACCAATTCTACCAAAGATCTTCCAGACTACGCTCGTAGCCTTGACGATCTTTGATTCTACTCTTACAAGACCTGTACAAAAAAGCAGAACGATTTAAGCTGCGGTCATACATGCGACTCAGTCGTCGCGATTCAGTCTTTGGCCGATCGCACATCACATCGTAGACCATTGACCCGTCACACGATGAACGATAGACGAACGACTGACGAACGATAACTCCACGCGAGCGGGGCGGAAGTGACGTGTCACAGTGAACACGGCAAGCGCGCTTTGCGAGAGCAGACGCTAAATGTTCGAACATCGCTCTACCTTTCTGAAAAATTCCTTTCAGCATTACGCCTTTGCAAGAAATAAAGTTCCCAGACAGCTGCAATTAATGTTTCCCGACCGCTGTACACGCCTAAAACGTCTCCTTTATATCTGAGTAAAAAACTGTTCTTCCAAAAAGTTTTGAATCGACGAAGAGACGCTGTACGCCACTGTCCGCCATTATTTTACGTCACGGCGTCAAGGCCGCAACAACGCGTTCTGATTGGCTCTGTTGGCTCTGCCCCTGCGATTGACCGACGACTGGATCGCAGGAATAGAACATGTTCTAAACCTCAAAGCTACGAGGGAATTGCATGAGACTGAGTCGCAGATTTGTAGCTGTTTTCTACGACTGAGTCGGCTGTGTGACAGGGTAAATCGCGCGACTCAGTCGCATGTGTGACGGCCCTCTTAGTAACATACGCCGAGGAATCATCCCAGGATCAATTCAAATATAACGTTCTCCTGGCCCAAGAAACCTCCACCAAAAAGAAAACAAGTCGCGTAAGGCGAAAATACAACATTTAGTCAAGCTCAGTCGAACTCACAGAATGAAACTGAACGCAAAGCATTTTTTCCGCAAGGCCGTACACTCGTAGCGTCGTCTGTCCACCGCTCGTGGCAAAGGCAGTGACATTAACAATACAGAAAAGCGCGGTAGCGGTTGCGCTGAGGAGGATATCCCGCTTTTCTATATCTCTATTCTTTTTAACTCTCTAAACGTGTTTTTAATCCAAACATATCATATCTATATGTTTTTGGAATCAGGAACGGACAAGGAATAAGATGACATTGTTTTTAAAACGATTTCGGAAATTTAATTTTAATCATAATTTTTATATTTTTAATTTTCAGAACTTGTTTTTAATCCGAATATAACATATTTATATGTTTTTGGAATCAGAACATGATGAAGAATAAAATAAAAGTAATTTTGGATCGTTTTATAAAAAGATAATTTTAATTACAATTTTCAGTTTTTCAATGACCAAAGTCATTACTTAATTGTTAAGCCTCCATGCTGAAATGCAATACCGAAGTCCGGCCTTCGTCGAAGATTGCTTGGCCAAAATTTTAATCAATTTTATTGAAAAATAAAGGTGTGACAGTGCCGCCTCAACTTTTACAAAAAGCCGGATATGACGTCATAAAAGACATTTATCGAAAAAAGGGAAAAATAATCTGGGGATATCATACCCAGGAACTCTCATGTAAAATTTCATAAAGATCGGTCCAGTAGTTTACTCTGAATCGCTCTACACACACACACACGCACAGACACACACACAGACACACATACACCACGACCCTCGTCTCGATCATTTAGTAAAAACTTGACTAAAATTTTGTAAACAAGTCGCGTAAGGCGAAATTACTACATTTAGTCAAGCTGTGGAACTCACAGAATGAAACTGAACGCACTGCATTTTTTCACAATGACAGTAGTCCGCCGCTCGTGCAAAACGCAGTGAAACTGACGAGCCTGTTTAGCGCGGTAGTGGTTTCGCTGTGCTGCATAGTACTCTTTTCTGTACCTCTCTTCGTTTTAACTTCCTGAGCGTGTTTTTAATCCAAACATATCATATCTATATGTTTTTGGAATCAGGAGCCGACAAGGAATAAGATGAAATTGTTTTGAAATCGATTTCGGAAATTTAATTTTGATCATAGTTTTTATATTTTTAATTTTCAGAGCTTGTTTTTAATCCGAATATGTATGTTTTTGAAATCAAGAAATGATGAAGAATAAGATGAACGTAAATTGGGATCCTTTTATTTTTTTTAAAAAATTACAATTTTCAGATTTTTAATGACCAAAGTCATTAATTAATTTTTAAGCCACCAAACTGAAATGCAATACCGAAGTCCGGCCTTCGTCGAAGATTGCTTTGCCAAAATGTCAATCAATTTGATTGAAAAATGAGGGTGTGACAGTGCCGCCTCAACTTTTACGAAAAGCCGGAGACATTTATCAAAAAAATGAAAAAAGCATCTGGCGATATCATACCCAAGAACTGTCATGTGAAATTTCATAAAGATCAGTCCAGTGGTTTAGTCTGAATCGCTCTACACAGACACACAGACAGACAGACACACACACACACACACACATATGTCACATACACCACGACCCTCGTCTCGATTCCCCCCTCTACGTCAAAACATATAGTCAAAACTTGACTAAATGTAAAAAGAAGTGGGGTAATATGTCAGTGGCAAGCTCAAGACTGCTCGCCGAGTTTGTTTATCCCCTGTTCCAACAATGACAAAGGGTGCAGGTGTAGGCGGTGAGGTGATGAAGAGCGAGTGAACGAATGCAGTGGCCCGTGGTTCAATAAACATGACGAGCAATTGGCACCGCACCAGGGCAGAACCGCTGGGCCATTTGTCACCGCTAACAAGACCCTAAACGCACATACATGGGGAGAACTTTCTAGCTGTTGGAAGTGGCGGGCTATGCCTGCGCCAGGAGTAAAAGAAGTAGATGATGATGATGATGCAAAAACAAGCCGCTTTACACTGACAGAGGTTTGTGGGTGCCGGTAAGGTGGTTAGATCTCTCCCCTGCGGCTTTTTTTTTTATATATATATATATATCATATGTGTGTGTGTGTGTGTGTGTGTGTGTGCGGGTCTGTGTGTCTGTGTGTGTCACGGTGTGTGTGTGTCGGTGTTTGTGTGTGCAGGGCCGGACCCAGGGGGGGGGGGTTCCAGGGGTTTCGGAACCCCACCCCTGGAAAAAGCATGTACCTTGCTTTGACTTTTACTAGTTTTAGCACCAAAACAATGCTGCTCTTAAACCCTCAAAACAAGGCCCAGAATGCACCAGATTGCACAGATTTTAACCGTTTTTCAAAAATTTTCCGGGGGAGCATGCCCCCGGACTCCCCTAGTTCGCGCGCCTGCTTTGCAGGCGCGCGCTTGTGGCTTCGCCACTTCACTGATTTGCCCCCCCCCCCCCCCAAAAAAGGAGGAACCCCCCCCCCTTACAACTCATTTGGTCCGGCCCTGTGTGCGTGCGTGTGTGCGTTCGTGTGTCTACCTCTCTGTCTGTTTCTCTGATTGTTGCCTATCTTCCTCAGGCCGCGTGCCTGTCTTTCTGACATTCTGCACTGATCTAGCCCTTCTTATTCACATAACTATAAGCCGCTTACCCAACCGACTCTGTGTCAGCCATTCAGGCTGGCCAACTAGAACCCTCAAAAATCAACAAAACCAGAACACACACAGCACTCACACACAAAAATCAGTTAGAAAAACCGCGATGTAAACAGACGAAAAGCGCGATCTAAAAGGGATGTGCCGCTCATGCATGCTGACGTTTATTAGCTCCCATAAGTTGCAGGGAGCCTTCTCGGCATTCTTGCGAAGCACTTGCAAACGTGGCTCACGCTGATTGAACGTCACAGCAAAACTCGGCAGCAAATGCAAGTTACACGCACCTCTCGGGTTATTGGCACCGCTTTTCCGCAACTTTATTGGCTTCCTGTCCGGGCGTGCATCTCTCCCATTCGTCTTGGGGAACGAGGAGCTAGCAGAGAATATATGTTTCTTACTCTGTGTCTCTGTCTGTTTGTCTGCCTCTCTCTGTCTCTCTGTCTCTGTCTCTGTCTCTCTCTCTCTCTCTCTCTCTCTCTCTCTCTCTCTCTCTCTCTCTCTCTCTCTGTCGCATGACAAAAATAGCTTATCTCTGTCGTCTCACTCTGTCTCTTTCTCTCTGTTGCATGACAAAAATAAGACGCGTTGCCTCTCTGTCTCTCTGTCTCTCTGTCTCTCTGTCTCTGTCTCTCTCTGTCTCTCTCTCTGTCTCTCTCTGTCTCTCTCTGTCTCTCTCTCTCTCTCAATCTCTCCCTCTGTCGCATGACAAAAATAGCTGTCTTCCTGCTTCTCTCTGTCTCACTCTCTGTCTGTTTGTCTCTTTCTATCTGTTGCATGACACGTGTTCTCTCTCTCTCTCTCTCTCTCTCTCTCTCTCTCTCTCTCTCTCTCTCTCTCTCTCTCTCTCTCTCTCTCTCTCTCTCTCTCTCTCTCTCTCTCTCTCTCTTACTCTGTTGCATGACAAAAATAGGTTTGTCGCCCCACGCTCTCTGTCTCTGTCTCTGTCTGTGTCTCTGTCTCTCTCTCTCTCTCCCTCTGTCTCTCTCTCTCTCTTTCCTACTCTGTTGCATGACAAAAATAGGTTTGTCGCCCCACGCTCTCTGTCTCTGTCTCTGTCTCTCTCTCTCTCTCTCTCTCTCTCTCTCTCTCTCTCTCTCTCTCTCTCTCTCTCTCTCTCTCTCTCTCTCTCTCTCTCTCTCAATTCACGCCTTCAACCAACTGCACGTGACGTATGTAAAACATATGTTGAAACATCCAAATCAACAGTGTTAAAAACTCGTACAAACTATCTCATTAAGGGTCGCTGTCCTAATCGTTTGAAAACGAGTTTAAAACAAGTTTAAAACGAGCACCTAAAAATGGTTCATGATGATCCTTCAAATACCCTAACATGAAAACGAACTACTAAGAAGCAAGTGTGTCACCTGCATCAACATAGCTGACAGTTCAGTAAACAACCACAGACATTTTTACAAAACTTGGTTCAATCCAGGAAGACAGTACTGGTTCTTGTATCATCAAAACCGTTAAGAATTCAAAACATGAGGTTACGACCAGTTGTCACAACAGAGTAGGAAACCCGAAAAATTGATTTCTTGGGATTTTTTCCTCTCGAGACGGTGGCTTTTTAGGAGATATTCTGTGTTGACTTTGTCCATTCCGTTCTAGAAAAATGCTGGTTGGGACCGAGGCAGCTGCGGTGTCTGCGCGGCTGTTTGCACCTGCCCCTCCGGATAATGCTCCTTGGGAGATTCCTGCAGAACGAAGGCTGCTGGAGAAGGCAGCTGGTGACAGGAGGTGTTCTGTCCAGCTTGCAACTTGCGTCAGAATCATACAACGATTATACATGTAAAAGAGCATTCAATACGCTTTGCTAAGCCGTTATAAAGCATTCGATTACAACGTCAAATAGGTCTATAAAGCCATTATGTACCGCAGGCCATTTCCTTCCTTGAATCGTTTATAATAAATAACGTTATCAGTATTTCAACTAAAACAAGACCGGCACGGTTGGCCTAGTGGTAAGGCGTCCGCCCCGTGATCGGGAGGTCGTGGGTTCGAACCCCGGCCGGGTCATACCTAAGACTTTAAAATTGGCAATCTAGTGGTGCTCCGCCTGGCGTCTGGCATTATGGGGTTAGTGCTAGGACTGGTTGGTCCGGTGTCAGAATAATGTGACTGGGTGAGACATGAAGCCTGTGCTGCGACTTCTGTCTTGTGTGTGGCGCACGTTATATGTCAAAGCAGCACCGCCCTGATATGGCCCTTCGTGGTCGGCTGGGCGTTAAGCAAACAAACAAACAAACAAAAAAACTAAAACAAGTTCCATAAAAGCCTCCGATACAGCTTAAATAGTTGGTTCTTTCAATCCACCACTCTAGAGTATTTTTCTCTTTTTCGTGTGTTTTGAAATGATACTTCGCCAAAGGCATACCGAAAGAACACTTCTCTGTGGCATACACATTAACACTTGTCACATACATTGCACAGAAAAGTACAGAACTGAGAACTCAGAAGCTGCTTCCATGATTACCCAGACACCTTAGGCACAAGTTCAAGAGTCTCGGCAGATGTCTGCCACCTGGATTTTATCTGTGTACTTCTGATGATTCAGCTGGGGCATCACCACACACACACAAGCACGCACGCACTCGCACGCACGCACGTACGCACGCACGTACGCACGCACACACACACACACACACACACACACACACACACACACACACACACACACACACACAGTGGCGTCAGACGAATTAATGATGATAAAGTTTGTGTGAGCAAAGGATGATAGGGGCTGACACTTTCACAGTTGCGATTGCAGAAGCCGTGCTATTAGTTTTAAAACAGCACACACGTTAAAACACAAAAGTCAAACATATGTGTATTCAAAGGGCAAGCATGTAATTATTTACAACGATGAATGGATATTTCCGAGTGAGCAAGATTGATAATAGAAAAAGTTTGTACCGAGATACAGTAACTTCATCCCAGCACCAGAAACAACATCACCTCGAGATGCCCAGGCTCAGTCACCTAGGAACGACCCCGACCCCTTAGGACGATGTTAGTTTGGACAGGAGCTCGCGCAGGGTGATCTCGCTGATTGGGACGCCCCCTGACGGCCAAGGGGGCTCACCGGAGACGTGGGGCAGGGACAGATAAGCACAAGGCTTGACAGGGGTCCAAGGATGTTTGTTGTGCTGGGTCTGACACCATCTGTGTACCGACAATCACAGCATCGCAGTCTGGCACCACACCAACAAATCCAGTACTGCTGGATCTGTGTGGGGGTCACAGTGTCTTCGGGTTCGGATCTCGACCCCAGCCCACGGAGCCACTGTGGTCGAGCGGATTGGACCTCGCCAATTTCTTATCTCCGTGAGCTCAACGACCACGTTCAGTGCCGTAGAGCTCTTTAGTCTCATTCTTAAACTTGAAATCCCCGAGATAGTGACAACCAAAGGGGGAAGAAGTCAATACATGTTGATACTAACGGTGAGTATATAACGCTGCTTTCTATTGACTTAGTCAACTTTCAATGCACTAGCTATTTCCTTTTTCGGTGATCTTGTACAGTTATCACAAACGGATATGTCACCAAAACAGTAAAACATTTCTGTTCTTTTTCAGAATAGACCATGCCTATAGCCTCAATCTGCTAGCTCTGTTCCCGGCGGGGCCAGTCTACATTGACGACGAACCATTAGCGTACCTCAAATCTTAAATGAGCAAATCTCGACATTTCCCGAAAAGCAGGACCTACTGCTGAACTGAAACAACAGTGGATGAGAATCTGATCCGATCCAACGGGTCTGCTGGGAAGTTGCTGGTGAGATGCCCACTGAGCGTCAGGGCGTCACGAAGCCATGGGAACATTCTGGAACCGTAGTGCATGTTATCTTGGCAGTTCCCCGCCTTGTTTTCATATGCCCGTCAACCTGTTTGCTTCTTGATGCCAACCTGAAACAATGGCGCTGCTCTCGGCAGCTGCTGTGGCTTTGTGAAAACATATGAGGTTTTCATTTCTCTCTATCAAATATCATTCTAAACACACAGGTCTATTGGATTCCTCAGTCTTTTTTTCTTCTTTTTTTTTTTTTGGGGGGGGGGGGGCAAGATTGGGGTGGGAGGCGGGTGCGGGTTTTGGGCGGGGGTAGGGATAGGGGGTTATAGAGGAGGTAGGGACGCTTTCAGACCTCAGAATGAATACGTTGAATGGGTGTGATAAATTTCAATTTTATTGATTACAGAATGTCAGTCAGTCTATACACAATGACGCTGTTTGGCTGACCTTACTCCGCGCAAAATAGCTGTAAACAACTAAAGAGCCGATGGAGCAGGAATGCAATCTCTAATGGACGTTTAATCTGCGCACAATGCCTTTGGAAAACTTCCAACAAATCAAATACAATGCCTTCTTTTTCATCGGGTCCAAGGCATAACAACGTCGCATCAAGTTGTGACATGCTGCGCACAACACTAATGGTTGACATTGCTGCATTGTTCATGTTTTGCTTCGCGCTCCGGTCCCGACTGCGAACAATTCACATACATTATTTAGACAGCTCCGTAAGTACGAAATGAGATAGCGAAAGCATTCCGTTACATGCTTTTCTATGTCCTGTTTTTTTCTACCATTTTTTCTAAGGTAGCCTATCTTATTTATCATCGGCTGCTGCGTGACTTCTCAGGAAATATTGCAATGATTGATTTTTTTCGCACTGAGATATGCTTATGTAGCCAAATAATGTTTGACAATTTTCAGAGGTTAAAGGTAGTCTCCACCGTAAAAATGTTTGGCACATCAGTCGATATGACGGCACAGTTTTCAGCGAATTGAAAGAAATGTCCGCGTTTTGCCTACCGCCCACGCCAAACCCGGCTTCTCTAAAAGCTACTTTCCCCACTATTGTTAACCAAGTCATATTTTTGCATTTGATTATGCATTTCCAGATCACTGTTTAGTGGTACCGAGAAGGAATACTGACTGTGGTTTCAGTACACAGCCTGCATGTAACACCTGTATAGCACACACACACGCGCGCGCGCATACTCACACATACACACACACACATACCTACGCACGCACGCACACACGCACACACACGCACACACACATACACACACAGACTCGCGTTCAGGAAAGTATGCTGCAGTGATAAGCAGTAAAAGAAGAAATCAGGCCTATCGGGTTCAAAGGCAGATGCTAAGCATGTAGTACAGTACAGCCAAACACGAACTCGCCCGGGGAATGAAAACTCGTTTCGCTTATCCGAGTTTGTGCATATCCGACTTCGGATAAGCCAAACCTTTCCCGAGAAATTACCCTGCAGTTCGGCTTAAGCGAGTTTTTTTTCAGGATAAGCTGTAAAATCACTTGGAATGTCTCTCTCTCTCTCTCTCTCTCTCTCTCTCTCTCTCTCTCTCTCTCTCTCTCTCTCTCTCTCTCTCTCTCTCTCTCTCTCTGTGCGTGGTGTGCGTGTGTGTGTGTGTGTGTGTGTGTGTGTGTTTCTTTCTTTATTTATTTGGTGTTTAACGTCGTTTTCAACCACGAAGGTTATATCGCGACGGGGAAAGGGGGGAGATGGGACAGAGCCACTTGTCAATTGTTTCTTGTTCACAAAAGCACTAATCAAAAATTTGCTCCAGGGGCTTGCAACGTAGTACAATATATTACCTTACTGGGAGAATGCAAGTTTCCAGTACAAAGGACTTAACATTTCTTACATACTGCTTGACTAAAATCTTTACAAAAATTGACTATATTCTATACAAGAAACACTTAACAGGGGTAAAAGGAGAAACAGAATCCGTTAGTCGCCTCTTACGACATGCTGGGGAGCATCGGGTAAATTCTTCCCCCTAACCCGCGGGGTGTGTGTGTGTGTGTGTGTGTGTGTGTGTTTGTGTGTGTGTGTGTGTGTGTGTGTTTAAATGAATAAGATCAAAACAGTGACAAGTTACAAGTGCTTTCTTCAGTGGGGCTTTATTAATACCTCAAAGCCAACTGTAAAAATAAATGGTGAAAACAGTGAAACATCTCAGAAACAAAACCAAAGATTCCACAAGCAACTACGCTTTTGTTAAAGGGATTTCAAGTAAATCATAATAAATGTAATGTTTAATGAAACCCTCTCCATTAAAGAAAGAAAAGAAACAAAATTAGACAATTTGTCTCTGTGGTCATAAATCAAGATCAAATCTACTTAAACATAGATTGTAGGCAAATGTTTTGTTTCGCTGCATGTTTATTGTGGTTTGATCTTCACCACTCGCTCAAAATGAGCACATGCATTCCTCAGGTAGATTTGCTCTTCACAAAGATCTGTTCCTTCTACAGGTCATCAGTTTTCCCGCATACTCAAAAACAGGTGACGTGTTCGTTTCCGTAGGATAATTATAGCCGTGACGAAATATGTTTATCTTCCTGACGTGTTTTTCAAGCAACAACAAAAAAAGTCTCTCCGACAGTGTTTAGAGTTTGGCTTATCTGTCAAAATCACGTTTGAGATGTCCGAGTTTGAGGTAGCTATTTTTGGACAGAGTTTGGCTTATCCGAATTAGAAATAGTCTTACAAAGAGGGGGGTCTGGCGGGGAATTGGTTTTGGTTTCAGATATCCGATTTTTTTGCTTAAGCGTGTTTCGTTTAGGCGAGTGCGACTGTATTTGGCATTCCCTAAGTGCCCTTACTTGTAATAATCTACACAGGGACCGACCAGGTTGTTCTTGCAAATTGACCAAATTGTGTCTAATGGACGAAGACGTCTACGGCTCATGTCAGTGTCTGCTGATCAGATCCCAGGGGGTGCCTGTTCAACTGGCTATCTCTTATATATATATAGCCCACGTCTTTTCACCCACGTATCGCCAGCAGTTTCCCTGACCAAAACTTCACCTATACCCTTGAACTACCAACGACTTAAAATAAACCGACCGGTTTCAAAGAGAGGTGGATTGTTGACGCTGGGGATGTTCCCAGCTATCGGTTAATCAGCGACTGATTGAACCAATCAGTGTCCAGATTAGGGTTACGCCGGATCCTTTACACCCGGGTCTGTTGTGGAAATTGTTTTGGTTCAACCAGAGACTGTGTTCAGTCTAGTCTCTGGTTCAACCCGCGCATGCTTTGCTGGTGTCGAGTCCGCGGAGCAAGTGGTGAAGTTGCTCCCCAGCATGCATGATTGTGCCGACTTGTTGCTCTGCCTTCTCTTGTTGCGCAACTTTTGAAAGACAATGAAGTGAGCAAAGCAGCTGCGGTAATTGTCCTC
Source organism: Littorina saxatilis (assembly GCF_037325665.1). Taxonomy (NCBI): domain Eukaryota; kingdom Metazoa; phylum Mollusca; class Gastropoda; order Littorinimorpha; family Littorinidae; genus Littorina; species Littorina saxatilis. The sequence goes on from NC_090256.1 coordinate 24,008,766, forward strand.
CAATCGGAGCTGGCATTCGTTCAGAGATAGAGCTGACGGTCTGTCTCGGCTGGTTTGACATACAATGCCGTGAGATGTGCAATCGCTGCAACGAAATGCATTTCCACACAATAGCACGCGGTACAATGCGCTTGATCGGCTGAAAGAGAAAGGTCAGGGTTTAGCTAGGTTTTATTTCTGGATCTTGAAAGGATACAATCACTGGCGTCTGACAGGTCTAAGTAGGCTAGAATAAAACTGTTCAGTCAACTTCAAATACTTTGAAAACCGGTGACAAGTGAGGCGCGAATATCAACATGACGTTCTCTGTGAAATTATACAGACTTTATCTCAAATGTTCGCTTCAACCCTCCTTTTTCGGCCACCTGTTTTCCTATCAAATTGAAGGACATATCCAAAGGAGTAACAGCCGGGTTGAAAGCGAAATTAAGAAATGAATTCATGTTATCAGCAATAAAGTCGTGGCAGCAACCCCACGCAAAGAGTTTTCTCCTACGATAATGAAAGAACCAGGCTTTGACTGACGCATGAAAGGAAATATACGTGAAACTAGGAACTGAAATGACAATCCATTGGGGGCCCGGGTAGCTCAGGTGGTAGAGCACTGGACTTGTGATCGAGAGGTCACTGGTTCGAATCCGGGCCGGGACGGACACGGGTCAACTTTATGTGCAGACCCAGAGACGGTATCCATCTCCCACCCCCGTGTCACCACAATGGCACGTTAAAGATCTTGGTCATTCTACCATAAGTGCAGATGGCTGATACCACCTAAACACGCAAACATCAAAAAGCCGTGAGGGCGTAAAACTCGAATCGTATAAACCAATTCATGTCCAATATAGGCAATTAAGACCTGACGGACAATAAGCCCCTTAAAATTTACTAATGACAATCCAGTTCCATAGACACAATATGTTGCACAAGGGTTTTCTTTGGGTTTAGGCCTATATAGATTTACAGCTAACTAACTCACACACACAAATGAGAATTCATACATACACTGCAAAAACATGTTAACAAACCACCCAAAATCAACAAAAATGGACATCAGGACGAACTACAGAGTAATAAGAACAAGCTTAGAAAAACAGAACATCAGTGCAGTGCGTGTTTATTTGTATATATATAACTGTTTGCAGACACAAATTTAAGTGTGCAGGCGGTGTTGTTTCAGATGAAATGTTATCAACTTTACGGTAATCGTGATCAATATCGGACACATGTTTACGTTTTTGTTGTTGTTGTTTTCGGAGTTTTTTTTAACGCTCAACAAGAGAATGAGGCTTCCCATTGTGTACTGCAACGTGGTGTGATTTCTGTAATCTCGAACATCATCAACACGAACTGAATGGAGAATCTCGTCTTTCGCCATTAAAATGTAACCAGGGCTTACCGAGACCCCCGGTCGGAAGCAATCGTCTCGCAGAGTACTGAAAGGAAAAAAACACTGGACTGATTATGGTACTGGAGCTCTCGTGGGTTGATCGGAAGTCAGCCATCATAGTTAGAAAGGATGACATTCTAGTGTGGAACTGTGTCTGTCTAGGCATGACAAGTAAAGAGTGGGCGTGGGCGTGGGTGTGGGCGTGGGGGTTGGGGGCTGACTGTGTGTGCGTGCGTGCGTCCGTGCTTGCGTGTCAGTATGTTAGCATGCGTGAGTGCGTGCGTGCGAGTGCCTGCCTGCCTCCAAGCCTGCCTGCAATTCTGGCCGCGTGCCCGCGAATGTGTGTGTTTGTGTCAGCATGTTTATCTGTCTCAGTGACTGTGCATGTCTGTCTGTCTGTGACTATATGTGTGAAACGAACACACACACCTGTCCTATGGGAGGTTTTACTTAGTACATTCATTTGGCTGTACAAAACATCTGCCAGGATTAAGGTAATTGCACGTCTGGCGATTAAGCAATACTATAGTTACGATGTCGAAACAAAAGCAAACTTTGATTTAATAAAACTCGGCTTTTCTTCTCAAATCTCCCCCCATCTCCTCCCACCAATCCTCCCAAACCCCCTCTCTCCACTTTCAAGTACCGGGAAAGAATCATATCCATCATTGAGTCAGCCGCGGAGTTCTGCAAATAGAAATTTTCGATTGAATAAAACCTGTGTTTGTTATTCTTCTTCTTGCGTCTAACCCCCCGTCACAAAAAAATCACCCAAAATATGTTTGACGCTTGCAGCTGTCGTTTCAGCGCTGCTGAGTCTCTCTCTCTCTCTCTCTCTCTCTCTCTCTCTCTCTCTCTCTCTCTCTCTCTGGGGTTTTTGCCTTTTACAATTCTTTCATACTCCATGCACACTCTATTGCATATCCTGAATGAGGCTACGTTCAACGTAGAAGCGAATCACAAAAGTCGAACATATTGTAACTTACCGTATTTGAGTATTTTTTTACAATTTCATACAAACAGCAAAATTCTATATTATATGAAGTCTTATATCGCGCGCGTATCTCCAGACTCGGACTCAAGGCGCAGGGATATATTTATGCCGTGTGAGATGGATTTTTTTACACAATACATCACGCATTCACATCGACCAGCAGATCGCAGCCATTTCGGCGCATATCCTACTTTTCACGGCCTATTATTCCAAGTCACCCGGGTATTTTGGTGGACATTTTTTATCTATGCCTATACAAATTTGCCAGGAAAGACCCTTTTGTCAATCGTGGGATCTTTAACGTGCACACCCCAATGTAGTGTACACGAATAGATCCCTGCACCTTGAGTCCGAGTCTGGAGATACGCGCGCGATATAAGACTTCATATAATAATACAACAAAATTCTCTATCCGTACCCCTCGGCCTTCCTCCCCCATCCACCCACCCCCCACTTAGAGAAGAAACCGCACCCTTCTTCCCTCCCTTTAACATTGCTGGCATCCTTCACCCCCAAACCAAACCAAAGCCCACCCCCTAAAATCAATATTCGCCCATTTTCAACGATAAAAAAAAAGAAATACAGCCGAGGGAGAGAGAAAAAAAAGACAAAAACTATCGCGAAAGGTGGGTCTCTTCAAAATTGTCTGCAGGAACCTTCCCAGAATCAGAATCGATATTTCAAACGGATCCCACTAAGAAGCGTGCATTAGTGGTGAATTCAAAATTGGCGAGGAAATCGGCGATGCCGTGCTCTCCGGGGCAGGAAAACCACTGACAACCCCCAGCGCTTGCCTCCACAATGTTACAATGCTGTGTGCCTGGAGCGACTCATCTTGTAGGGGGAGGTTGTAATGCCGAGACTCTCCCAGCTCCACCGATCAATGGTTGATGTGTTGAAATGGGCAATTAGAACTGGGCTGCCATCGCCCCTCCCTGCTCCATTTACATGCTGCAGTTCTCTCTCCCTAGAAGTAAGAGGGAGGTTTGTTGCTGGTGCTGCAGTAGGGCTGTGTTCTGATAAATGTTACCATGCGGGTATTGCGTTAGATTTATTATATTAGTTTAGTACTATTTTGTGTCTGTAAATGTGTGTGATTGTGTGTCGGTCGGTATTGTATCCGTTTCTCTGTCTGTCTTATTGTCTGGATATCTGTCAATATATGTGGGCTTCTGCGGATGGTGAAGAAAATGTGTGAACGTTTTCTTCCTCCCAGCGCTAGGATGTACCTTGTGGTTGACTATTTTCTTTTGGGAAATACATGTAACTCAAAGGCCGCTGAAAATTTCTATTCCCAGAAAACAGCATTGACGGCTAATTAATGACAACCTCTCCCACGTCAATTCCAAAAACAGATTAGCGTGTACAGACATCTAAGGTTTCATTCGTTGCAGTCCTTCGTCATTTTCAAGGATGATCTGGCCATCTCTGAAATTGATGAGGCAGCGTCAACATTTTCCGCATCATGCCCAGGCAAAAGCTGTCCACTAGCTACACAGCGCTATTGGGTTTCCTCCCCTTGTTGAACTCCCGCACCCTCCCATGCTTCCCTCCCCTCTCGTCCCCTTTTTCATAGACTGGCCTGGCTCTTCGGGACTCAATCAATGCCAATCAAATATCTCTCCCAGCTTTGATCCAGCTAAAAGGAATTCTGTGAATACGTCTAATTTACGAAATTACTGTTTGTACTGTTTTTCATCGCCCTTACTTCGCCGCTCGAGCAGGAAATTGCCGGCCGTTCGATTCAGACTCCCTGGGCCGACTCTGTTACAATGTCCGCGTGACAGGCGCCGAGGAAACGCGAGACTCCGCGAGAACAAAAACACCGGCGTCATTGCAAAAAAATAGAAGGGAGACGTGCAAGTCTTCGTGGCCGTGTTTTTACAGAAAACATAATCACTCATTTATCAAATCACACAGCTTTGCCGGGGTGAGGACACAGGCGGGTCGCCAGTGGATGGAAATGTAAGTAACTCTCTGAAGCTTCTGCTGTTCCAGATAGACACCCATCTCCTGGCGTCCAGCATTGAAGATGTAAACTCACAGAAGAAGAAGGGTAAACAAAAAAAGAGGGGGGTGATCGATGGTCGGAGTCTACTGACGGAGTAGCTGGGCAATGTCTTGTTGACTCTGGTCAAAACAAACACGAAGAAGAGCACTTGGTAAGCTCTACAAGCCTGCAGCGAAGGTCCCTGATTTTGGTGTCGATTAACTTTCAGAAGCTGTACTTCAGGACTCCGGTAAGGGTGGGTGGAAGGACTGAGCTGATGGCCCTTGATGGCGTCTCGTTCCCTGAAGGACAGGGGACGCTGACTGAAGGCTTGGTCGTGACAAAGAGCCAAGTGGAGTGCGTGTAAGTCACTGATGGAAGGGAGTGAATCACGGGCTAATCAATGTGCTGACAGTGATCCCTAGAGTAGGGTACTTATAGCTTACCTATTGCACTGAAGCTACCGAATGACAATAGGCAGCTGTCTGTCCTGGCCTCGTTCGAAGGATCGGTTTTGGTAAGTTGGCTATCCTTTATCACAGTTTAGGAACGAATAGCCGAGGGCTCCCATTTTGTATAAAAGTAATACGTACGAGAACTGAGAATTGTAATTTCTTATGTACGCCCACTTGTTTCTTTGTGTCAAAGTCAAGTTTCTCTTAAGAAAAACCCCAGTAAGAATGAGCAACATAAAATAGCAATAATCACACGAAAGAACAGTAAATGCAGAAAAACCCACTTTCCTCTTTTCCCTTCTCTGTGTGGCAACACTGCATGAGCGCTTAGAGACAGTGAATCAATCAAGCGCTGTTTGTATTCATAATCCCCAGCAAATCGGATAATGTCTGTCTATGACTCACCACTCATCCCCAAGACCATCTTGTGTTTTGTGTGGATTAGCCCTTCAGCCCCAAACCTCTTGAAGCCACCTAACTGTCTTCTCTCCCTCCTCCCCCCCCTCCCCACCCCTTCCAACTCCCCTCCTTTTTCATCTGGCCTCTCACCAAGCGGTGAGTCTTGTGGGCCGGTCTTGTGTCTGTATGGCAACCCTGGCACCAAGTGCCAGAAAGACGGACGTGTAGTGGCTAGTGTCACAGACCAGCGCGCCTGGTTTCGGCCACTTCAGTCAAGCAACAAAAGAAACTAGCTTGGTTATTCGTTTGAAGATTTTTTTAATGACAGCCAGGCACAAGCTGCCCTTACATCCAGTCTTTAGCTTTTGTTAGCAACTAGGGCGATTTTAACTGTTACAAACTGAGATTTGATCTCAGTTGGAAGCATTCCAAGTATTTGAGGCTCTGTGTGTGAGTGTGGCTCATGGAGGGGGGTGCATGCGTGCGTGTGTGCGCGCGGGCGTGCGGCATGCGCATGCTTCCGTCCGTGTGTCTCTCTGTTCATTCAGTGACTCATTAAAAAATCACTTTTTAAGTCTACTGCATTAGGGTTCAAGAAGGGAATATTATGTGAGGAAGGTTTTCTGGACGTAGTCCTACTATTCCTGTAGTAACTGATAAGTTCCCAGTCTCTCTCTCTCTCTCTCTCTCTCTCTCTCTCTCTCTCTCTCTCTCTCTCTCTCTCTCTCTCTCTCTCTCTCTCTATCGTCTCTATCTCTGTCTGTCTGTCTGTCTGTCTGTCTGTCTGTCTCTCTCTCTATCTCTCTCTCTCTCTATGTCAGTCTCTTCCCCCTCTCTCTTTCTCTCTCTCTCTCTCTCTCTCTCTCTCTCTCTCTCTCTCTCTCTCTCTCTCCCTGTCTCTCTCTCTCCCTCCCCCCCTCTCTCTCTCTCTCTCTCTCTCTCTGTCAGTCTCTCCCCCCCTCTCTCTCTCTCTCTCTCCTCTCTCTCTCTCTCTCTCTCTCTCTCTCTCTCTCTCTCTCTCTCTCTCTCCCTCTCTCACCCCACCCCCTTCTCTTTTCTTCGTCCGTTTTCTGGCACAGAATGCACAATTCCTTGATAAGTACGCTCATTAGCGAAATTGTAAGTCTTGCCACTCATATTACGGACGTAGATAAAAATCCCATGACACCGTGCCACCATTACTGTCACGTGATTAATCGCCAGGGGACTGCACTGGATTCAATTCACTCCGAAGCAATCTGCTGTTCTGCTTGGCTGGAAAACACGCGTAAACTTTTCATTAACAAGATGGAAAACATGGCTTTTTTTGCTCCTTTCAACATGCACGGTTGAAGGCAAAGTGACATCTTGTGGTTTCCGTTTGCTAAGTTGCACTGACTTGCCTGTTTGTGATTCTTGCCATGCACTTTTCGTGAGATTGACAGTCGGTATAGCTTGTATGATTTTTAGCTCCAGCAATTTCAAACCTCAAGAAAGCTCTCTACAAGTCTACTTACACCAATCACTTTTTACATCTTTTTCGAAGCAGTTTCCGCCATGTATGTCAACTTTCCTTTAATAGGATCCCTGTAACTTCCAACAAGTCGCGTAAGGCGAAAATACAATATTTAGTCAAGTAGCTGTCGAACTCACAGAATGAAACTGAACGCAATGCCATTTTTCAGCAAGACCGTATACTCGTAGCATCGTCAGTCCACCGCTCATGGCAAAGGCAGTGAAATTGACAAGAAGAGCGGGGTAGTAGTTGCGCTAAGAAGGATAGCACGCTTTTCTGTACCTCTCTTTGTTTTAACTTTCTGAGCGTGTTTTTAATCCAAACATATCATATCTATATGTTTTTGGAATCAGGAACCGACAAGGAATAAGATGAAAGTGTTTTTAAATTGATTTCGACAATTTAATTTTGATAATAATTTTTATATATTTAATTTTCAGAGCTTGTTTTTAATCCAAATATAACATATTTATATGTTTTTGGAATCAGAAAATGATGGAAAATAAGATGAACGTAAATTTAGATCGTTTTATAAATTTTTATTTTTTTTTACAATTTTCAGATTTTTAATGACCAAAGTCATTAATTAATTTTTAAGCCACCACGCTGAAATGCAATACCGAAGTCCGGGCTTCGTCGAAGATTACTTGACCAAAATTTGAACCAATTTGGTTGAAAAATGAGGGCGTGACAGTGCCGCCTCAACTTTCACGAAAAGCCGGATATGACGTCATCAAAGACATTTATCAAAAAAATGAAAAAAACGTTCGGGGATTTCATACCCAGGAACTCTCATGTCAAATTTCATAAAGATCGGTCCAGTAGTTTAGTCTGAATCGCTCTACACACACACACAGACAGACACACACACGCACATACACCACGACCCTCGTTTCGATTCCCCCTCGATGTTAAAATATTTAGTCAAAACTTGACTAAATATAACAAGTCGCGTAAGGCGAAAATACAATATTTAGTCAAGTAGCTGTCGAACCCACAGAATGAAACTGAACGCAATGCCATTTTACTCGTAGCATCGTCAGGCCACCGCTCATGGCAAAGGCAGTGAAATTGACAAAAAGAGCGGGGTAGTAGTTGCGCTAAGAAGGATAGCACGCTTTTCTGTACCTCTCTTTGTTTTAACTTTCTGAGCGTGTTTTTAATCCAAACATATCATATCTATATGTTTTTGGAATCAGGAACCGACAAGGAATAAGATGAAAGTGTTTTTAAATTGATTTCGACAATTTAATTTTAATAATAATTTTTATATATTTAATTTTCAGAGCTTGTTTTTAATCCGAATATAACATATTTATATGTTTTTGGAATCAGCAAATGATGGAGAATAAGATAAACGTAAATTTGGATCGTTTTATAAATTTTAATTTTTTTTTACAATTTTCCGATTTTTAATGACCAAAGTCATTAATTAATTTTTAAGCCACCAAGCTGAAATGCAATACCGAACCCCGGGCTTCGTCGAAGATTACTTGACCAAAATTTGAACCAATTTGGTTGAAAAATGAGGGCGTGACAGTGCCGCCTCAACTTTCACGAAAAGCCGGATATGACGTCATCAAAGACATTTATCAAAAAAATGAAAAAAACGTTCGGGGATTTCATACCCAGGAACTCTCATGTCAAATTTCATAAAGATCGGTCCAGTAGTTTAGTCTGAATCGCTCTACACACACACACAGACAGACACACACGCACATACACCACGACCCTCGTTTCGATTCCCCCTCGATGTTAAAATATTTAGTCAAAACTTGACTAAATATAAAAACGATGTTAAAATATTTAGTCAAAACTTGACTAAATATAATGAACCCAACAATAGCTGAGATACACTTAATTTACACTTCAAACGGATTTGCTGATAGACTGAATAGCTAGGGCGCCCCCCCCTCTCTCTCTCTCTCTCTCTCTCTCTCTCTCTCTCTCTCGATCTCTCTCTCTCTCTCTCTCTGTCTCTCTCTCTCTCTCTCTCTCTCTCTCTCTCTCTCTCTCTCTCTCTCTCTCGTGTTAGTTTGCCTAAATTAGCTAATACGCATAACACGAATTAAAAAGTCAGTTTGAGATCACTTTCAATTGCTAAAGCAGCTGTTGATAAGTTAAACAATATAATACTTTAACAGAAAAACAGCCAAAAGGTTAAGTTTCAGTTGAAATCACAACAATCCACAATTGTTCAGAATCTGACATTTTCACTGCCAGGAAGAACTGCGACATACATCCTCATGTATTCCCTTACTGCGTACCAGATTCGGCCGACTCGACAGAAGTGCTACAAAAACTGAATACTGAGGTAGATACAATCACAATCACAAGAACACGAAGGGAGGGCAAAAAGCAGCAACAACAAAAAATACACGACCAGAACATACATATTTGATGGAAGACACCGGAAAACACGAGACAAGGCAGCAGGCTTCCCGCTGTAACTCGTTCTCGTCTCTCATAAATCCCCAGGGAAATTAAAGGACCAGACCACGCTGTTTTAGCGTCAAAAACGCTTCGAATCGTGTTCCTGCGCGACCGAACACTTCCCGATGTTTGCAGTTAGTTAGAAAACCACTTTCTTACCGTCTTCAACAATGTTTGGTTTACTTCGGAATCTTCTAAGGCCGTAATCCGACGAATTTTGTGACCGAAGCGACGGATTTCTTCTCCAAAACGACCCGCCATTGTGCCGCGTGATCTTCGCGAGACTGGCTTATGAATAAATTATCCGTGACGTCACACCGTGTGGAGATGGTTGTTTACCAACATGACAACAAGCGTAACTGCAGACGAAATTGAACCGTACATGTTCGAACTACCGGTTTCTCTCCTCGAATCAAGCATGAAAGATGAGGGTGGAGGCCACTTCCAGCAGTAGTGAAACAGTGACGATGAAAATTGCGACACTGTTTGTCTCAGCGATCAAAGGTAAACACGCCCGCTCTCTGTGCTGAACTTATCGTCTGCTTTCGAGTCTGTGCTATTTTTTCACTCTCGCCTTGTCAACGCACTCGCGAATAAGTGGGATATTGTTTAAGTGTTCATGCATTGCATTCACGAGTAAAAGAACAACAGCTCATCGCAGTTTTAACTGTTCTTGATTATTTCAGAGACTGGTGTCAGAGTGGCCACTGTACCTGTTGTATTGTGTGGGAGGGGCAGATTTGAGAGAGAGAGGAAGCTAGCCTGAGGTACATTGTAGAATGAAAACTTGCAGGGGAGCAAGAATGCATCACCAGCCACGAAGGTGTACATACAACTTTTTTTGAGGTGCCTATATTTGTTTGATTGTTAAATGTATGTATTTGTTGTTGTTTTTAAAGGCTATCAAGAAAACTGTTGTCATTTAAATTTGTAACACTCAGTCACATATAGTTTCACACACACACACACAAGATTAACTCACTTGCATGCCCACAGAAGAAGTTTGCTCTTCACATTGTTCTGTTGTTGTTTTTATAATGTAATCATTGTAACATCAACACTCAGTAATAACCAATATTACAACACAATCACTTTTTCATCAGAACTCACTCACATACTACATGACTTTGTATTAAACCCTGGTTTATGGACACTTGCATATTTGTACTTTGCATGGGAAAGCAGCCTGTAGCAGTCAAAGTCTGGGCACTGTTGCATTGTAGTCTTGCTGTGTATGCAGAGCTTTGTTGTAGCTGCCATAGGCCAGTGTTGCCATAGGCCAGTGTTAGGATCACCACCCCCTCAAACAGCTCGTTCAGTTAACTGATGCCTGTTTTAGACAGAAAAAAAAGTTACCACAATCAGCAGAACTTTCACCGGAGAAAGGGCATCATTCTTTCATACTTTCTTTCTCATAGCTTTTTTTTGGTTTTTATAATCTCTTCATTACACTAAATAACATCCATCTTAAGACCTATTTTGAGCCTTAATTTAAGTTGACTAGTAATGATATTAATCATAATGTATTTATTTTTATAATGTACAAACTAGAGTATGTATGTGGATATGTGTGTGATGGTGCTGGTATGGATATGTGTGGTTTGGGTTATGTGTGTACTGATGTGTACATTTTATGTGTTTTGTATGTTTTACGAGTGCGATTTTATGTGATGTTATTCTGTACACCAGCCAAAACAAAATGTCTGGTATATTAGATAATAAACGCACCTTTAAATTTATTAGCGACTACACCCCGTCACCCTCCAGTCCCCCTCCCCCCCCATTACACCCTACACTTTTAACATTGTATAAAAAATCATGCCCCAATATAGGTCCCTAGTTACCTGGGAGGACGTTAAGCTCCATAATCAACATCAACAATGTATTGAATTGAATTGAAAAGCTGGGGTTAGGAGGTCTAACTTCTTGAATTAAAGGTTTTTTTTTCTCAGGTGCATGTAGTTTTTTATTTGCTTGAAATCATGGTGTATTCTGGTTGTAAGAGAAGAGTCAATTTCCTTGTAAGCCTGCAAAATTAAAATTTGTCATTTTTGAAGTAGCCTACATTTTTGTAAGAGTCCAAAATAGTCCAGGATAAGGAGGAAAAACATAGGGTGGGTCAGGAAATCTGAAACATTGCATAGTTTTGTTTTGCCTATGTAGACACAAAAAGTACTTAGAGCACTTCCCCCCCCCCCCCCCCCCCCAAGAGAGCATAGCTTAGTTTTAATTATTTTAATGCCACTGTTAGCAAGAGGAGTACTACAGACAGCAATCAAACAGTGGGTTTTTTCTGTAGACATTGTTATTTCTGTTTAGGTGTTTCAGTAGTTTTCTATGCGGATAAATCATGCTGCATGATCACTAGAAACAATCCAGCTCTGTAGCATGCAAGTTTTTTAAAGTTTTTTTTTCCCCATGTTACTCTGAGAGAAAAAAACAACCCACAGAGATAAAGTTGAACTGGCAGTTTGACTGAAGCAGTGGTAATAACACAGAGTGCTCTTCCTACAATCAATTTTTTTATGTGGATGATGATGTCCACACATGTACTTGGTTGTATTATTTTGCTAGACTATTTGTTTCTGTTAGATATATCTGCTCACATGATTGTTGTTCATAATTTGACATTACATTTACTGCTGATCAAAATTTATTGTTGGAATAGGTCTGCTTAATATTCTGACTGCAGTTTTGTAATAAAATCAAATAACACAGATGTTTTAAGTATCAAAGTGCTTTTCACACACACACACACACACACACACACACACACACACACACACACACACACACACACACACACACACACACACACACACACTCACACACTATGAGTATGACTGCAAACATGAATTTGTACTTGTATTAATTATAATTACTGTATTACAGAACCTGATCTGAAAAAAAGGACAACAGCAAATTATTCATGCAAGCTTGCTGTATTAACGATTTCTTTATCTATTTAATACAACACTGAATTAGATAACAACTATAACAACGTGTGTGTGTTTGTGTGAATGTCTATGTGTATATGGACGGACACTGATTAAACCTGAGACTCATCGATTACCCAGGTGAGTGTAAAAGAGGGAGAGAGAGAGGGAACTTTAAGGTGGGTGCATGGGGACGGACATGTAGTAACAGATATATATATGTTTTAATCTGTAATCTTAACACATGTGCTTAAAATTAGGAACAGATGCCATTCCACTACAAATACTGTCAGTCTGACAAAAACGCCCAGTGACACTGAACCCCTATCCCTTACAGAACACATTCAGTATACATGTACTCACTTCCTTTCGTCTGCGTTTAGTGAAAGCAGATCGTTCTGATGACATTGGTATCCGGTTTCTGACCTCCTGTGAGTGGTCAACAATTGTCGGAACTGGAACTGCGTTAGGCAACAGCTGTTTTGTGTGTGCCAGGTTTTCTTGCCGGCTTAACTGCGTTCGCATTGGAAGAAAGTGTCGCGAAACACACAACATCGTGTTGGCCGTTTCCAGTTAATCAGTCTTGCTGCAGAAGTTGTAAGCCCATCGGAAAAAGGTGACAACTGATGCCTGGACCTTTTTTCTATACTTCATAGCTATCAGCAGCCGTGCGCATTCCTTCGGCGTGCTGTTGATGCTCGATTTAGGCAAACGCCCACTTGAGCGTAAGCTGTAACTTTCGGTTTCCAAACACTAAGTGACGTCACAGCCGGTTCTCGTCTACTGGCGGCCATTTCGAAGTCTCGTTTAGCAGACGAATTTGGCGGAACGTTTTTAATTAAATCACAATGATTAAGCTACGAATCGGTGAATTTCTTTACATTTTTGGAATCTTTAGGTGCATTTCTCTAACCTTCAGTCATCGGTTAGTGGTTCTAATAACCTTTAAAACAGCGTGGTCTGGTCCTTTAACCACGTCTATGTTTACACCTGCATCACAGACTCCCGTCGGAGCCGGGCTGAATTCGAGAAACTAACAAATTAGTGCAAATTGGGCACACAGTATGCCGCTATCTTCACGGATTTACTCTAAAATGAAAGCGAGAATCTGACGAGAAAATCCGTACTCCGACGCGATCGGGTAAGGAATACTGGAGCATTGGCTGGAATAATGTTAGGCTTGAAACAGATAGAGCTCTGTAAAACATTTTGCCCCATATAATATGTATTTCTGATTTTATCTAAGAATATATCGTTGAGGCGAACAGCTGAATTAGGTAGATGACTGATTGTGAAGTATAATATAGGGACGGGGGCAATATCGGACAGGAGAGGTAAAGATCGAGGTCACTTGAAAATGAACAGAGGACAAATTGTTCGATCGTATACAGCATATCACTGTTTCTATATATAAGCATAGCATATAAGTGTGTAAGTTGGTATTAATCATTACTGTACCATGTACTAAGAGTTGTGAATTTATTGTTCCGAAAAGCCGGACCAGGCTTTGCATGGTAGGGAACGCTGCTATTTTAGGATTTTCAAACAGGTAGACAAGTTAAATATGCAGATGAATAATAAAGTTATTATAATTGCGTGTATTAATATCAAGCACTTTTTCTTCCATATAATGATAGCTCTTAAGCGTTAAGTAATATACATACCATCCATGATCCGTGGCCGCATAACTTCTCCAACAGAATGAATCTGAAAACTCAACAATTCAAGCAAGGAAGCCCGGGCATTGTTATTGATTGGCTGTGTTATTCCGGCCGCAGAGAGGAAGGCATGGAAAAAAATGGGACATATTATAGACACAACAGGAAAAGAGGTTGGGAAGTTCTATGCACATCTTTTGATTTTAAACGTCAGTTATAGCCCATGTGATACATCAACATGTTTGGCAGCGCGCAAAGGATTAAACAATCGCTGGTGTTGTTCCCAAGCCTTGGTCTTCGGCCATTGACACACACTTCTTTGATCTGACCCATTTGGTCTGACCCCTGGGCGGTCCACCGTCCGATATGTTTTTACATGTAAGAGGTCTTCTGGCCATCAATGTTACTACCAAGCTTGACAAAGCCAGAACATTTGGATTGATACATATTTTCAATCCAGGTCAAACGGGCTTTTTGTCATCTCAATCAATCAATATGAGGCTTATATCGCGCGTATTCCGTGGGTACAGTTCTAAGCGGAGGGATTCATTTTTTTAATTTTTATTTATTTTTTTAAGCAATATATATCGCGCACATATTCAAGGCGCAGGGATTTATTTATGCCGTGTGAGAATTTTTTTACACAATACATCACGCATTCACATCGGCCAGCAGATCGCAGCCATTTCGGCGCATATCCTACTTTTCACGGCCTATTATTCCAAGTCACACGGGTATTTTGGTGGACATTTTTATCTATGCCTATACAATTTTGCCCTTTTGTCAATCGTGGGATCTTGAACGTGCACACCCCATCTGAGGCTGGGAACATCACTGTATTACTGAAACCGAATATACGGCGAAGGTGGGGACTTCTAAAATAGACAACCAATACTGACATTGTTTATCACTTGTGTCGGGTCAAGTCTGTTTAGCTGGCTTATCCAACGACAGGAATCACCACAATTCTCAGTCTACCCGATCCGCCCTTTCTCACACCGGGGACTGTGTTCCGCCTTTTTTTTACACCCCCGGTATAGGGGTGTGTATAGGATTCGGTCGATGTGTTTGTTTGTTTGTTTGTTTGTGTGTTTGTGTTCGCATATAGATCTCAAGAATGAACGGACCGATCGTCACCAAACTTGGTGAACAGGTTCTATACATTCCTGAGACGGTCCTTACAAAAATTGGGACCAGTCAAACACACGGTTAGGGAGTTATTGGTGGATTAAGATTCTACAAGGACTTATAGAGGGACATATTAATGGTCAAAGGGAAATAACCTTCTCAGTTGGTGGCAGTGAGAATGGTAAGGACGGGGGTGTTTTTCCTACCTCGGAGGAATTTCTTGTTTTTAGCTGGACCCGTTGTTACTCACGTTTTCACCTGGTACCGGTGTCACCCAAACGTAAGTGTCTGCACTAAAGTACAAGTTATGTCTTCTAAAAAGCACAGATCCGGAAACGGATGTTGTTAGCACTAACCTAAGTAATTTGTCTCTCTATTGCTGTTGTTTTTTTAATCTGACTAGGTTTATCATGTGACCCGCATCGGCTTGAAATACTCGCGGAATGTCGCTTTTTGGGCACTAAAGCTGCTCAAAATGAAGAAATGATAAGCAACGGTATCATTTTATGGCTTTTCTGTATCATAAGTAGACTTCTTCTTCTTGTCGTTCGCTGGTATCATAAGTAGACAAAAATGTAGGGGCTCCAGCGCGGAACAAAACGTACACCACTTGCTTGTTTTGATTGCTTCTTATGCCATAATGATGACGCTTTGAAACACGAAATTGATACAAATGAACATATATATACCCAAAATAGTAACAACAGAGGAATATTTGTACTTCAAACCCTTGTTAGAGAGAAATTTACGTTGAACGTTCATTTTTCACTACAAAAAAAACCCCGCATGCAGGCCCTACATTCGGCCACTGTTAGTTAGTACCTGTCTGCAAAGAAAGCAATTATTCCCCTTTCTACTGACATTCATCAATTTTAGCTTGGTTCAGTGTGAAAGCCATAGTTTGTGTTTTTATGAAGACCCTTACGTTTGCGTGAAAACGGTACCAGCTGAAAACGGGAGTAACAACGGGACCAGCTGAAAACAGGCGGAACACAGTCCCCGGTGTGTTTCTGTAACCAGTTCTGAACACTGTGTGACATACTATCTAGTTCTCTGATCTATTTAATGTTTACCATGTGTGCTACTTTTGCAAGTAGAATCATATAGTCTGCAGTATGTCACAGTGTTCAAAAACTGGTTGCAGAAAGTGTGTTCAAAAGTAAAACACTTCAGTTTAGAGTGTTCAAACGCCGACATGTTTCCTTCCTCAAGAACAGTGGTTCTTTAGCCTGTGATAGAGAATATTCACGTCCTCGCGGGAGCTATCAATGCAGCTGGTTACAAAAGCAAAGACGGATATTTTCCCGTTGTGTGAATCCAATTAGCCGGCTGCCAGGATCTCCCTCCGGAGACAGAGGTCTGGCTGCTAGACCTGTTGCTAGGGGGAAGGTCTGCAAGGCCACTGTCTTCGTGTCGAGCTGGACTATTATTTGCCTCTCTAATGGGGTCGCTTTTTAGCCCCGGGGCTCATTTGGGGTTTTCTTGGTCTCCTGGAATCTGCCTGATGTCACACCACTAATGGTTGAATTTTCGCCTCCCTCCCCCGCCCCCAGCATCCCCCCACCCTCCTCTCTCTCTCTCTCTCTCTCTCTCTCTCTCTCTCTCGCTTTCTCTCTCTCTCTCTCTCTCTCTCTCTCTCTCTCTCTCTCTCTCTCTCTCTCTCTCTCTCTCTCTCTCTCTCTCTCTCTCTCTCTCCCACAAATAATTATCTCCTAAGGACTAGCGGCCTAACAGAAGACTATAAGCCTAACGGACGTAAATGTAGAAAGACAGACAGCTAAACATTGGACAGAGAGACAGACAGACAGACAGCATAAACACACACACATACACACTGTACACTACACACACACACACACACACACACACACACACACACACACACACACACTGACATAGTCACGTACACACATTTAACGGTCGCGCTAGTGCACGTAGTGTTGCCGAGAAAAGGGTCTAATGTTGATAACTTGCTGAAACCCGTTGTTTCGAAGTAAAGATGTACATTCACTCTGGGATGTAATGTTTTAATCCGTCTGTCGTGGATGTGTCGCACGAATGTGTCGGTATAACTATGTTTATCACCTCCCATATCCTTCTTGGTTTTCTCCAAATCTCTCACAATACTGAAAGTTGGCTATTTCTGAAGCTGATTTAGATACGATAGTTTCAGGAGTAAATGAAGATGTATTGTAGTTCCAGTGAACGTAAGGGTATAAATACAGCCAAACACTCTAGGTGGAAACGTCAGCACGTCATCGTGCGCCGGTGTAATACGAAATTTTTACTCCACGAAAAATTTACTCCGGAGTAACAATTTCGTACGAAATTCGTACTCCGAGTACACCTTTCGTACGAGAAAAGAACTCCCCAAGGTACGACAAAATTACTCCCTCCACAAAATTTTGACTCCCCAAATTTTTACTTCCAGTAAAAATCTCGTACTCGAAAATGGGATGCGGGCGAAGGGATAATGCCAATATGTGATCTCGCGCAAACAAATGTCGCGCTACCCTCCCTCAACCCCTTCCACCACCAAGACTAACAGGGGACAGGGGAGTAAAAGCTGCGTACACCTGGCGTGGGCAGTAAATTGCTCGTGTTAGGGTGGAATAATTTATTCGTTATTTATTCGTCAGGGAGTAACATTTTCGACCGAAATGTTGACTCAGAACACACCTGTCGTTGGAAGTAATTTTCTCGTGTTATGGGGGAGTACTTTCTTCGTAAAGGGAGTAAAATTTTCGTACGAAATGTTTACTCCGAAGTAAAAATCTCGTGGGAGTAATTTTCTCGTGTTACACCAGTAAAGTGTGCTTTCTACTATTATTTCCAATATGTATGTTTCTTCAAAACGCAGACACAAAGCAGTAATGATAACCAAAAAAACTGCACGAAAGTAATTGTTCGCCCAACGTTCTAATGATACTTAATTACGGCAAAATCGAAGAACCGTGTCACAAATTATATCTCCCCGTCAGCTATCTGCCATGTGGTTATGTTCTTTGAACGTGTTAATAAGTTTTATGGAAGGAATCAAATTTCAAAAGTCAAAATTATCGCTTTTCGTCATGATTTTGCGTCAGTTTCTACACACTGCCACGGTTTCCCACACCTGTACAATGGAACCCCCCTTCTACAGACTGCCACGGTTTCCCACACCTGTACAATAAAACCCCCCCTCTACACACTGCCACGGTTTCCCACACCTGTACAATAAAACCCCCCTTCTACACACTGCCACGGTTTCCCACACCTGTACAATAAAACCCCCCTTCTACACACTGCCACGGTTTCCCACACCTGTACAATAAACCCCCCCTTCTACACACTGCCACGATTTCCCACACCTGTACAATAAAAATAAAAACTTCTACACACTGCCACGGTTTCCCACACCTGTACAATAAAACCCCCCTTCTACACACTGCCACGGTTTCCCACACCTGTACAATAAAACCCCCCTTCTACACACTGCCACGGTTTCCCACACCTGTACAATAAAACCCCCCTTCTACACACTGCCACGGTTTCCCACACCTGTACAATAAAACCCCCCTTCTACACACTGCCACGGTTTCCCACACCTGTACAATAAAACCCCCCTTCTACACACTGCCACGGTTTCCCACACCTGTACAATAAACCCCCCCTTCTACACACTGCCACGGTTTCCCACACCTGTACAATAAGGTAGTGACTATATCCACGGGTCCGTGCCTCTAGTCCCCCATGCTATATCCACGTCAGTGACGTCATTTCCGCGGAATCTCGGAATCGTTCGGAATCACTCGGCAGTCGAAGCCTCGCGTTGGCACTCGGGACTCTTGGCGCCATATTGTTGAGATGGAGGAGGAGGAAGAATCAATTTGTGTTGCAATTTGTTTTCAAAAAATAACAGACCCTGGGTTGGGTCTTGTAACAATAAAGAGAAGTAACTGAATTCACAAACTCATTGCTGAACGACCGCTTGATCTTCTTAGATTTTAAGAGAGCAAAAAATGGTGAATTCAAAATCATGGGAGTACTGTGGACAGTTGTGACTTACGGAGTTCAGCCCCTCAGCACCAATCTAGCGAATAGGGAAGACCAATACATCATTCTTCATCTTCCGGTTGGTAGCTTTTGTCCACACGTTGACAACATTCACTTAAACATTTGAACAATCGACACATGCTTCACAATGCATCAAAAATCACCGCAAACTAGGAAAGTGCAAATCCCGAATAAACATGCAAGTTCAGATGAGGTTCGTATTAAGAGGGGGGGGGGGGGGGGGGTGGGGCCTGCAATGTTGCAATGTCACCACAGAGAACGCTGTATACTGCTCATAAAGTCTAAACATGGAATTATGACATTGATATTTTACAGCTGACGTCCTAGTCATGTCTGTTAAGTGCCGAACCGAAAGCAGGAAAATATTGGGCAAGAGTAGCGTCCCTTGTCAGTGACGTGGATTTAGCATGGGGGACTCGAGGCACGGACCCGTGGATGTAGCCACGTACAATAAAACCCCCCTTTATAGACCCTCAATTTTAAGACTTCTTCCCTGTTTAGACCCTGTTTACTCAGATGTTCTGTTCCCAACCTCTGTAAATTAACCCCCATTTTGAGACCGCTCCTTTGTAAGACATCATTTTTACATTTAGTCAAGTTTTGACTAAATGTTTTGACGCAGAGGGGGGAATCGAGACGAGGGTCGTGGTGTATGTGTGTGTGTCTGTGTGTGTGTGTAGAGCGATTCAGAGAAAACTACTCGATCGATCTTCATGAAACTTGACATGACAGATCCTGAGTATGGTACCTCCAGACTTTTTGTTTTGTTTTTTGTATAAATGTCTTTGATGACGTCATATCCGGCTTTTCGTGAAAGTTGAGGGGGCACTGTCACGCTCTCATTTTTCAACCAAATTGGTTGAAATTTTGGTCAAGTAATCTTCGACGAAGCCCGGACTTTGGTATTGCATTTCAGCTTGGAGGCTTAAAATTTAATTAATGAGTTTGCTCATTAAAGTTGTCATTAAAATCGATTTTTCGCAAACAGATTTAAAATTGATTTCATCGTATTCTTCATCACATTCTGAATCTAACAATATATACGTATGTCATGTTTACTCTTAAAATGTGATCACAATTAACGAAAATAGATTAATTAGTCTTACGATTAAAATTTAAGAAATCGATCCAAAAATGATTTCATCTTATTCTTTATCATTTCCTGATTCCAAAAACATATAGATATGATAGGTTGTATTCAAAACAAGCTCAGAAAGTTAACAAGAATACAGAAAAGCGCGCTTTCCTGCTTAGCACAATACGCTACCGCGCTAATCTGGCGTGTCAATATCACTACGTTTTGCACGTGGAAGGTGAGCGATTTCCTTCACGCGGGGATTGACGAAGCTGTACTGTCTTGGTGAAAAAATACAGTGCGTTCAGTTTCATTCCGTGAGTTCGACAGCTTGACTAAATGTAGTAATTTCGCCTTACGCGACTTGTTTCTTAATTGTTGAGGTCTTAAGAGGGGGGTTCCACTGTAGAACTTTTGGGACCTTGCAACAATTTCCTCGAATGTGGGTCATTATTTTAGAATTTTACCCCAATTGCCTACGACACTGAATTTTTGGAACTAAAAACAACGTTTGGGACCTTGCAACAATGTCCTCGAATCTGGGACTCTGCTCTTAAATGTTACCTTAATTACCTATGGCACTGAATGTCCGGAACTGGGTGAAGATTTGCGTTAAATGCCACATTGAAACATGCAACACGACCAGAAAGCTACTGCACTGAAAGGCCCAGTGACGTAATATACAAGAATTCAGACTGCGTACTAAACATCATAATGGGAAATGAAAGCTAACGGTCTTCACGATCATCATAGGCAGTAAATCCTTCAGTGCAGCTTGGCTCTTCTGACAATAACTACCCATACTTGTCTAGACGACTAAGTCACGTGGCCTGTGGGTGAGTGGAGCTTTGTGACGTACGTAGTGAGAAACGTCATTTCCTATCAACTGTGGAGTTGTATTGGAAGCGTGCAAGTTCGAGACGAAGTTTGCAATAATTATCGAGTTGATACCGCTGAATTTGACTTCACTGCGGGAGAGGAGTCTTGCCGGATGTTTTTTTTCGTGTTTTATTTAGCACACACACACACCCACACCCACACCCACACATACCAACAACACCTTCCAACCATGCATGTTTTAGAACGTTACGGTCTGCCCCATCTTAACCCTGAAATAAACAGCAAGCTTAGGTTGCAACAATCCATTTCCTTTTATCACAACTTTTCGACTAACATTAAAGATTGTTGATTTACATAATCCTTCTTAGCCTTCAGCAATTATTCGGAGCTTAATTAGCTCTACTAAGAACAGAAAATTGTGCAACGATTTGTAGCATGATTAGAAGAAGAAAAAAAAGAAGAAGAAAAAGCATCGATTTTGTGTCACGAACAAAACATCGAAGCAGCAACACAAAATTATATCATCATTTTCGGATTACAATGGAAAAGCAAGTCTCACCACAAACATCGAATAACACCCCCCCCCCCCCCCCTCCACCATCACTACCACCAACTTCACCACCACAAACATCCAACATCCCCTCCCCCACTCTCTCTCACTCACAAACACACGCACACACACTTTCTTTGTTTTGTTTTTGTTTTGTTTTGTTTCGTTTTGTGGCAACATGTATTTTAAATACTCCTTGCCATTCTTCTGAGCGCCTCGTATAGCAAAGGAGAGCTGGGAGGCTGACGACTCCGGAGACGGCGCATGTAAAGAGCCCCTGTGTAGCCACGGAGAGCTGGGAGGCTGACGACTCCGGAGAGGGCGCGTGTAAAGAGACCCTGTGTAGCGACGGAGAGCTGGGAGGCTGACGACTCCGGAGAGGGCGCGTGTAAAGAGCCCCTGTGTAGCGACGGAGAGCTGGGAGGCTGACGACTCCGGAGACGGCGCATGTAAAGAGCCCCTGTGTTATGACGGAGAGCTGGGAGGCTGACGACTCCGAAGACGGTGCATGTAAAGAGCCCGTGTGTAGCGACGGAGAGCTGGGAGGCTGACGACTCTGGAGGGGGCGCGTGTAAAGAGCCCCTGTGTAGCGACGGAGAGCTGGGAGGCTGACGACTCCGGAGAGGGCGCGTGTAAAGAGCCCCTGTGTAGCGACGGAGAGCTGGGAGGCTGACGACTCCGGAGAGGGCGCGTGTAAAGAGCCCCTGTGTAGCGACGGAGAGCTGGGAGGCTGACGACTCCGGAGAGGGCGCGTGTAAAGAGCCCCTGTGTAGCGACGGAGAGCTGGGAGGCTGACGACTCCGGAGAGGGCGCGTGTAAAGAGCCCCTGTGTAGCGACGGAGAGCTGGGAGGCTGACGACTCCGGAGAGGGCGCGTGTAAAGAGCCCCTGTGTAGCGACGGAGAGTTGGGAGGCTGACGACTCCGGAGAGGGCGCGTGTAAAGAGCCCCTGTGTAGCGACGGAGAGCTGGGAGGCTGACGACTCCGGAGACGGCGCATGTAAAGAGCCCCGGGGGACAGCTAGGGCACGGTAATGGCTCTTTGATTCGCCCACACTCTGCGCTCAACGAGAGTTTAGTGGCCGCTCTTTTGTCGCGTCGATAACTCCGAGATTGGGGGCCCTCTGGAATCGCTATCTTGCTGCACCGTGGGCTGCCTGCCGTAGTGCTGTACTCACAGAGATCTCTGTGGCTGTACCATGCTGTGGGCCCATGCCGCACAGCTTCCTTTTTTCCTTCCTTTTTTTCTTTCCTTTTTTTGTGTGTGCATCGGCAGATGGGTTCGGAGGAGTTCTACTGGCGAGCTAGTCAAACGATTCAGTGCCTGCTGTTTTTCCACCTGACTAGTCCTGAGGTCTGGTAAGGCGACCAGACATCGTGTGGGTTGCGCCGTGAGAAGAAAGGAGGAAAGCAATTATGTCGCTGACTACACAGGGCACTCAGATCGCTCCACAAGAAAAGCGGAGCCCAGTCGACGTCAACAGGGAGAAAAGTATATTGTATATGGTTTTATAAGCTTAGTTCTATCTTTGACGGAGAAATGGGCGGTTGCGCAAACACACTGCCTAAAGTTCTGACGTCACTCAAATCATTGACAAGGACATTTCTACACTATCCGGACGACGTACTCGGTCTTTACCTACAGCCTGATATTAAATTGGCGCAGTCGACTCCGCAGCAGGGGCGGATCAGTTGCTTTGTAAGGGGGGGTGCACTTTGAATCGAAAGTTAATGTGATGGGCGCGAAGCGCCCAAATTTGCTAGGGGGGTCCGGGGGCATGCCCCCCCGGAACATTTGTTGGCCCAAAGAAGCAAAATGGTGCCATCTGGTGCCATTTGAACTTAGAAATGGTCATAGAATCAGCTTTCCAAATTTTGTTGTTGTTGTTGTTGCTGGAGGGGGGGTGCACCTGCACCCTGTGCACCCCCCCTCGTCCGCCCCTGCCGCAGTCTACTTCAGGAAGCTCGTTGCACAAATTAGGCTTTCGCACTGAATTTACAGTAAAAAAAACCAATCTTCGCAAAGTCAGCTTAGAGCTCGATGAAGGACTGCCTTAAGGTCATACATGTCAGTTGATAGATTAGCGGCAGATGTTGTGAGCAGATCAATGCATTACGAGTATCAGGTACATGAGGGATCTTTTGTTCCTCCACACAAACACTGATTTTGCAGACTGATCTAAAAAAATTTTTAAAAAAAGTCGCGTAAGGCGAAATTACTACATTTAGTCAAGCTGTGGAACTCACAGAATGAAATTGCACGTAGTCCGCCGCTAGTGCAAAAGGCAGTGAAAGTGACGAGCCTGTTTGGCGCGGTAGCGGTTGCGCTGTGCTTCATAGCACGCTTTACTGTACCTCTCTTCGTTTTAACTTTCTGAGCGTGTTTTTAATCCAAACATATCATATCTATATGTTTTTGGAATCAGGAACCGACAAGGAATAAGATGAAAGTGTTTTTAAATTGATTTCGACAATTTAATTTTTATCATAATTTTTAATTGTTTTAATTTTCAGAGCTTGTTTTTAATCCAAATATAACATATTTATATGTTTTTGGAATCAGAAAATGATGAAGAATAAGATGAACGTAAATTTGGATCGTTTTATAATTTTTTATTTTTACAATTTTCAGATTTTTAATGACCAAAGTCATTAATTAATTTTTAAGCCACCAAGCTGAAATGCAATACCGAAGTCCGGCCTTCGTCGAAGATTGCTTGGCCAAAATTTCAATCAATTTGATTGAAAAATGAGGGTGTGACAGTGCCGCCTCAACTTTTACAAAAAGCCGGATGTGACGTCATCAAAGACATTTATCGAAAAAATGAAAAACATGTCCGGGGATATCATACCCAGGAACTCTCATGTCAAATCTCATAATGATCGGTCTAGTAGTTTACTCTGAATCGCTCTACACACACACACACACGCACGCACACACACACACACACACACACGCACGCACATACACCACGACCCTCGTTTCGATTCCCCCTCGATGTTAAAATATTTAGTCAAAACTTGACTAAATATAAAAAGGACACGACCACGCTATAGATGCACCTGCGCGGAGAGCCTGCTGCATCTTCATTCCGTGACCCGGCACACGTTGACCCAGGCAGCATGTGCAGAGCAGCAGGACGCTGTCATATTGTGCAGCTTATTTGTGCGATTGGTGCGTAAGACTGATATTCAACTTCCCTGACTTTGTCCCGGGTTGTTGCTTGGGTTTATTTATTTCTGTCCATTTGCGAAAATGTCCACACAAGTTTCGGCTATTTTCCGAAGTTGAAAGCCGTTCTTGGCTCACTAGTAACAAAAAGTTAGGCAATCTGAAAGGTCGGTGACTGATTTGAAATAAGTGTCGGCGTTTGCGGCGACTGCCGACGCCAGATGACATCCTTGCGTTAACAGTTCGCGAATACGTTCACCGACACCATCTTTCCTTCGAAGCTATTTCCAGGCTATAGGTTCCGATTTATACTCCCCAGGTAAAAAAACAAACGGATTTCCCATCAACAATTGATACAATTTGAGATACTTTTTCTTACTTACTTGACAACATGCGGTGTTTTTCGCTCTTTTGGCTTTCGTAAATGTTAAAGATGATGGTCTTGGGAAAAAAGTTAAGCGCAAGGTGTTTTTCACTTTGCATTACCATGGGCTCTCGAATTCAGGTAGGTATCAGCGAGGTAACCGCAAGCAATCAGTTGTCTGGTATATAAGCGAGTTATGTTCTGACTACACACGCGTAATGCATGCAAATCGCTGAGAAGCGCCACCTGTGGAAACAAGTCACGGCCAGACGGTTATTCAATGCCTGCAGTCTCTTCAGGTGGGATAAAGGGCAGATAATTGCTGCCAGTCATGCACCCAAGTATTGGGTTAATGTCTTGGAAGGCTCAGATGATTGGGAACAAGACAGTGAAAGGGTATTTCCTTTGCGTCAGTGAAGTCTGAGCTGCCGTGGCCCCAGCAAAAATGTTCGAACCGACATCGGTTTTCAGTCACATGAAAGAGGACTGGATTACCTGATCATTGCGTCTTGCCTTAGCCATTTATCCTTTAGACAATCCCCG
The DNA here is from genome assembly GCF_037325665.1 of Littorina saxatilis. Taxonomy (NCBI): domain Eukaryota; kingdom Metazoa; phylum Mollusca; class Gastropoda; order Littorinimorpha; family Littorinidae; genus Littorina; species Littorina saxatilis. The sequence continues at coordinate 24,034,239 of NC_090256.1, forward strand.
CCGCGTTTTAGACATATTCATCAGACCATGCAAACACAAGATTATATATAGTATTCAGGAATTATCGCAACGTTAAAACAATTTAAGTCTTTACTTAAATTTGGTTATGACCTGGTTCGGCTATCAACTCAGTAAGACGTACTGTAACTGATAAGATGGTCGAAAATGATCATTTGTTCACCTTTCTGTAGAAAGTCGCACTGAGGATAAGTCAAGGGAGGTAAATCTCCCAACTTCCTTTTCCGTATTGAACTTGGCGTGGTAACGGAGGTCATAACTGTATACCTGTCTTGAGAGTACAGTAGACTCCGCTTAATAAGGTCACCTTGGTGCAGGACAAAAGCGTGTGGATTTAATAAAAGCATCAGCATAAAACATAAGGAAAAATCCGTGCAGTCAGAAATTGGCCTCAAAAAGCGGGTGGATTTATTAAACAAGGCCTTATTAAGCGGATTCTACTGTATTATGCATGCTTTTGTTTTGAAGGTGTCACTGTAAGTTCTCCATGGGAACTCATTAATTTGCTTACTAACAATACTAACCAAAGTAAACATAATGTGTTCCTTTGTGGTAAATTTGTTTAACATAGACGGGGGAATCGAGACGTGGGTGTGGTGTAAGTGTGTGTGTGTGTGTGTGTGTGTGTGTTGAGAGATTCAGAGAAAACTACTGCACCGATCTTCATCAAACTTTACATGAGAGTTTCTGGGTATAATATCCCCAGACGAATTTTTCTTTTTTTTTGGATAAATGTCTTTGATGACGTCATATCCGGCTTTTTGTGAGAAAGTTGAGGCCGCATTAACACGCCCTCATTTTTCAACCAAATTGGTTGACATTTTAGTCAAGCAATCTTTGACGAAGTCCGGACTATGGGATTGCATTGCAGCTCGGAAATTTAAAAATGTAGTTAATTAGTTTGCTCATCAAAGTTGTCATTAAAATCAATTTTTCGCAAACAGATTTAAAATTGGTTGCATCGTATTCTTCATCAAATTCTGAATCTAAAAATATATACATATGTCATGTTTACTCTTAAAATGTGATCACAATTAACAAAAATAGGCTAATTAGTACTACGATTAAAGTTTTAGAAATCGATTCAAAAATGATTTCATCTTATTCTTTATCATTTCCTGATTCCAAAAACAGATATAATATGTGGTATTCAGAACAAAATCAAAAAAGTCGCGTAAGGCGAAAATACAATATTTAGTCAAGTAGCTGCCATTTTTCAGCAAGACCGTATACTCGTAGCATCGTCAGTCCACCGCTCATGGCAAAGGTAGTGAAATTGACAAGAAGAGCGGGGTAGTAGTTGCGCTAAGAAGGATAGCACGCTTTTCTGTACCTCTCTTTGTTTTAACTTTCTGAGCGTGTTTTTAATCCAAACATATCATATCTATATGTTTTTGGAATCAGGAACCGACAAGGAATAAGATGAAAATGTTTTTAAATTGATTTGGACAATTTAAATTTGATAATAATTTTTATATATTTAATTTTCAGAGCTTGTTTTTAATCCAAATATAACATATTTATATGTTTTTGGAATCAGCAAATGATGGAGAATAAGATAAACGTAAATTTGGATCGTTTTATAAATTTTTATTTTTTTTTACAATTTTCAGATTTTTAATGACCAAAGTCATTAATTAATTTTTAAGCCACCAAGCTGAAATGCAATACCGAACCCCGGGCTTCGTCGAAGATTACTTGACCAAAATTTCAACCAATTTGGTTGAAAAATGAGGCCGTGACAGTGCCGCCTCAACTTTCACAAAAAGCCGGATATGACGTCATCAAAGACATTTATCAAAAAAATGAAAAAAACGTTCGGGAATTTCATACCCAGGAACTCTCATGTCAAATTTCATAAAGATCGGTCCAGTAGTTTAGTCTGAATCGCTCTACACACACACACGCACACACGCACACACGCACGCACACACGCACATACACCACGACCCTCGTTTCGATTCCCCCTCGATGTTAAAATATTTAGTCAAAACTTGACTAAATATAAAAAGTAACAAGTCGCGTAAGGCGAAAATACAATATTTAGTCAAGTAGCTGCCATTTTTCAGCAAGACCGTAACTATACTCGTAGCATCGTCAGTCCACCGCTCATGGCAAAGGCAGTGAAATTGACAAGAAGAGCGGGGTAGTAGTTGCGCTAAGAAGGATAGCACGCTTTTCTGTACCTCTCTTTGTTTTAACTTTCTGAGCGTGTTTTTAATCCAAACATATCATATCTATATGTTTTTGGAATCAGGAAACGACAAGGAATAAGATGAAAGTGTTTTTAAATTGATTTGGACAATTTAATTTTGATAATAATTTTTATATATTTAATTTTCAGAGCTTGTTTTTAATCCGAATATAACATATTTATATGTTTTTGGAATCAGCAAATGATGGAGAATAAGATAAACGTAAATTTGGATCGTTTCATAAATTTTTATTTTTTTTTACAATTTTCAGATTTTTAATGACCAAAGTCATTAATTAATTTTTAAGCCACCAAGCTGAAATGCAATACCGAAGTCCGGGCTTCGTCGAAGATTACTTGACCAAAATTTCAACCAATTTGGTTGAAAAATGAGGGCGTGACAGTGCCGCCTCAACTTTCACGAAAAGCCGGATATGACGTCATCAAAGACATGTATCAAAAAAATGAAAAAAACGTATGGGGATTTCATACCCAGGAACTCTCATGTCAAATTTCAGAAAGATCGGTCCAGTAGTTTAGTCTGAATCGCTCTACACACACACACACACACACAGACACACACACGCACACACGCACATACACCACGACCCTCGTTTCGATTCCCCCTCGATGTTAAAATATTTAGTCAAAACTTGACTAAATATAAAAAGAATACAGAAAAGCGCAATACGCTACCGCGCTGTACTGGCTAGTCAATTTCATTTCGTTCTGCACGTGACAAAGTGAGCAATATCCTTGTCGCGGGGATTGACGAAGCTGTATTGTCTTGGTGAAAAAAATGTAGTGTGGCAAGAATCAGACAGCATAGCACATCCTGCAGGCTTGTCCATACCACAGTGCTCTGAGGGACACCACCTGGCCAGAGGAGACAGCGCTACAAAAGAAGCTATACGGCCCCAAAGAGGACTTGGAGAGGACAGCACGTTTCGCCCTGCAGTCCGGACTGACGATCTAACAGCGAACGACAAGAAGAAGATTCCGTGAGTTCGACAGCTTGACTAAATAAGTGTCTCAGACTGACACTGACGGGTGCCTGGACTTAATGATTACATGTATTTAAGATAACATACCTATGATTGTACTGAATTGCAATCTTTTAAACTGCATTTTGTACATGCGTGCGTGGGTATGTGTCTGTGTTTGTTCGCCGCGTGCGTGCGTAAGTGTGCGTGTGTGTGTGTGTGTGTGTGTCCAACACACAACCCGTCCTTATCCTGGCTGACAAGCAACACACGACATAAACTCGACCAATACTCGTGTCCAATATTTTGACACAGGCCGAATACTTACAGATCCCACTATATATCATGCTTATATGAAGAAAAGCTACTTCAGCCGCGTGATGACAAATGCATGTAACGTGTTTAGGCTGACACGCTTGAACAGTCATGCATGGTCCCGGCACCCGTCAGTGTCAGTGTGAGACACTCTGGGGATATTTCTGTGCCAATAAGGAATCCAGGACAATGCTAACATAACCCACGTTACTTCCTTATATTAATACACTCTGACAGCATACGAGAAGAAAATATGTATGTCCACACAAGGTTTCTGTATGCACGGAATATACGGAAAAGCTGAGACAACCAAAGTTACTTTCTAATAGTTATACCAACTGACAGCATGCGAGAAGAACATACGTATCAACACGCAATATGTGACAGCAGACAGTCTGCGTGTGAAAAACATATTTATGGTGTCCAGATGATGAGCCCTAAGGCAAAATTACCAGAGATTCCAATGTTGCATCTCAGGCTCTCTCTCTCTCTCACTCTCTCTCTCTCTTCTCTGCCCCCAATCCCCCCTCTCTCTCTCTCTCTCTCTCGTTTTGTTTCCAATTACACGATTTTGAAACACATAACAGTGACCTGGTTTCACTCCGTGACTGACGTGACTCCGAGTGTACCTCGGCGTGAAGGGCTAAAAACTGCGCTCTTGGGTATATAAACTGGATACTTATACATTTATAAAAGACATACATGAGTGGCCTCTTGTCGGGTTAAAGAGGACAACGTGGAGAATTGTCGGGAGTGAAATAGAATGCTGCTATTTGCGAACTCAGAAAAATGTTGGAACCAGAGACCAAACCGCGCCAGGCGTCTCGAAGCCCAAGCACGGCTGTCATCACACAGCAAGCCGCAAAGAATAGCTGGGCTGAAAGACACACTCGCAGAACGGTTCCGATGACAGACAAACAATCTTGCCTCCTCTAGCAGCCATTGGAGATGCTAATGCACTAAACACACGCACACCTTCGTCTCTTCTTTTCCCCTTAATTTGCATTTCCTCGTTTTCTTCGTGAAACATGCTGTCGTGCTAATTGCAAAACATGTCAGCGTGTTCAACGTCTTACAATACACAGCAATAACGCTAACGATGACACGGCACAGACGGACAATAAGCATGCACTTGAACTTCTTCTTCTTCTTCTTCGTTCATGGGCTTAGACTCCCACGTTCACTCATGTTTTTAGCACGAGTGGATTTTTACGTGTATGACCGTTTTTACACCGCCATTCAGGCAGCATACGCCGATTTCGGAGGAGGCATGCTGGGTATTTTCGTGTGTCTATAACCCACCGAACTCTGACATGGATTACAAGATATTTTCCGTGCGCACTTGGTCTTGTGCTTGCGTGTACACACGAAGGGGGTTAAGTCACTAGCAGGTCTGCACATAACTTTGACCTTGGAGATCGGAAAAATCTCCACTCTTAACCCACCAGGCGGCAGCGACCGGGATTCGAATTCACGACCTCCCGATTAGGAGGCCGACGTCTTACCACCACGCCACTGCGCCCGTCGCACTAACTGAATCTCAACACTGCAAAAACAGCAAAAGTACAGGCAAAATACATAACGAGGAATCCCCCGAGGAGTCTTAGTTCACCGCAACGTTTTGATGGTCTGGACAGAAAGAGATACATCATGGATGCGGCTGGGAGGGGGGGGGGGGGTGTGACTGTTCCCTGATAGCGCTATGCATTACAATACTTGGATTTTTTGGCATCAGTGCGTGCACGAGTGCGACAAGCACTTTGTAATTGAACGGAGGCTCTGACCCTGACCTAGGATAGTAAAATATTAATTTGATCTATGCCAAACCCTTTTCCCGACATCACCAGAAAGTCAATTAAGTGCTTTAAAAGTGCTGAAGGATAAAAAACCAAATGTGCCTTTAATTTTCAACGTAAATGTTGCAACATGTCAGTCTGTGACCACTTGTGATTTGCGCCCACTTAACTGTTAGCAAATGCTTATTCTAAACATCTGGAACTGAATTGTTGATCATAGCAGATATAATTGTTTGGTTTTACATGACTAATATCACCATTTTGTTTCCGTTGTATGACATTTACATACATTTCTGTCCACCCTCGATGGGGTAATGTTGAACTTTAGCGTGTTTAATTCATAGCTCAGAATCCAGTGGCATTCTTTACTTATTTTTGATATAAGTCCCTGTAATCAAGCCAAAGAATATTTGCCGTGAAATTAATTGACGGATTGGGCTCAAAACTTAAGCATAATTATTTATTTTGGTTGTTTGATCGGCGGAAATGACGCGAAAATGCATACGTTGTCAACCAAGGGACATCACTTACACGACAGAGTTGCCTCCCCTGTCGGCTTACACGGCTAATTGCTTCTTTGACGCATGTAAACGAAATGCATTCCAACAGTTCATTCCGCGACTTCAAAGGTATCTAAAATGACTTGTTACGCTTACAAGTGCAGATTCTGCAAATTTGGAGGCTTAAATGCCTCTGAATAATGAGTTATGAATAAGAGCTATTCAGGTAATAATAGCATTTGTGTAAGTTGTTTTCATGATATAAGCTGGTCAATATTTTTATTTTTTATAATCATATTGGTGAGCCAAGACCATTTGCCGGCCGATTATTCTTACACAGCACAATCCTACTGAAACAAGCACTCAAGTCATTGTTGTGGCTAGTGACTCCTGCGGGACACAAGGACGCATTAAGGGAAATGACGAAATGTTACGAGTTTGAGGCAAAAACTGTCTCCATCACCTCATCAAAGATGCATCCCTCGTGCGACCTCATGTGACGGAATCAAATCCCATCTGTGTTCCCATCCTCTCAGAGTAGATCGGCTTCCCGTGTACTGTGGCCTTAGCCGCTTTACCCTGGCTTGTCATCTTGGTTGGAGCTTTGAAATATTTTGGAAAAATGCGAAAAACACAGGCTGCTAACGCACTAAAATAAAATGTTAAAAAACGAGACTAGTAAGTACATGTATTTGGAACGTTCGAAAGCACCGAAAACAGCTCGGCTCACTATTTCAAAGCTGCCAAGGCTTTTACATTGGACAGGATAATTCCTCCAATTGGACACGTAACGAAATTCAACATCCTCACTACTTCTACTGTTTCATTTCATTTCATTTATGCCTTTGACCCCGTCCGGGGCATAGGCCGCCAACAAGAGCTCGCCAGGCACTCCGATCCTGGGCCAATCTCTCCAGTTGTCTCCAGGTGTAGCCAATGTGTTTCACCTCTGCCTCCAAGTCACGACGCCAGGCGTTTACTGTAGAGTAGGAATTTTGTTATGAATTGATTTTGCAGATACTGACACAAGTTTCCGTTAAGAGAGTATGAGATCCCACAACAATTCTATTCTGCACAGAAAGCACCTAAGCTGTTGACTTTTGGCGAGTGTTCGCGCGGAGGAATGGTCTTCAAAGGCCAGGCATTGCAAGTGAAATAATTTAATCACAGTGGGTAAAGTTACTTTAAAGTGATTTTTTTAAGAATTGCTCACGATAAGGACTCAATTCAGAGTTAGAAAAATCAATAAATAAAAACTTTTTGTGTCAAATAATTTTGCATTCGGGTTCTGTTTGCGTAAACCCGCCCATGAACTACGGTGGGTACCATCAGGAATCTACTCGGATGGAAAAGGTCTGCTCTTGGAATTCTTGTTGATAAATCGGAAGACTTAGCAAGTCAGAAAAAAAGACAAATTGCAAAGGACCACCACCGTACAAATTGTTGGCTGGATAATATGGGCTGAGAAGGAGCTTTTCGTTTAATCAAGGACAAAGCAAAAGGTGGCATAGAAAGTGGACTTTTGCAAGACCATTGACACTACATGTATGCCTGACAAGAAAAACTTGGTCTGGAAAGAACTAGGGCTTCTAGAGACGTCTTGTAGCACTGTGGACACGACGGCATGGCAAGACCTGGGATCTCTTCTGATTAGTCCAAGACATTCCGAGGGACCTTGGCAGCTCAGGCCAAAGGAGAAGACGAGTGTCCAGGGAAAGTCCACGTTTTCCATTCTAATCGCACGTATTGCGGAGGATTTACCCTTGTCTCTTTCACTTGATTGGAAAGGGGCTGATGTGTCCGGAGAGTCTGGCTTTAATTAGGAAATGGACTTTTTGCAAATTGAGCTTTGCTGCTGGATACGTCTGTGGTGATTACTAGTGTGTCTGTGTGTGTATATACAAACCTGTACGTAATATGTTTATGTAGATGGTCAGATAATGCAAAAATAATTCATTTTATACCGCGATTTCAGATATTCTCCTGCACAGTTGGTGGTTTCTTTCTACCAGACTTGTCAATTTGAGTAAAATGTAGACAGTTTTTCTTGATACTCTGAGTGGTTTGAGCATATTGCTTTACCAGTGATCTCTAAATCTTTGCAAATATGTCCATGGACGGAGCTCATTTGAAGGATAATACACACATACTTCAAGTCTAACTTGAAAGTTTCACTCACGGGGATATGGATTCTTCAAGACTTTTTCAAGACTTCTTCCGGCAGACTTGAACCCATTATTATGGCTGATATTGAAACGCAGGTTTCCCAACACTCTTGCTGAGCTGGGGGAGTGACTGGCCCAGTACCGCCCATCACTTCCAGCTGATTTGAGTAAAAGGGTGTTGGCCCAGCGGGAAGAGCCTGGACGGTGCTCAAGGATCAGCTGTGATCCCTCAGTCTCACCGGCACGTGAAGCACAATGTAACTACCGGCTCTACGCGTGACTGGCGTGTCTCTCCTTGTGTTTGGACAAGCATGAATAATACTGGACTGGCTTAAAGCCACAGTCATGCCCGTGTGAACCATTCCGCTCACCATTTCAGATCTGCCCATGGGGTGAGGTCATCCCTCTACTTGGACATATCGCAAAAATCAACATCCTGGTTGCTTTCTGTACAGGGTGTTGTTGTTGTTGTTGTTGTCCGTTGTTGTTGTTGTTGTTGTCCGTTGTTGTTGTTCGTTGTTGTTCGTTGTTGTTGTTGTTGTTGTTGTTGTTGTCCGTTGTTGTTGTTCGTTGTTGTTCGTTGTTGTTGTTGTTGTCCGCTGTTGTTGTTGTTGTTGTTGTTGTTGTCCGTTGTTGTTGCTGTTGTTGTTGTTGTTGCTGTTGTTGTTGTTGTTGTTTCAAATAATGTTGTAACTGACACGAGTGTCAATCTACGAAATTAGTCTAGCACAAAATTGCCACTTTGTAGATGTTGAGCTGAGTGGTTCACGGGTAAAGGAATGTACCAATTAATTGCTGCGTATAATGAAGTGCCTTTCCGCATGGTCTGCCCCAGAAAACGAATGTGCTGGTCGCTCCATTGGCTTCACTAGAATTAATCGAACCAAAATATATAAAGCATTGGCCATATTTTATTCAAGCTGTTTCGGACGGTCTTCTCCGTCGAGCGAGTAAAAATGGGCACTATCTCTCGTGTGGAGAATTAAAAATGCATTACGATCCCAATACAAGATGTAGAGAGATAGCATGAGCTGCTTTATTCTTCTTCTTCGTTCATGGGCTGAAACTCCCACGTACATTCTTGTTTTTTGCACGAGTGGGTTTTTATGACCGTTTTTATCCGCCGATTTCGGGGGAAGCTGCCCTCTATATCCACGTTCATAATAGCCGAATTTAGTACACTAGTCAACTATTTTCCACGTTCATAATCACCGATTTTAGAACAACAGTCAACAATTTGACATCATTGTCCACTAGGTAATTCCTGCCCAACACTTAGAAGAATGTTAACTGACAATCCCCAAACCTTCGACATGGATTGTATGATTTGTCGACGAGATTGAAAGGAATTAATCGTCGCCAGTGTTGCTGGGACCCTACACACACGCACCCACACCCTCACACACACACACACACACACACACACACACACACACACACACACACACACACACACACATTATCATAGCCAACAACAGTCACTTCAGTCACGCCTGGAATAAAAATTACATTATGTCATTTCAAGTAATTAACAAGAAATAAGCATTATACGTATGCATGAATGTGTGTGTGGAGTAGGAGGAGGAGACTGTGGTGACATAAAACCCTCTCAGATATTTAAATTTCACTATCACCAGGCAACAACAACTAATAAAAGCGAGGCACTGAAAACCCAGCGTTTGCATTACTAAAGCATATTGTCATCGTATTTTGATGGGGAAAAAAACTAATTTTAAAAGTGCATCTGTTTTTCCCGTTTTCCTGTCGAGATTTACGGCCTCATAGTTTCGACAAAAAAGATGCACATTTTAATAATTGTTTTGTATTAAATTGCAGTGCTAATGAGAAGAAATTTAAACAAACACACATTTCAATAACCATTATTGGTTCGGTTTCTTTTTTTTCTATTCGCCTGCAACAGAATTTCCACACGCTATTTTTAAAGTAAAAGTCAGCAAAAACAGACAAGAAGAGTTGTGTGACATGCGACAAAAACGGAAACATGGCCGCTTGCAATCTGTACGTCAGGAATCAGTTACATCCCTTGAGAGGTAATCGCCCTGAAACTCTCTCGGGGTCAACACGACATCTGCTAGCTGACAAATGTCGCCAGCTTAATGCACAAATCGATTTCGGTTGAAACGGCCAAACATGGATTATTTATTTGTTTTGTCAAGTTTGGTAAAAGATTTCTTTTCGCATCGCGTTTTGCCCTCAGATTTAAAGCACGGGCAGGCTAATTGTCCTGTCCGTTTGTATTTGCTCTGACCGGTTCCTGTCCTTACCCATCCCCATCAGGGTGACACAAAACAGGGATTATTCTCCCCTCTACTTCTTTCCATCTGTAAACTTGAAGGAGGGTTTGTAGAGGTTACACTCCGAGTCTCAGTGGATATTAAAAACAATGGTGGAAGTTTGCGGATCATAACAAATGCGAGTTTCGTGTTTAACCTATTTTTTCCCCCTTTCCTCAGTTTTTTCAAAGAATAAAAGGTGTTTTTGTGCCACAGTTTGATCGAATCCTAATAACTCTGTCAGTCTACCTTCTCTCTCGACTCCTATTTCACTTTTGAAGATGTCATTTTTCTGGCAAGAATTCGAACCACCCTGAAAACCAACCAATGCAAAGAACCTCCGCGCTACCGGCACGGTTGGCCTAGTGGTAAGGCGTCCGCCCCGTGATCGGGAGGTCGTGGGTTCGAACCCCGGCCGGGTCATACCTAAGACTTTAAAATTGGCAATCTAGTGGCTGCGCTCCGCCTGGCGTCTGGCATTATGGGGTTAGTGCTAGGACTGGTTGGTCCGGTGTCAGAATAATGTGACTGGGTGAGACATGAAGCCTGTGCTGCGACTTCTGTCTTGTGTGTGGCGCACGTTATATGTCAAAGCAGCACCGCCCTGATATGGCCCTTCGTGGTCGGCTGGGCGTTAAGCAAACAAACAAACAAACCTCCGCGCTCATGCTGGCTCGCGTTGTTCCTGTGTTGATTGGTTGGATGGACAACACCAAAGAAATAGGATATATATTTCTTCTGGTCCGTAACAAACACACCAAGAACAAAGAGTTATGATGTAAGAGTCATGTGCCACACAGTCTTCCTTGTAATCGCTGATTGTGTTGGGTTTTTGTTTTTGCTGTGAAGTCCTTGTCTGGGCGTCGAAGACCTAAGTCACTGCTTTTACCAACAAAGTACATTAAATAAACACATTCACACACTTCCACACACACACACACACACGAGCCAGAGGAAGGAAGGCTTGGCAAGGTCAGGAGAAGACGGGGTGGGTTTGAGAGATTGTGGAGGAGGAAGGGGGGGGGGCGCAGGAGGTCGTGCAGCACAGACCCAAAACGTGATGGTGTGACCCTGTCAGGGGACCTGGCAGTTGACGGGGGAGCCGGCCGTGAAGCAAAGCGCACAGTAATGAGTGTAACGCGGCCTTTAAATCTCGAGTTTCACGTGCACTCACCACTGGTAATTGCTGCAGGTCACGAAGATGGCGAGTTGCTCATAAAGGGGAACACGAAATAGCGCGGTGACACTGTGAATTGGAGTCCTCAAAATATGTTAAGGACGTGGTAAAATCACGAATAAAGCACAAAGAAACTGGAATCAAAAACTAAACTGTGAAACATTTTGATCATTATATTTAGTCAAGTTTTGACTAATTATTTTAACATCGAGGGGGAATCGAAACGAGGGTCGTGGTGTATGTGCGTGTGTGTGTGTGTGTGTGCGTGTGTGTGTGCGTGTGTGTGTGTGTCTGTGTGTGTGTAGAGCGATTCAGACTAAACTACTGGACCGATCTTTATGAAATTTGACATGAGAGTTCCTGGATATGAAATCCCCGAACGTTTTTTTCATTTTTTTGATAAAGGTCTTTGATGACGTCATATCCGGCTTTTCGTGAAAGTTGAGGCGGCACTGTCACGCCCTCATTTTTCAACCAAATTGGTTGAAATTTTGGTCAAGTAATCTTCGACGAAGCCCGGGGTTCGGTATTGCATTTCAGCTTGGTGGCTTAAAAATTAATTAATGACTTTGGTCATTAAAAATCTGAAAATTGTAAAAAAAAATAAAAATTTATAAAACGATCCAAATTTACGTTTATCTTATTCTCCATCATTTGCTGATTCCAAAAACATATAAATATGTTATATTCGGATTAAAAACAAGCTCTGAAAATTAAATATATAAAAATTATTATCAAAATTAAATTGTCGAAATCAATTTAAAAACACTTTCATCTTATTCCTTGTCGGTTCCTGATTCCAAAAACATATAGATATGATATGTTTGGATTAAAAACACGCTCAGAAAGTTAAAACAAAGAGAGGTACAGAAAAGCGTGCTATCCTTCTTAGCGCAACTACTACCCCGCTCTTCTTGTCAATTTCACTGCCTTTGCCATGAGCGGTGGACTGACGATGCTACGAGTATACGGTCTTGCTGAAAAATGGCAGCTACTTGACTAAATATTGTATTTTCGCCTTACGCGACTTGTTCTTCCTGCTGACGAGAGGCAACGTCCGAAGGTGAATGATCATTTCGTTATCATTTGTCTGTTGTGAATTTTTTTCGTCCGAATTAAAAATCGATAGATCGAGGTTCAAGTGAAAGTTACATTTTCTCTCAAATTAAACGTGTGGTGTGTGTGTGTGTGTGTGTGTGTGTGGTAGTGTGTGTGTGTGTGTGTGTGTGTGTGTGTGGTAGTGTGTGTGTGTGTGCGTGCGTGTGTGTGTGGGTGTGTGTGTGTGTAGTGGGCGTGCGTGTGTGTGTGTGTCAGTCTGGTTGTGTGTGTGTACGCGCGTGAGTGGCAGTACGTGCGTGCGTGCGTGGGTACGCGCGTAATTGCGTGTGTGCGTGCGTGCGTGCGTGCGTGCGTGCATGGTGTTTCTGATATTGCATGCGTCTCTGTGTCTGTGTGACTTTTTTAAGTGCACGAGTTGAGTGTCTGACTTGGCTGAGTAATGAAGGGATCACCTCCAAGCTTTGCCACAAAACCCGTAATTGATGTCACGGCTCAGTGTCACTCTGTGAAAAAGTACTGATCCAAAACATTTGCTATTAGTTCGACTTTGCACCTTATTTGGCATTCATGTGGTAAGCAGATATGTCTTTTTTACACACAGAAAAATCCCTTGGTTTTTTTTTTAAACAATGTTTAATCCAATATTTGTTCAAAATGATGAAAGCTTCCAGCAGTTCACGTCAGAATTGTGATCGAGGGACAATACATTTCATGACGCGCTGCCAACATTATTATTTGTTAAAAAGCAGCTGAACACACGATGAAAGTGGACCTTAAGTCGTCAGACGCAATGAATGTCAACAGGCTGAGTCATGGGGTGGGGGGGGGGGAGAGAGAGAGTGTGGGGGGATGGGGGGGAGGAGGTGGGAGCGAGATTCTTTGAGCACGGATGGAGGGGAGCCTATAGATTCTATGGGGTGTTGGAAAGTGGCAAATTCTGGGAGTTACAGGGAAGCCAATTTTGCTGACGATAATTTGACTCCAATTTGCCACGGACATCAGTGGTCATTAGGGGCTCGGACTTCAGGCGTCAAATTATCACCGCGGCTTCGGCCATTTACCGTCTTTTTAACACTTTGGTGGCCGCAGAACTAAGGCGGTATTCCCTCGCCTGAAATAGTGGGGTGTCGGCTTTAGCTGGACAGTACCTGGTGTCATCAATATGCTGACCTTCACAACGCCAACTCAGTGGTACACAACGTACAGGGCCATGGTCTTTGAACATATTTTCGCTGACGACTAAGATTTAGATGAGCATGCATGGTATTTTCTAAGTTCTGCCCTAGGATTTCCGAGACGTACTGTCATAATTGTGTCACGGTTGTTTTGTCTTTGGTTTTGTTTTACGTACTCGTAGTTTGTTCTAAGTTTCATCAGAGACATACAGTCATATGTCTCTGGTTTCACTATGGTCACTTGGTCTGGAATGGCCGGACAGGTGGTAGAAGATGTTGTAGTGGGGTTGTTTTTGGATCCACCGTCTCTGCTGTCTCTCTTTGACCATTGTTTTTGCCTCTTTGTGGCAGACTTTATCCGTCGCGATATAACCTTCGTGGTTGAAAACGACGTTAAACACAAAATAAAGAAAGAAAAGAAAGAAGGTAAAGCAGACTTTATGGTCATTTTGTGTCACTGTCGCCTCAGGCACCACATGTTCACCAAATTCTGCAGTGGAGAATCCTCTGCATGCGAGCGTGGTGCCCTAATGATGATAGTTAAGCATTTCCATCCACCAAAAACCGAAAGCAGAATTCTGGCCTGGCTGCTGACACACCAGTGAGGGACAAGCTCTACGACCCTGTGCACACCCTTCGACGGACAGCAGCATGTGTCAGTAAGACCGGTGTGCCTGTTTGGGCGAAAGAAGAAGAAGAAGAAGGAGAAAAAGAAGTTTTGGTTTGGTTTAGTCAGGTTTATTTTGTGTGGCGGACGGTTTTTGTGTTCGCGTGAAGCAGTAATTCTTCTTTCTCCCCTGTGTAGCAAGAGACTATAGTACGGACGACTTAAAGCGTTGGCCCGTGGGGCGATCGTCCGTTCATCCTTGCCAAAAAATATGTTTCTACATGTGGCAACGCCAGATCACTTCCGTTCCCAAATCTGCACCACACGTTTATTGCGGAAGTGTCCATCTGTTGCGGGAGGCATGCGCAGATCGTTTGCACTGGGACATCGCCAGGCACTTCCGGCGCGGAGCGAGCCTCGGTGTGCCTCATTTCCGTTGCCCCGCATTAGCGAGCCCCCTAGCGGCAGGTGCAGATAACTCTGATCGATGCCTCCTGTCTCTTCGCACGGATTGTCTTCCCATGCCCGTGAAACCATAGTAACGTGTGTCCAGCAGAGTTGGCAATAGGCCTACTTTAGTGTCGTCAATCGACCTGGGTTGTGTCGTCCTAGCTTGTCTCCACAAAGGGTAGCTATTAAATCCGTGACCCTTTTTGTTTTCCTCTGGGAAACACGAAACCAAAAACACTGCAGGTTGCTTTCAGTGACTTTCATACATTTAGTTCGTGGTGGGAAAGATGCAAAATGATGTTGTCAAACTGTTCTTGCACCGATTCAATGCATTCGTTATAACAAAAAACACCAGCTGAATGTTTAAGCGCTTTTGTCATAAAGAATTGATACTAAACTCCGGACTGAGCTAGTAGAGCAAATTGATACAAGGCGCTTAAAGTGATTTCAAAACATTTAGTCAATATGTCGACCTTACAGAATGAAACAAAACACACTGTTGATTTTTCACCAAGACCACTAGTAAGTATGTGGCTAGCTGAAACCCTTCGACCGATACAGCAGGGACACACACACACACACACACACACACACACACACATACACACACACACACACACACACACACACTCAGTCACGCACACACATATCGACAGACTTCATAGGCACGACAGCAACATTCAACTGCGCAGATTGATCGTACAGTTTGGTTAGGTTTACTGACACACTCGCATTAATAAAATAATAAAAAGATAATGCCGCGCAAACACACGAAGAGAGAGAGAGAGAGAGAGAGAGAGAGAGAGAGAGAGAGAGAGAGAGAGAGAGAGAGAGAGAGAGAGAAACTGAAACTGAAACTGAACTTTATTACCAAAGGATAGAGGTTTTAGGCAAAACCTAATCTTACAACCTGTCCCTCATACAAACACTTAATACAGACGCACATAATATAGATCTATAGTAAAATTGACAAGGTTATTGTTTCTTACAGACGTACATAATGTAAATAGTAATAAGAAAAGGGTTATGGTTTTGTATACACACTCAAAAATGGGAAAAACAATATAGTGTGGAAATTGCAGCATAGTTGCAATAATGCATTGCATATAAACATCCAAAACAACAAATAACAAAAGGGAGAAAACAAATGTGGGGAGGAATTGTCCCAATCAATCGCATGTATATCATTATCAATGCATACACATAAAGAACAAATCAAAATACAAACATAACTTGACTAAATGTAAAAAGCACTAAAATATCAGACATGAAAAGTGTTCTATTTACCCATTAAGCGGGAATGAAACTGGCGCCTAAACGTTTTCACAGAAGAGGCATTTCGGAGGGGTAGGGGTATGGAATTCCAGAGAGAGAGAGAGAGAGAGAGAGAGAGTTAGTTAGTTAACTGTTGCTTAATGGGTCCAGCGGACCATTTAGGCCAAATCAGGACCCCACAAGTTCAACATTGCACAACTTTAAATTAAAACAATTTTAAAAAACAAAGTAGAGAGAGAGAGAGAGAGAGAGAGAGAGAGAGAGAGAGAGAGAGAGAGAGAGAGAGAGAGAGAGAGAGAGAGAGCAATTGTTAGTGGAACATTATTCCGTGAACGAACGATCCCAGGGAGACTATCACAAATATAAACTCTTTCTGTTGTAAGTCTCCATTACACCCCTTGCAACGTACGCTATCATCGTCGGCTATCGGAGAGGCACAACTTCCACAAGTGTAATAATAGTTTGCTGTCTCAACATTCAAGGTCACTTGCCCGAGGTATGTTATTTTAAGATCACGAACACACACACACACACACACACTTATTTTCTTATTGTGGAATAAATTAAATGATTATGCAATAGTGCTTGATGTTGACTTTTTGTGTGTTACGACTTACCAACTGTAGTTCGATGATCCCGTCTAACACCGCAATACGGATTGCCCCGTCTGTCCCTCTTTACCTGGTGTTCCGCAAAATAGAACCGAGGTAACTCATCTGCAGTCTCTTCTAAGAATTCCATGAACCTGTTATCCTCCGCCGGGTTTCAGATCGCGTTTCTCAGAATCTTATCACACTACTTCAGATCAAAATTGATGACGACAAAGAAGAAGTATTTAGGGATGAACGTGCAGGGCGGCGATGGTGCCGATTGCAGTAGTAAAGATGTGTAGCAACAAAGGTTGTTGTCGTTATTGTTGTCGTCGTTGTTGTGTTGTTTGCTTGTTTGTTTGGGCTGTGATTTTGGTTTTGATTTTTGCATTTAGTTATTTATTTGATGAGCTGTTGTTTGTTAGTTGCTTTTTTTCTTCATCTTTTTTCTTGTTAGTTTTTAGTTTGTTGTTTTGTTGTTGTTATTGTGTTCTTGGTTTTCTTGTCTTTCTTGTTTTCTTTCTTATTTGTTGGGGGGGGGGGGGGGGGGGGGGGAGGGAGTGTAAATGTGTGCTTTTGCTTTTCTACTTTCTTCTTTTTCTATTTTTTTTCCTTTTATGTGTGTGTGTGTGTGTGTTGGGGGGGGGGGGGGGTGGGGGAGCTTCTGGACGAATACTACACTACGAATAAAGAGCCACGATACTTAAAAAATAAGCGATGGCGGACGCAAGAACGTGATCAGCACAGTTTCTCGGCGAACGTACGAGCTTTGGGCTCAACGAAACTCAAAACGTAACAAACAATAAACTTCTATTTTGCTTTTTTTTTTCTCTCAAAGCAAAATCAAACTCAGACGTTCATGCCACTGACCGTCAGACTGTGTTTCGATTCATCTGCAATGATCATGTTGTTCCCTTTACGGACTTGTCATTTGAACACTAACTCATCCCACCAACTTCCCCGGCGTGGTCCACAAAGTAGAAGGGAAGTAATTCATACGAGGATCTCAAACTGCGGTTGTTTCCCGTAGACCGCTGTTTCTTCTAATCATAGTTAGGACGTTTCCAAGCCGCGTCGTGCTGATAAAAAAACCATGAGTTCTGAGAGATGGTACATTATTTTACGCACACACACACACACACACACACACACACACACACATTATTTTTGTGTGGATAGATTTGATCACAGTCCTGAAAGTGTGTAAAGTTTAATGGATCTCATTTTAAAAAATTTCAGTTTGGAAAGGAGCCTTAATTAACCTCGCTGTGACCTTGAATGTGTATGTGACTTGAACCATACATGGGAGTCATCAAACTTTGGTAGTGTGCCAAGTTTTAAAGCCTTGCTTCATAGACAACCTCAATGCTACGATTCTGTGCCCACTAATGTTTGTTGAATGATATAACGAACAAAATTCTCGTTATTTGTAAAATATTTGGGTAATGTTGCTTTTTGTTTTCATAATTGGGTTCCAGCATCTGATGTCTTAACAAAAATCTTAATATCAGTCTTATTTGTCAACTTTTATGTTTTAGCCCCTTTGTCCGCTTTTTGTGCGTACCTTTACTGCTTTAGGTAAACTTTCACCATTGACGCAAGGGAAAGAACCTGTTTCTGTCAATGATTCAAGTTCAATTACTGTCGCTCTCCTATCAAGAAGATAATTCTCGTGGTGTCAAAGTGCAGACGACATAATCAATACAGCATTGGTCACGGTGCAACATTTGTTAAACAATCAAATCGTAGACATAAAGATCCATTTTGATTTTTGTCTGTCCAGATCTAGCGTGCGTTGGCGTTTGACCTTATTCTCATCCGCATGATTCTAGTTTGAGTTTACATCTTCGTCGTTTTCTACTTTCAAGATGGAAACACGAGGGCGTTGCTGGAGACCTGCACGGCGACCTCCAATACTGACAGAAATGAGTCTCAGTTCAGAGGAAGATCTTTCGGTTCTCAGACGTCTACGTGAGAAGTATAATTACCGTAAGTTCCCGGGTAAACTTCATTCAGCTCTTCACATTTTGCTTTCGACGTACTCTTGTTGTTGATGTTTGTCACAGTGGTCTTCAGACGCTTACTTTTGATCAGCATCACAAACACAAACACAGACAGATTACCCACACTGCACGATTGTTTACATTTTCTAAGAGAGGCAGATCTAGAGCACTAATCGAAAAGAAGAAACAAAGGAAAATATAAGATTTAAGATACAATTATATTATAAGATGTAAGACATCAACAGTATGATAGTTTTATGCTGAACCAGTTTTTTCCTTTCACCTGAGAGAATAACAAGTCGCGTTAAGCGAAATTACTACATTTAGTCAACCCGTCGAACTCACACAATGAAATTAACGCACTCAATTTCCCATAAAAGCTCTTGCCACATTCACGAAAAAAGCGTACAGAAAGTGACAAGCCAGTGTAGCGCAATAGCGTATGGGCTGCTCGCAGCAGATTAAAGGACTTCACAGGAAAGCTCGGTTTTCTCTATTCTGTTTTACTTTCTGAGCTTGTTTTTAATCCAAACATAACAGATCGGTATGTTTTCGGAATCAGGAAATGATAAAGAATAAGATGAGAATTGAGATTACTTTTAATTCGATTTGCGATATTTTGATTTTAATTAGAATTTTTAGATTTTTAAATTTTATGAGCATGTTTTCAATCCAAATATAGCCTAAATTATCTACCGTTATATGTTTTTGGAATCAGGAAATACAAAAGAATAAGATTAAATTATTTTTAAATAAATTTCTAAAAATCTACTTTTAATCAGACTTTTTAGATTTTGAATGACCAAACTCATGAATTAATTTTAGCGTGATATGAAGTCACCAAAGACATTTATCCAAAAAATGAGAAAAAAAAGTCTTAGGATACCATACTCAGGAACTCTCATGTAAAGCTTTATGAAGATCGGTCCAGTAGTTTTCTCTGAATCGCTCTACACACACACACACACACACAAACACACACACATACACACACATACACACAGACAGACAGACACACATTCACCACGACCCTCGTCTCAATTCCCCGTCTATGTTAAAACATTTAGTCAAAACTTGGCTGAATAAAAAAAAAGCATTGAAATGGACTACTTGTATCCTCATTTAATCAATTTATTTGAGCTTTCTATAAGATATGACTCATTATGAGCTTTGGTTATGTCTTGACCAAAGGATTTTGGTAGGCCTACATGTTTGTCTTGATATTATGTCCACGTAGGGAAATGCTGTATGTCCTAAGGTGGGAGTAGGTGGATGGTTGGGGACGATGGTCACTCTTTAAAATACACTGCCAATATGATATTTCTCCTAGATGAGCGACCATCCAAGGTTAACGAGCCCCATCTGCCCGAAGCAGCTGGTTTTAAGGCGCCAGTGACCCGCCTGCATCCCTTCTGCTGTTAGTCGAAGACAGGGCCCGCCACGTGAAGGCCAGGAGCTGGATTTGACTGTCAGAGGTGTTTGGAGACACGAAGCCATATGGAGCATTTCTTGGGAAGTAGGCGCTTATCTCTACTTCCACCCCGGCATAACAGTCCTTGGGCCCCATAGCCTTAGTATATTCATAGAGTACCACTGTGGGCGTATGCATACTGTATAATCCAGGGCCGGACCCAGGGGGGGGGGGGTTCCAGGGGTTCCGGAACCCCACCCCTGGAAAAAGCATGTACCTTGCTTTGAGTGTTGTTGTTTTTTGGTTTTTTTTAAAAATAAATTTTGTGTGTGTCTCTAACAAATTTTATTCAATGTGAAATCCGATGAGAAAAAGGTACCCCCCCCCCCCCCCCCCCCCCACCCACAATGCTGCTCTTAACCCTCAAAACAAGGCCCAGAATGCACCAAATTGCACAGATTTTAACCGTTTTTCAAAATTTTCCAGGGGAGCATGCCCCCGGACCCCCCTAGTTCGAAGCAGGCGCGCGCTTGTGGCTTCGCCACTTCGCTGATTTTCCCCCCCAAAAAAGGAGGAACCCCCCCCTTACAACTCATTTGGTCCGGCCCTGTAATCTGTGTTATTGGTAAATGGAATAGGGAAAATCACAAAATCTTTGTAAAATATCAATAAAATCTTCACACGGTATCAATGAAAAAAGTGTGTATATAAACACCAATCCCTACAAATTTACCATAATCATTATTTACACTAGCTTTATACTTTTCATTAAGAAGTCTTTGTTTGACAATTTTTCATACAAAAACATTCAATGTTGGGACTTTGCTTTTACGTTTGTTTACTTTTTATAATGCGTTTGAAACATGGCAGCTTCTGCAGTGAGTTGTATGTGAGATACACCTTTTAAAAGGAGGAGTCCTGTTTATATGACTGCATACAGGGATCAAACTTCGCATCCGAAATGCCGTACTCAAAAAATGGTGTTCGGATGAGTTTCCGGATTTTGTAACAAACAGTCAAGTGGGCTCTTTAATGGGCCATCCCTGTGGCTTCGTGCTCGGGTTTTCTTGTCGTTTGTTCGATCTTTCAGTCGTTCTTTTATCTGTCTTACTTTCATGAGATCCCAATTTAGCTAAAACGAGTGGCGGTTAACCTGTAACAATCCTATCCCAGGTATACCAGACAACAGAAATGCTGCTGGACCAACCTCGTCGCTGAGAGCAGCGCCTGTTGTTACCGACTTCCAAGTGAAGCAAGAGCCAGTGACACCGTGTGAAAGCCCCTTTTTAATCTACAGACAAAATGTCCAGACTGGTCACATCGACGAACAAGATAATTGGACAAATATCCACGCATTAGATCAGTTAGTACAGGACAAAATAAAGAAAGAAGATTCCCTGCACAGTTTCACTCACCAGAAAGAGCACCAACAGCCAAGTACAAATGATTTTCCGAGGGAAAAGGAGAATGATGAACGTATGACTGCACAGCTGCCTACGCAAACTTCCGGGTTAAGAACGAAAAGGCATTTTCCCCTTCACGATCCAGGAGATGGCGACTCAAGTGGATCATTGATGAACCGAACGGATTTCTTAAGCCAGGGAAACCCATCCATCATATCACAAACAAGAGGAGCTCATTGCACAATGCAGACTGCACCCGCTCTGACAATGTTTATGTCAAAGCAACGTGAAACCTATGGTCCAAGACCACATGATAAATCAAGATCTTCAGACCTTAGGAATACGCTGCCAGAATTTGGTAACTGCATTGAAGGTCCCGCAGGTTATATGACATCACAGTATCATGCAGAAAATACTGACAACATGAACGTATTTCATCCCGCAGCTTTGAACCCTGAGAACAAGAGGGAGTCCGCACAGAAACCCGAAAGGGGCAGAAAAGCAGAGACCGACACAAAAGTGTCACCCTCTGGATTTGGTGAAATGTCCAACTTCCTTGATGGTCATATGTTTTCACGTGCTTGCTTTGCAGTGCAACAGTCAAATTGCACATCAAATCAAAGAAAACATGACGAAATTTGGTCAGGGTCAGAATTATCGAAACCTGAGAAATCAGTGTTTGAAACTCAAAGTACACCACAGAGATCAGATGCATCTTGGAGTTCTGCATCAGCATCTGTGAACACACAAGCAACATCGTCAGCGACAGTACCAGTTTTTCTTACCCCAAATGAACCTATTTCAAAACGACAAAAGTCATTATTAGCCTCAGCACAGGTAGCAAAAGATGTTATTCTTCAACCTCTAGCTGAAAACGCACCCAAAAGTGTATCAGCAACCACATTTAGAACCCCAGAAATGATTTTACAAACCAGAAAAGCAGCAGCATCACCATTTCAAAGATTGGAGGAACGCTCTACTGAAGAACAGACGTCAAGAAAAGGCAAAGAACGTACATCAGTAAGGAGTCCTCTGGACTACAAAGCTGCGAGAGATGGTGACAGTGACAGGATGTCGACAGCATCCAGGGAAAGCAGACAGGGGATTTCTGAAGGGGTGGAAAGAAAACAGAAGGCAGAGGAAAAACGATCCAAAACCAGCCGGGACAGGATTAAGGAAAAGTTGAAAGCCTTCCCAGAAAGAGCAAAGGTTTGCAAGCTTTTTTTTCTCAGTTTTTTTCTCCGCTTTTTTCTGCTTTTTTTTTTATTTTTTTTTAATTTTTTTTTTTTAAGTGTATAGTAGCAGATGTCATGCTGACAAGTTACCAATGGGTCGCTTGATAAATACCAAACCATGAGGCATCAATAGGCTTCTTACTTGAAGAGTTTGATAAAACAGCGTCGACAGCATTTGTAAAAACTGCACAGAACCAATGCTCAGATTGGCATGATGATAGTCTTATTTATTAAATATCAGTATGATTTCTGCTGCATTGACCCTGGTGACAAAGTTAAACAAACCTTGCAGGAAGAAAGACAGACAAGTCTTATTCAAGTCCAATAAATCTTTATTTGTCCAAATATACCTGATCGCCTCATATAAAGAGAACAGGGTTTTTTTTGCACGAGAAAGTGGAAACCAAGCGCTGTGTCAGATTGGTTGAAGTTGAGATAAGTGTGAGATTTCAACAAATTCGAACCAGTGTTTGGGATCCACTCAGTTGGACACTTCCTCGTGCATACCACCCCTGGATTCCGTTCAACAGAGTAACAGCAGTGACAAAGCTCATGTCAAGGCGGACAGGGAGGTCTCAGGCACAGAATCTGATCCTCACCCACAACATGTTCAAGACATCAGTGCACTGACAGATGAGCAGAGACAGCTCCTGGCTTCATGGCTTACAACTTGCAGAGGTACTGTCAGCCTCTTGGTGTCCTACGAAGACACGTCTACCAACACTGACTCTTCTGTGCTGAGAAGACCGAAGGTAAACAGGTGCTTTTTACATCATTGCTTCCGTCCTTGGACTTTTTAGTGCCAGAGGTCTTACCTGAGGAGTTTTATCGAATATTTCAAGAAAGACTGTCTTGTTTACGGTCTGCCATAGAGTTAAAGAAGTACGGCATTCTCCTGTGAAGACAAATCTACTAATAGCGACTCATTTTGTACTGATAAAAAAGGTGTACAGGTTTTTCTTTATATTTGTGCACGAAGCCTTTTGTCGCGTTCACGCAATTTATTGTACACTTTCAGGAGAGGGGCATATTTTTGAAATGTGACAAGGGCACATATCTTTTACCTGCACCAGAGTGCTGTGATGCGAAAGTATTCCAGTCGGCCAGGTCAGTATAACATATTTTCTAATAAGCCTAAGTTTGCTGTTGTTAAAAAAAAAATCAACAGTATCTGTTTTGAAAAATAAAATCAAAACTTTTTTTTTTAATAGTAATAGTAAATTATGTACCCATTGTTTATAAAAACGTGTTATCACCTTCTATATCAAACATCGTGCTTGTGTGTTTTATTTGCTTTGTGATTCAGGTCTGTCGTGACAGGAATAGTGAACAACAGTATTACAAATCTACGACACAGATGCAAGACATGTTTAACAATGTTGTTGTTGAAATGGTTTGTTCGTTTTTTTATCAGTTCTGTCACTTGGTTGTAGGTCTATTATTAAGGCATTGTTGGCGAACGATCGACTTTTAAAGGTGGCTGTCAACTGCAAACATTTGGTGATCACTCTGCTGAAAGAGTTTTCCTTGGGAGACAACAGAGGTAAATTAACTGCACATCAGAACTGCATGAAGTAATTGTGGGTTTGTTTGTGTGTTTTTTTTAAACCAAATTTGACTCGAACATGAAAAGTAACGGTACGTGCGAGAAAGAGCGCATGTGTGTGTGTGTGTGTGTGTGTGTGTGTGTGTGTGTGTGTGTGTGTGTGTGTGTGTGTGTGTGTGTGTGTGTTAGGGTGGGGAAGGGGGGGGGGTGTTATGTGCTTGCCTATACCTGTATGTACTTGTCTGCATGTGTTTATGTGGTTACTTCTTGGTGAATATTAAAGCAACAGCCCTTCCCGTGACAAAAAGTCGGCTTACTATCTCAGATCCGCCCTGGCTTTAAGATGGGGTAGGGTCAACCTTCCATTTAGAAACATACCAAAAGTCATCATCCTGACTGCGGCATGTGCAGCATGGGAATTTGAATTCATTCATCGAACAAATCCCACTCAGCACAAACACACTCAGAGTGTTGATTGTATGTGTCTAAGTGGAGAGTAGATCTTATTTCATACATAAGCCTTGACAAATATACGATAGTGATCTGAATCAGTTACAAAGGAAGGACTTGATGTTGTTCATAATTTGAAATAGTTTAGAAGACCAAATAAACTGAGGGAGTTGGGGAAGAGCTTAAAAAGTCCAATTTATTTTCTCTGAGAGGTACATTGGATGGCCAGGGGGGGGGGTTCCGGAACCCAGGACACCCCCCCCCCCCCCCAGATCCGGCCCTGGCTTTAACTAACGTTGTCGTCTCTCCAGGAACACTTGGGTGGCGGTTTGAGGATCCCATTATAGCTGGCTGGCTGCTGAACCCCGACTGCCCCCCGAGCACACTGCATGCACTCTGCAAGATAGCTGGGATTAATCATGTACAGGTGAATCGTCTTTATATTTATTGATTGTTCGTACTTTTCAAGCAGAAAGGGCATTTGTTGAGCATATGAGATTAGTATATTGCTTTCTCTTCAATACTGTAGATTATAATGACATCTAAAACAGATAGGAATGATTTTTTTTTTTGCATTCAAGAGAAAAGGTTAGTCAAATTTGACACGATATACATGCGGCCAACTTTTCTAAACAAATGTGTTGATAAACAACGGAAAGTGTAGGAATAAATTACTGTAGATACATACATTTGTATGGAGTATAAAATCCCACACAAATCACAGAATGTCCGGCTTCCTCCTGAATAATTGCCAATATTAAAGCAGTTTTCGCCTGTGCATATTTAATGCCAATTGTCAATGATATGGTTATTCAGACTCAAGTTATTTTTTCCGTCACAACTTCAGAATGTTAGACACAGGAACAATGAACGACAATCCACAATTTTCCTTTTACCTTCAAACAAACAAAAGTAGGCTACAGCGCATGTACATATTAATGTACAATCAGTTATGAAGAAGGACATGAAAACTGCATCAGGAAAGTATATCCTGCCCTCCACCCCCTCCACACCTCCCACATCTACCTCAAACACAGACCTGTTCCGGTTTTAGCTGGTGTTTCTGCTGCCCTGGAACAGAACTGATTTACTCTTTTAAGGACACAGGAGCACACGATGACCTTGCTTTGGCAGCGACAGTCATGGAAAGACTGCGACCACGCCTGGTGTCAGAGGGTGTGTGGTCTTTGTTTCATCATGTGGAGATGCCCCTCACGCCTCTCTTGGCCGCCATGGAGCTACAGCCCATCAGGGTCAATTCTGAGGCGTTTGTCACTTTCTCTGCTGTTCTTAAGGTAGGTGTTTTCTGGCCAAACTGAACGTTTTCAAAGGAAACAGTCAGATGGTTCGCGACAGCTTGTTTGTTTGTTTGTGTGTATATTTGCTTGTTTTTTGTTTGATTTTTGTTCTTTTGTTGTTTGTTTGTTGGTTGGTTTGTTGGCTTGTTTATTTGTTTGTTTGGCAAAAATAATAACCAAGGAAAAGGATTGGAGAGACTAAACATTGGACAGCTCTGTGTTTTATTACTTCTTTGTGATGAGACAGAAAATGAATCTTCTTTAAAGCAAGAGCTTATCTAGTTCACAGCTGGGGACAGCAATTCTATGTTTCAGATTGTTGTCCTTTTTGTTCTTGGCCTGTTAGATTTCATTATTGCTGTTTAGATTTTACTTTTCTTACCAATCTACTGACTCTTCATGACTGCTCATATATTTGCTATACTTGTCATTTAATTTCATTTAGAAAAAGTTGGAGAAGGTAGAACGCAAGGCCTACGAATTAGCAGGACACACTTTCTGTATCAACAGCACCCAGCAGCTTAGACAGGTAAGTCCAAAAAGTGTGTAACTGAGACGTTGTTTTGGGCTTAACTGTGAGAACTATACTTTGTATGTCTGCACATTCTTGTGTATTTTGTTCAGTGTATGAATATGTGTACCAACACCTTACAGTTCATGTTTGGCTCACCTGAGAAATGATTGAGTCTTAGTAATGATCAGTGGTCGTCTGTATGGACAAAAAGCATAAAGGTTGGGGTTTTCTCAGATATTTTTGAAGCTACGGTTTTTAAATTGTACACACTTCTCGGATTTCATTACCTCCAGACATAACCTAAGACTGACCGATCCTCGTCAAATTTGGTTGGTTGTGTTAGATGATGTATTCACAGCCGGAGTACTCTCGCCCTTGAATATGGTGGCCATGAAAAGTGGTGTTTTGTTTGTGCTAAGCTGTTGTATGAAGAGCTGAAGTGGAATGTGTTTGCTATGTAAGGTAATATTTTATTTGTGCTAAGCTGTTGTATGAAGAGCTGAAGTGGAATGTGTTTGCTATGTAAGGTAATGTTTTGTTTGTGCTAAGCTGTTGTATGAAGAGCTGAAGTGGAATGTGTTTGCTATGTAAGGTAATGTTTTGTTTTGCGCTAAACTGTTGATAAAGAGCTGAAGTGGAATGTGTTTGCTATAAAAGGTGATCTCTTGTTGTTGCTTAGCTGTTGTATGAAGAGTTGAAGCTGGACCAGCAGCTGCCTGGCAGCAAGAAGGTTACACTGACGGCTGCTACTCACCACAAGTCCACCTCGGAACCCATGCTGCGACAGCTGACCTCTGTCCACCCACTGCCCTCTGTCGTTCTCGAGCACAGGCATGTAAGTGGAACAGTGAAAACCAAGGAACAGTACCAAAAAGCACACACACGGAAATTGTCCTCGGTTTGGAGGAACCTCTCTTGCCATTCAATTTGGTATAAATAGTTGAACAAGTTTCAGCCAGTACAGCCCCATAGCAACATCTTGATATTTTGTTACAGTTTTAAAAACTTGTAAACCTTTGTTTGCTTCTATTTGGCCATTTTCCATTCTCATGGTTGAAAGCCTATCATTTCTGTTGCTGATTTGGAGGATATCAAGTCACGGGAATTGGTGAATCATTCATTAGATGTTGCTCTTTATTGCTTCTTGGATGATGTTTAGTATGTTTCTATGTTATATTGTTAGTTTTCGTCTGTTCTACAATATACTGATGTTTACACAACAGAACGTAACTTTGAGTTAGAAATATAAACATGGATTTACAAATGCTGGGAATGTCAGTTTGAGTCCTTACAGTTTGTACACAGTGTTGGTACACTGCTTGCATTTAAACTTTGTTAGGGTTTATGGGGAAAAATGATTTAAATGAGAGAGTGACATGCTACATTACACGGTTTTACTTCAATCTCGGGCATTCTGGGGACATGGTGAAAACAGTTGCAAATAACAACACATACAAAATATCTTCACAAACAATCAAGGTCACACCATAATAAATCTCTAACTCTAATAGTAACAAAAAAATCAGGAACAAATATAATATTTGAATGAATAACCACAGTTGCTTGAACCTGAAGTCCACATAGAAGGCATGATGAAAATAGTTGCAAATCACAACACACACAAAATATTGTCACAGACAATCAAGGTCACACCATAATAAAACTCTAACTCTAATAATAATAAAATAATTAAATTATTAATTTAACCACAGCTGGTGAAGCTGAAGTCGACGTACGTTGACGGGATGCTGGAAGCGATGGAGGGGGGAGCGTTGCACACGCACTGGGACCAGACGGCTGCGGCCACTGGTCGCCTGGCTTCCTCCCAGCCCAACCTGCAGGCCATCCCTAAAACACCCACCACCATCACACACTTTGAGAACAACTTCATTGTTGGTACGAATATGATATGTAACTTTTGAATTGCTTGTCTGAAGCACAGGTTAAAGGGTGAGTTTAGATATTTTACTGTTTTTCTTCTTTCCAGTAATGCCCACGATCTTGAGGATGATCATTCATGCATGAAAAGGGGGTGTTTTAGAATCCATTTGTGTGCTCTGGTCATTGTTATTTTCATTGTCCGTAAAACATTGCCAAAAGTCTGTATCCGTAAGGGCCTAGTTTTGTCAGGAACTGTAACTTAATTTGCGGAGGCTCGTGACACAAAAGCGTCAACTGTTGCTGCCTCTACAGTTTCACTGGGAAGGTGGTTCCAGTCCCTAACAGTCCTCTGTAGGAATGATCCACCTCTGTACTGAGTTCTGGTGTTGATGAGGCAGAAGTTGAGAACTGCTGGTCATGGGTACGGCGCTGTCGTGGTGGGGGTGGGACTAGCTTGCTCTTGATGATTGGACACTGAATTAGTCCGTGATGGATCTTGTAAAGGACCCCCAGGCGCGTGGTTCTTCTACGCTGCTCGAGAGACGGCCAGCCCAGTTGGTCGATCATCCGGCTCACACTTGACGTGTTGTGGTAGCGGTTGAGTACGAAGCGGGCGGCACGTCTCTGGACAGCTTCCAACTTCTCAATGCTCTTCTGGTTGTATGGGTCCCATACTGATGATGCATACTCGAGAAGGGGTCTCACTGTTCTTGTTCTTGTTCTTGTTGTTTTTATATTTAGTCAAGTTTTGACTAAATATTTTAACATCGAGGGGGAATCGAAACGAGGGTCGTGGTGTATGTGCGTGTGTGTGTGTGTGCGTACGTGTGTGTGTGCGTGTGTGCGTGTGTGTGTGTGTGTAGAGCGATTCAGACTAAACTACTGGACCGATCTTTATGAAATTTGACATGAGAGTTCCTGGGTATGAAATCCCCGAACGTTTTTTTCATTTTTTTGATAAATGTCTTTGATGACGTCATATCCGGCTTTTCGTGAAAGTTGAGGCGGCACTGTCACGCCCTCATTTTTCAACCAAATTGGTTGAAATTTTGGTCAAGTAATCTTCGACGAAGCCCGGGGTTCGGTATTGCATTTCAGCTTGGTGGCTTAAAAATTAATTAATGACTTTGGTCATTAAAAATCTGAAAATTGTAAAAAAAAATAAAAATTTATAAAACGATCCAAATTTACGTTTATCTTATTCTCCATCATTTGCTGATTCCAAAAACATATAAATATGTTATATTTGGATTAAAAACAAGCTCTGAAAATTAAATATATAAAAATTATTATCAAAATTAAATTGTCGAAATCAATTTAAAAACACTTTCATCTTATTCCTTGTCGGTTCCTGATTCCAAAAACATATAGATATGATATGTTTGGATTAAAAACACGCTCAGAAAGTTAAAACAAAGAGAGGTACAGAAAAGCGTGCTATCCTTCTTAGCGCAACTACTACCCCGCTCTTCTTGTCAATTTCACTGCCTTTGCCATGAGCGGTGGACTGACGATGCTACGAGTATACGGTCTTGCTGAAAAATGGCAGCTACTTGACTAAATATTGTATTTTCGCCTTACGCGACTTGTTGTTGTTTGCTGTTGCTGCTGCTGTTGCTGCTGTTGCTGCTGCTGCTGCTGCTGCTGCTTTAAATTTGGGTGGCAGTCTCTCTCAAAAGCAAACCTACAATTAAAGCACATTGATGTTATTTCTTTTCCCTTATACTTAAATCAACAGTGTGTAATATATGATACCAGGCAACAGTCCCTAATTAGAGAAACAGAAAAGGAAATGAAAGAAAGAGGTGTTCCATTCAAAAACTGAATGCCATCAGTTTTCAGTTATAAAAAATGGAATTGTGTTTTCGCCACCACACAAACTGGCAACAACTTAAAGTCTGTGATAGAAAAAAACATTCTTGCAGGTCTACAGTATAGGCCAAACTGTCACTCTTTCTGACTAATGGAATGTAAACTATTTTAGCATTAACCACAATTCATTTGAGTTTTGCCTTTTATTTTCACCCTAATGCAGAGCCAAGGCGTTACAGCAAATTATTTACTGTCCTTAATTGATTTTATAGTGACTAATACCACTTGAACTAAGTTTCACAATTTTACCTCTGTAATAAAAGTAACATTTCGTTTCCTTCGTGTAACAGACTCGGAACCCAAGAGCTATGACATCTATGCCAGGGAACCTTTCATTTGCAACGAAGGGAATGTTTTCCTTGCAGCAGGTAATTGGCTTTGTGTTCACTCTTTGAAGCTTTGCATCACAATAGACACACAATGGATGAAGCAGGTCCCAAGTGATAGCGCAGTCATGTTAACTCTTATCTTGCTTGCTAGAATTGACCATGAGGATTGGATTACATGAGTACTAATGGTACAGCTGTTGATCGTGACCCATTTTAATTGCAGTGTTGGTAATCTTTGGACGTGCTTGTTTTTCGTTTGCAACATTTGTGTTCTGATAACCAAAGGGAAGGAAGCGCTTGAAATGCATGTGTAATTGAGTGAACGAGAGTCATCCGGAATCAATCTCCTGGCACCTGAGAGAATAACAAGCATTGAAATGAACAAGCGACTTTCATCCTCAAAATAGGATGATCGCCGCAAGCTCAGATGTTCATCATTCTACAAGGCACTCTAACTAACACTTACGTACAGCTTTTATTCCTGACCGGACATAGTCCTTAGATCAAGACCGGTTTTTTGAATTGCTTGTCATCAAACAAGCAAATGTATATGTATATCATCAAACAAACACACACATTGTTACAGGGTCGCCTCGAAAGTATCTGTGTTGTTGTAAAGCTTTCCCATAAGATAAAATTGGAGCTATAATTAGAAATATTCGTTTTATACATATACTTAAGGAATCATTTGAGTGATGAATAACGAATATTCCGTGTGACGTGTTGTATGCAAATGAAGTTAAATTTAATATATTTCAGACTTTCAGCAGATAGAACTGCGTCTGCTGGCCCACCTGACAAACGATGATGGTCTGAAAGACATGTTCCGCAGTGATGACAAGTCAGCCGATGTCTTCATCAAACTCACATCTCGGTGGTATGCTACGCTACCGTAATGTCTCCTTATTATTCTAAATTTGACTGAAGAATATTATTTGTCTCAGGCATCGTGTGATTGAGTGTTGAGGGTTGGGTGTATTTTGGGTCATAGTTAAAGCCTGGTTGATTATCCATGCTTTCTTGTTTGATGTATTCTGACCGAATTAGAATTTAACAAATCCTGCTGGTTCATTTTCCTGCCTCTTATGTTTCTGTGTGTCTGTGTGTCTGTCTGTGTGTGTGTGTGTGTGTGTGCGCGCGCGTGCGTGCGTCTGTCTGTCTGTCTGTCTGTCTGTCTGTTTATTACTTACAGGCTTTTAAAAGCAAGTGCTGACATCACACATGCTGAAAGAGAGCAGACAAAGAGAGTTGTCTACTCCATTCTATATGGCGTTGGTAAGCTTTAGACTGACAGTGTGAGTGGTGCCAAAACACAAACTCAAGCTGTGTAAATGGCACTGCCCGTTAATAAGACATCCATAATTACAGCGTTTGAGTTTCCCAATGTTTAAGGGCAGAGGTGGCACGGAATTTTGATCCAAAATAGTACCATGATGTGATTTGGGTTTTCAGCATATTTAGGTACTTTGAACACCCTAGAATAACTGTATGTTGTTTATTTTGTCAATTTCATCCTCTTTTTTTCAATAAAGTGACGATTTGCAAAGTGAGTGAATGCTAAAAATCGGCAAACTTTGTGAAAAATCGATTTTTTCACGGCAGAGCAGCAGCAACATATTGATGAGTTTGTCAGATTTATTGCGTGCACCGTACTCAGCGGGAATTTCCGTTTTTTTGACGATGTCACAGTCATAAAAATAAAGTCCGTTTATACCGCTCAACGAACACAATACAGAGCTAGCAAAGGATACTTTCACAGGCAAAATGTTCCATGTTTGGAAAAGTGACCTTCACCTTTTAAAATCTATTCGCTGATTGGTCATTACCAATAACTTTTAGCCGGGAAGTCGTTCTGCGCATGCGCGCACACCATAATCAGTATCCGCATAAACACGCGAACGTTATTTCGAATCGGTTCGACGTCTCAGACAGCAATGTTTCTCTCAACTCGGCCTCTAAAGGATAAATTCGGCAGGTATCCATCATGCAAGAGGCAGAGGAAGTTACAAATTGCGGCAGATCGAGCAGCGAAGAAGAAAAAGCTAGCGGTCGGTGTGAATGTTGAGTCCGCGATGTCTGAATAACAGGTAGGACGTCACATAAACTCCACCCTGACTGTCTCAGTTACACCCTTAAGTACTGCTAATCGAACTTCGGACCCATCTTCCACTCATGTATCTAATTCTTGGTGAGACAATGCTATTTTGACTTAGATATTTGCTTCGTTGCAAAATCCAACTTTTCTCATTCAAGGAACGCAACAACTGATCGGTGCATTTTCGAGTGACTCGAATATTGGGCTAAAATCTGTCGGATTTCATCCCGAATCTATTTTACTAATAAGAACTTGATATTCTTTTCTCCCTCTAGATCATTGAATCCCTTGAACTTGTCAGGGAAGCATTCTGTCTAGAGTTTATTTTGGCATGCATAACTGCATGAGTTTTGGAAAAAATAATGCTTACTTCGAAGCAATTTCCGATCAAAGCTCGACCAGTTTTTGTGTGATGGAAACAAGAATTAGCAGAAACCAGCCTGCTCCTGCGATAAAACTGAGAACATCGAGAGTTGCAAAGAAAATTCCAAACGTCTTATTTCCAGCTGATCATAATCACTGTACTTGATGTTTCATTGAGTGTATCATTAGTATCAGTCTGATGTCCATAAGTGCAACTTTGGACTGATAGGGGATTGTGAAGAGTACTTGGAGTATGGGAAAATGTCAGTGAAAAGCACCTGAATGCACACATACTCTTGGTTTGTCAATCTGTCTTCACTGTGCGCAGCAAAACACTTCACAAACTTTCAAATGCAATTTCCTCAGAACGATGATGGACCGGCACGGTTGGCCTAGTGGTAAGGCGTCCGCCCCTTGATCGGGAGGTCGTGGGTTCGAACCCCGGCCGGGTCATACCTAAGACTTTAAAATTGGCAATCTAGTGGCTGCTCCGCCTGGCGTCTGGCATTATGGGGTTAGTGCTAGGACTGGTTGGTCCGGTGTCAGAATAATGTGACTGGGTGAGACATGAAGCCTGTGCTGCGACTTCTGTCTTGTGTGTGGCGCACGTTATTTGTCAAAGCAGCACCGCCCTGATATGGCCCTTCGTGGTCGGATGGGCGTTAAGCAAACAAACAAACAAACAAACACACGATGATGGTCTTCACTTCCCATCTACTTGTGGTAGACTACTAATTTTTTTTCCCCAATAATTTTTCTAGACTTTTACAAGGCGTTTTTGTAAAAATCCATTTATTTTTTTTATTTTTTACAGAATATAATATAAGCCTGAATGGGTATTTTGGGGGCTAAAAATGTATATTTCTCAATTTTTGCTGCTGAATTTGAACTGGGGTAATTTGGTCAAAACGGCTCTGTATAAGTCTGATACTGATATCTGGGAGTAATTTGCAAAAACTTTGAAGCCTGTGGCTTCAAAAATGTCTTTCTAATTTCATGGAGCATCGGGTGTAATTTTTGTACTTTTTGGAAGAAATTTATTGGTCTTTTTTATGAAAATATTACTTGCTTGGTCAAAAACTGGGCATGCAGGTGCTTTTTCATGCTTTCTTTCTATAAAGTACCCCAAAACTTCAAAGAAAACTTACAAATATTCATATTTCATTTTTCGTGCCACCTCTCCCCTTAACGTCATGTTCTTTTAACATGAGTAGATAGGAGATTTAAACACTTGTAATAAATCGGTTTACATAAGAAAAATGCTTTGAAAAAGTATGCATATATGGCTGCTATCTTGTTCAAAGCAACAAATGCTCTTGAACTCAAAATACTGTTCGCATCTCTGTTTTCTTTTTGTTAATTTATTCATCAATTGCTCTTCTTGTTGTTTTTTTGTTTTTTTATGTTGGTGTTGTTGTGTGTGTGCTTTGTTCGTTGATTGTTTTGTGCTTCCTTTTTTTGTTTCTTCTTTTTCATTTTTAGCATGTTTGATGTGCTCAGGAGAGTATGTTCAAGAGGAAGAAGATGGTAGGATCGTGGTAATGTTTTTATTAACAGGGAAGGAACGACTCGCAGAATATCTGAAGGTGACTTCTAGCAGAGCTTCTGACATCATGGACAGCTTCTTAGGTAACATACAGTTTCATTCATTCTTTGATCAAAAAGTAAACGCTTATGTGGCAGAAAGACGACATGTGCAAACCATGTCTGGTTGTTGTCTTTTTCATCAGTGTCTTGGTAAAATGTTAGATGGAGAAATACGTGGATGAGTTGTGAACTGTTGAGGGCTAATTCTTATACATGTCACGTCAGACTAAAAACAAAACTTGACGACTATCTTCTTTCACCCTCAGATTAAATCTTTGAATCATTTCACCATTTCAGTTACATTTCCAGCCATCCAAGTTTTCACGAAGAAGTGCATAACCTACGCCAAACAGCATGGTAAGTTCTTAATGCAGATTGATTTAAACATTGTTTTATTCAGCAATTAATTGGTACAATACAATACAATACAATACAATACAATAACTTTATTAATCTCTAAAAGAGAAATTACATTGCTGAGCGTTTGTGTCCGTAATAATAACATACATAAAACATTCAAAATAAACATTTGTTCTTTGTCCTGAGAAAATATAGCACATTGGTTATCACATTAGAAAGTATATTAAAAATAAATTAACATGCATTCACCATCAACAATGCACAAAAGAAAGTCAGCACCTTGCCGGTTATCACATATTGTCTAAGATTAAGAGAGTAGAATGCAAAACAAAATCAACAATACTGAAACAATACAGAACACTGACCCCGTGCATCAGAGCGACAACACCAGCATCTACCGCCCCACCTGAGAATTGAAGATGTGAATTGCAGATGGAATGAACGAATTTCTGTAGCGTGTGGATCTTGCGGTTGGTTGTCTGAATCTGTTGCTCCTGTCTGTCCGTCTACTGTCAAATTCCGGTCTGAGTGGGTGCGAGTCGTCAGCCAAAATCTTCTGTACCTTGTCAGTCAGTCGTCGTTCATGTGTTGATGTGAAATTGTCCTGCTTCCTCCCAACCACCCCACTTGCTTTCCTGATGAATTTATCTAATCTATCCCTGTCTTGCTTGTTGATGTTGCCACCCCAACACACGGAGCCAAAGTACAACACACTATTGCACGTTGAAGTGTAAAACATCTGAAGGATTTCTTGTCTGATGTTAAAAGACCTGAGTTTTCTCAAAAAGTACAGGCGAGAGTGGAGTTTCTTCACAAGGGCATCAGAGTTTGGTTTCCATGTCAACTTATTGTCTATAATCACCCCCAAATACATAATGAACATATTTGAACCAACAACAAGCTATGAGCTTATAATGATGAATGCAGTTTAAATCCTGTATTATATTACTGCAGATGAGTAAACACTGTGTTTGTTGATGATGTGCAATAATCAAACGTTAACCTTTCATAATGGTGAATGTCTGTATGTGGAGGAGATGGGAGTGGTGGAGGCTGGTCAGGAATGGACCGTTTTGTATTATTGTGTTTACATGTGTGCTTGTATGTGTGTTGTCTGTACTTAACACTCAAGAAAGACATTTTCCCCTGTGATCACATCTTCCTCTCACCATCACAGTGTAGTGGCATGTGATGCAAGTAATACTAGCAACAACAATATTAAAACCTTGATTTGTACGTTTGCAAACTATCCTTTATGTGACCAAGGATACACGGAAACAGTGATGGGCCGAAGACGCTGGTTCCCCAACGTGCATCACAAAGCCGCACAAGCCAGAGCTCAGGCAGAACGCCAGGCTGTTAACTTCTGCGTGCAAGGTTGGTGTATCCCATATAAATCCATTCTGTTGACGCTTTTTCTGTCTCAGTTGTTTAAACCAAGTGAGCAAATTGCTGCAGGTTGTTGAGAGCACATTCCAAAGGATTCACCACAAGTGTTATTTGTCATTATTATTACACCCCCGGTATAGGGGTGTGTATAGGTTTCGGTCGATGTGTTTGTTTGTTTGTTTGTTTGTTTGTTTGTGTTCGCATATAGATCTCAAGAATGAACGGACCGATCGTCACCAAACTTGGTGAACAGGTTCTATACATTCCTGAGACGGTCCTTACAAAAATTGGGACCAGTCAAACACACGGTTAGGGAGTTATTGGTGGATTAAAATTATACAAGGACTTATAGAGGGACATATTCATGGTCAAAGGGAAATAACCATTCTCACTGCCACCAACTGAGAAGGTTATTTCCCTTTGACGGGGGTGTTTTTCCTACCTCGGAGGAATTTCTTGTTTCTGTCAAATTTACTTCTTTCACTTTTGTTTTCTTTTGTGTGCTAAAGTATCCATGGCCGTTACATCCCAGGTTCAGCAGCAGACCTGTGTAAGAGAGCGATGCTGAGGGTGGAAGAAGCTCTGAGAGACAAGCCTCACCTGTCTGCCAGGTCACACACACACACACACACACACACACACACACACACACACACACACACACACACACACATACACACACACAAACACATACACACACACACATACACACACACACACACAAACACACACACATACACACACACACATACACACACACACACACACACACACACACACACACACACACACTCACAGTTGAGCACCACATATACGTTTTAACGAATTCTGTAGATGGCCTCGTGCAATTAGAGTTAGTGAGCGAGGTGTCTTAACATATATTTTTAGTATTGGCATTCCTCATTTGTGTTAATATACTGCCTGGTGATGTAACCAATTATCGTCAATTTCTTGAATGGCACGGCAAAATCTAAATATTAAAAAAACGTCTGATATAAAAGACATTAAAACTTCAAATTAAGTTCCTTTGATCGCATATGATATTGTTACGTTGGCGACATTTCCAAATGGTATGTGGACACAGCTTTACATACTCTCATTATAGTTTGTGTGCAAGCAGAAAGCAAGCAGCAAAATTATCTGAAAACGCAGTGTGCAGCCTGCTTACTTTCATTCACGATGCTTGAGAAGACATTATTAAAACCATTTTTCTTGTGTATTATCTTGTTTGTATGCAGGTTGCTTATTCACATTCATGATGAACTTCTTTGGGAGCTGCCACAAGATCAGCTTAAGGAAACCCGTGGTAAGTCCAGTTATGTGTGTGTATGTGTTGTTGTTGTTGTTGTTGTTGTTGTTGTTGTTGTTGTTGTTGTTGTTGTTGTTGTTGTTGTTGTTGTTGTTGTTGTTGTTGTTGTTGTTGTTGTTAAGAATCCAAGTCTGATTGACCCTTATTAAATGTCCATGTCACAGCGGTGTCGAGTCGAGCGTTTGTTTTCCTTTACTTTTGTTGCTTTGAATTACTACAGTTTTATCTTATTACCCTTTGTTCCAGAGTTGATCAAGCAAGTGATGGAAGATGATGCCCTGCTGTGCCAACCGATGCTGTCTTCTCTCAGAGTGCATGTCACAGTTTCCATCAGCACAGGCACCTCTTGGGCACACCTGACCCCTTGTGTCTGACTGGTCACTGTTGCTCGCTACACATTTTATTGCAGTCTATCTTGCATTTGTCCCGGATAGCCATATATATCTGTTGTAAGGACGACAACACACAGTAACCAACCAACCAACCGACTTTTGCAGTTTATGTCCGGAGTGCCTGTTATATTGCCCATCAGCACAGACAGGCGCTTCCTCTGCACATCTGAAGCTTTCTGTTTGAATGTCACTGTTGCATGCTCAAACCCAGTCTGTTTCATGGGTGCCTGGCATAGTGTTTACCAGCTTGAGTACACGTGATTTATCATACACACTGAGGATCAAGTTGACAGTAGAAAGTTTGGTGCAGCCTATTCTTACATAGCTGGACCGTCGCGATATAACCTTGAACGGTTAAAAACGACGTTAAACACCAAATAAAGAAAGAAAGAACATAGCTGGAAATGCTGAGCATACTTTTGTTCTGTTAACTCAGCTGCACATTTATGTTATGCGGTTTGTTCAGTAGTTTGTCCATACTGTGCTTTTCACAGTTGCATGTCTTGCATGTTATACACACATGTACACGTTTCGGTGAACTTGCGACAGTTCATGTTGATGTCAGTACTTCTTCTTCTCCTGCTTCTTATTTTGAGTTCATTGGCTGCAACTCCCACGTACGCTCGTGTTTTGCATGTTTTGCTGGTACGTGTATGACTTTTTTTTTTTACACGCAATGTAGGCAGCCATACTTTCTCTTCGGAGGATGCGGGCTGAGTATTTTCGTGTTTCTGGGTTACAGGATCTTTTCGGTGCGTATTTGGTCTTGTGCTTGCGTTGTACACACAGGTCCTGTGAAATCGGACAAATCTCCACCCTTGACCAACCGGGCGCGGCCGTGATTCGAACCCCGAACCTTCACGGAACACGGAAGGTCAACGTCTATGTTAACCACTGCGCATGTCATGTCAGTACAAATTTTGTTGGTGTTGGTGTTGTCTTGTTGGTTTGCTTGGTGTTTGTTGTTCTTATTTGCTGTTGTTGTTTGCTGTTGTTTTCTCCCTTTGATTTCCAATTCTTTTCATATTAAAAGCCAAAGTACATTTGACAACAGGTAAACACACTTACTTGGTTTGGATCAATTTCAGTGCAAACATTCTTTAATTTTTCAAGAACACACTGGTTTATGACCTTTTCACATCTTCAAATGTGATTTTTGTTTGTTGAACAGCATTCGTGAATTAAAACGCGTTTAAAACTTATTAGCATTCTTCATTTGTTCTGTACTTGTCTGTGCTTGACCAATTACGGTTTGCTAAGTCTACCCTCCCTCCTCCCCTCCCCCCCCCCCCTCTCTCTCTCTCTCTCTCTCTCTCTCTCTCTCTCTCTCTCTCTCTCTCTCTCTCTCTCTTACTATCTCCCTCAATTTGGTCATTTCACAAACCTCACTCACTATCTCCCTCACACTTTCTCTCTCTCTCTCTCTCTCTCTCTCTCTCTCTCTCTCTCTCTCTCTCTCTCTCTCTCTCTCTCTCTCTCTCTCTCACACTAATTCTCTCCCTCACACTAATTCTCTCCCTCACACTAATTCTCTCTCTCTCTCTCTATCTCCCTCCCTCCCTCTCTCTTTCTCTCTCTCTCTCTCTCTTTCTCTCGCTCAGTCCCTCCCCACATTCACCCACCTACCCGCCAGGAGACTCGGAGAGAGAGAGAGAGAATCGCGCGCGGCACGTGACGCGGAAATATTTACATTTGTTGGATATTTATCATAGGCACAGTAACCTTATGAGAACTTTCACCTCGCGAACAGAGAGATCAAGCGGTAAATCAACATTTCTGTTAGTCGCACTGCACGCATAATTATGTCTATGTTTAACGATCAGTCATATTTTGTGACGTGTAAACACCACCTTAGTCCCCGTACAAACATACTGTCTCTTTATACACTATTTTGCAGTAAATCAGTACACCATAAACAGACCATGACAGCTCCGCCGCGTAGAGTTTTGATTCCCTTTTGTTGTACTTGGCCAACTGAACCAAAACCCACAGTAAACATCGCTGATCGATAGCGGACGATTTCCACATAGTTAGAGTTGACTCCCCTTGCTTTTCTCTGGTGTACCCGAACCCGAAGTAAAAGGGCTAGTACTCTTGGCTGGCCGAGACTACAACACAGGTTGTTTACTGTGTTGCCAAGCTGTGGAGCCAACGCACTCAAGTTATTCCGCTGCAATCAGCGATCAGCGCGGGTGAAGAAATACCTGTGGCGAAACACCAGGTGAGTGCTTTTGTCTGTTCTCTGCATTGATTTATTTACTAATTTAAACCACAAAATTAATTCAATCGTGAACATTGTCACTGACACTGTTCACAGTAATCCTACAGCAAAATCAATCAATATGAGGCTTATATCGCGCGTATTCCGTGGGTACAGTTCTAAGCGCAGGGATTTATTTTTTTTTATTTTATTTTTATTTTATGCAATTTATATCGCGCACATATTCAAGGCGCAGGGATTTATTTATGCCGTGTGATATGGAATTTTTTTACACAATACATCACGCATTCACATCGGCCAGCAGATCGCAGCCATTTCGGCGCATATCCTACTTTTCACGGCCTATTATTCCAAGTCACACGGGTATTTTGGTGGACAATTTTATCTATGCCTATACAATTTTGCCAGGAAAGACCCTGTTGTCAATCGTGGGATCTTAAACGTGCATACCCCAATGTAGTGTACACGAAGGGACCTCGGTTTTTCGTCTCACCCGAAAGACTAGCACTGCAGTCTTGAACCCACCACCTAGGTTAGGAAAGGGAGGAGAAAATTGCTAACGCCCTGACCCAGGGTCGAACTCGCAACCTCTCGCTTCCGAGCGCAAGTGCGTTACCACTCGGCCACCCAAAATGTGTAATGACACACACAAACATGCTCGTCACGTGGAGCTAATTTACGCATTGGGGCGCAATTAGTGCGAGGACTGAGAGAGTACTCTTGATTGGTGTGACCGATCGTTAACGCGGAAAGATACGATTCTTTTCATTGCTGGCTTACCAAGTGCGTCAGTGTTCAACTATTGTCGGTACCAAGTCTGGCATTTCGCCTGCTGTAACTTGGTGGAATACACGACGTTAATCATTCTCGTCAACTCATACAAGAAGACACCTGAACGCTGTCTTCGATTGCAGCACGGAGGTAAACAGACTGTGCGTGTGGCTTTTATCAGTACGATTGGTTTGGTGACTTGTGCCTGGTATAGATTTTCTTTGGTGTGTCTCAGTCTGCAATAGATGGAATTACTGGACTTGAAGAAACATAAAGGCTGCTGACTAACATTACTGAGTTGGCAATATGCTAAGTATGGCTGTGTATCTCTGTGTATGTATCTGTGTGTGTGTGCTTCTGATATTCACTAAATTTGACTGTGCGTATGTTTCAAGGCAGTGAATACCCTCTCTCTCTCTCTCTCTCTCTCTCTCTCTCTCTCTCTCTCTCTCTCTCTCTCTCTGTATGTATGTAGTAGTAGTTATTATAGTAGATTTAGTCCCTCTTTGAGGCGAGGGCCAAGATTTGTCATTGTCTCTCTCTCTCTCTCTCTCTCTCTCTCTCTCTCTCTCTCTCTCTCTCTCTCTCTCTCTCTCTCTCTCTCTCTCTCTCTCTCTCTCTCTCTCTCTCTCTCTCTCTCTGTATGTATGTAGTAGTAGTTATTATAGTAGATTAAGTCCCTCTTTGGGGCGAGGGCCAGATGCAAAAAAGTATACCAATGCTTATTCTGTTTCCCTCGTAAAATAAAGAATTGTCATTGTCATTGTCATTGTCTCTCTCAC
This sequence comes from Littorina saxatilis, assembly GCF_037325665.1. Classification (NCBI taxonomy): domain Eukaryota; kingdom Metazoa; phylum Mollusca; class Gastropoda; order Littorinimorpha; family Littorinidae; genus Littorina; species Littorina saxatilis. The sequence continues at coordinate 24,076,048 of NC_090256.1, forward strand.
ACACTCACTCACATGCTCACTAACCACAACCATCACACAAATGGTGGGTGGTGGGTTTTTTTGTAATTCGATTCCGACGGAGTATGGGTACGTGAATAATTCGAGTCATAATCAATGCAGAAACCCCCACTCTTTCAAGTTTAGGTTTTTTTTCCTGTCTGACCTCGGGCGAATGAGTTATGAATCAGTGAGTTCATATGCACGCTTTGGCGGCGAAAATGTGTTGGCGGTGTTTGTGATCGGGATAAAGCACATAATAATCATTGATCACGATCTCCGATTCCGTTGGCTGTCAGACATAAATTATTCACCGCCAAACAATATTTTTTACAGTTAACTGCAAAGAAATATGCCAAACATGAAACACGGACAAAACGGCAGCTTTTGGCAAACAAAACAAACCAAAAAAAACTGCTATTTTTTCTGTCTCAACATTCTTACAAACATTAACATGCTAACTTGCTAATCTTGGAGACCAAAAAATTTGAATATATGATTTCGTGAGAAGTACGCAGATATGTTAGCTGCTGTGGCAAAAGTATTTTTTGTCTTACGGCTATCATGGGGTTTTGTTCATTGTTGTTAATTGTGTGTGTTCTTCTGGTTTGTGAGTGTGTTGGTTTATGGTGGGAGGGGGTGGGTCTTTTTTCTTTTTCTTTTTTTGTCTGCTGTGTGTGTGTGTGTGTGTGTGTGTGTGTGTGTGTGTGTGTGTGTGTGTGTGTGTGTGTGTGTGTGTGCGCGATAATGCCCGTTCCTATGGTAACGGTTACATCTGTTGCCTCCCGCATCCTTTTTTGGATGTATATGCAGGCCGTTGCACTCACTTTATGAGTTTGTTTGGGGTGGGAGTGAGGATAATTATTAATAAAGAGAGAGAGTGAGAGAGAGAATGTGTGTGTTAGAAAAAAATGACTGACAGGGAGAGGATGGGGGCAAGATAGAGAGGGAGCTGTATTGAGTGAGCAGTGACAATCAACCGAAGCATAGACTTCGCGAGTCTACTTTGGCAACCATAGGATATTGTCGCTATCTGGTCTTTGGTGATACAGACACTATCTGACCTTGCAAGACTGATCCTGTATTGACCAAGACATTAGGCGTTAACACGGGAAGTCAGATCACAGTGGGCGCAGTACCTACCTGGGTAGGTATGCACGAGACAGTGCCCAACTGGGTTGGAACTAAGTGTTGGGTCGGACAAGTAGAAATGAAGACTTGTTTGAGAATTCAATCAATCCGACCCCGTGACGGCCCTACCTAGGAGGACACTTTATCGTGCCTAAAACCCCTGGACTCTTTCCGTTCAGTGTTATGATTATGAAATATGGAGTGGGTGAGCAAAGTCATAAACCTTCATTCAGAAGTCTGTGGTCCTTTGATGAAGCAGATTTTTACCTTTGGTGAGTGGAAAGCATGAGCATTGACACTGGTCCTCGCAATGGTGAGGGTGCTGTGATGGCACTCTGGCCGGTCGGGTGTCCCGGGCTAGCTGCTCTCCATACTTTTATAGCCCTGTTTTGCCGGGGCGTTGCCTTTTGTTTTATTTGTGACAGGCATTGTGGTATGCGAGTCACTAAGAAATGTATGAACGGCTGAAGCTGAAGAATATTTTTTTGACTTTCCACACGGGTGTAGTATTGTTATAGTTGTTTTTTTCTTCTTTTCTTCCGCCTTTTTTTGTTGTTTGTTTTTATTCGCATTCTTCTGTATGAGCGATAAAATTTACTTGAGATAATACCAATGCAAAAAAATCAAATCAAATCAAATCAAATCAAATCACACACACACACACACACACACACACACACACACACACACACACACACACACACACACGTTCGCGCGCGCAAGAAAAAGAAGGGAGAGGCAGACAGGTAACATCCTGTACACAATTAGTTTGAATCCAATGTTTAAAAGTTGAAATATGCAGACCTTATTATAAACGAATACGTTCTACCACTTTAAAAGAAAAAAGCCTCCATATGTTTTCTTCATCTTATTCAGGCACCAGGGAGGGGTGTTTTCCGAGCAAGTTAGTCTGGATTGAAGTTTTGAAGAACAAGTGAGAAAAAAATGTGACGAGTGTGTAACACTTTTACTCAACTGGATTGGCCTTTGACCTCAAGAAAACTTCCCACACAATGTTCACGGCTGCTGCATTCCAATTCCGTCAGTAAGCTAATCCCTGGGCCGCACTGGATTTTAAACTCACAGTACTTCGCTTGTAAGCTTACTACAGGCTAGCATGAGAATCAAACACAGTTTTAAAGTGAAGAAAGCACAGAGTGCCAAATTGTTTACAAGGAATCTAAATGGCATTTAGCCAAGTGAAACGGAAAAGCATTCAGCCGTTTTCGTTGTGCGCCCATTGGAGAGGTTAACGCCAATAGTAAGATTTAATAACGACGACTCTCTAGTCAAGCTTCAACGGTAGCAAAAATCAAATTACCGTTTGCTGTACCGTGTGACATTGTTGCGTGACGTCTGTACAATTGGGGTGCTTTGCTCTGATAAAGTGATAGAAGAAAAAATTTCCAAACTCTTCTTACACAACTGGAAAAACTCTGTAACTTCTTTATTGGGGTCATTAATAATTTATCACGCTTGATAAGGGCCGCGAGGGTTTTAAGGCGTGTATATTAAAACTTCCGCAATGAAGCGGTTTGTTCTCACTCCTGCTTTTCCTGTTCATGAAGAACATGTGATTTTCAGAAATCGGTGCACTCATCACTTGTGTGGTTCTTTCTTACTGTAATTTTTTTTTTTTTTTTAAACACGGACATTTTGATGTGGCTGGGTATTTGTCGGCTCAAACTGGGGATGATCTACTTCGCCTGAATTTCGTTTGGCTTAAAAAAAAACATTTTGCGTTACGGAGTTTCTGTTCTTTAGCCCCAAAGTTACTGTCGCGTCGCGTTCCTGTCACTTTAATACAGTGTGTGGGTGTTGTGTGGGTGTTGTGGGTGTGTGTGTGTCGTGTGTGTGTGTGTGTGTGTGTGTGTGTGTGTGTGTGTGTGCGTGTGTGTGTATGTGTATGTCTGTCAGTCTGTCTGTCTGTCTGTCTGTATATGTCTGTCTGTCAGTCTATGGATATTACTGTGTCTGTCTACATTTAAAGTTGCTGGATTTTCAACTTTTTCTCTTTTTTCTACAGCTACCTCAGTCTTCAACCACAGACCTGATCATCTCCACCGTCTGAAACGAAGACGTCATCATGGGGTGTGGCAATTCCTCCACAGCGGCTCCTCCTCCCACGCGGCAAGACAGAACCGACGGTAACAGGAACACCAACACAAACACAAATACAAATACAAACGCAGACACCAACACAAACTACAATACAAACACAAACACCACCTCAATCCAGTATCCGGATGACAACGCCATTTACGGCTACGACCTTTACGAAGATGACAACAAAAAGAAAACCGGCGACGGTGGTAGTGGTGGTGGTGGTGAGGACACTACTGACGGTACCACCACCACCAACACCAACATCAACGAAATGCAGTATGACGATGCGGGGTATTACGGCGAAACGGACAAAGAGAAGAACGAAATGGAGCTGTTCGACGAAGGTGAAAAGGAAGAAAAAGACAACGGAGCAGGCGTCGTAGAAAAACAAGAGGAAGAAACCAACGTGGAAGAGAAGGAAGAAGAAGGGATCAACGTCGAACAAAACAGAGAGGAAAGTCAACTTGAGCCCGAGCCGACAATGGAAGAAATTGACGTCACTCCCCCGGCGCCTGTCGATGACACAAACGTCACAGAGGACAAAGGAGAACCCGAGCCGACCGCTGAAGAAGCTGACGTCATCCCACCTCCTCCGGTTGATGATGTTGTTAACGAAGGTTCGTCTTACCTTACGACTGTACTGATTCTTGGGCGTGTATGGTGGTGAGGAGTGGAGTGTTCCCAAGTGATCGTCGATAGCATATAATACATACGTGTACGCAGTATTTGCGTGTCCATGCGTGTGCTATGGTTCTGTGAGAGAGAGAGAGAGAGGGGGGGGGGGGAGAGAGTGTGTGTGTGTGTGTGTGTGTGTGTGTGTGTGTGTGTGTGTGTGTGTGTGTGTGTGTGTGTGTGTGTGTGTGTGTGTGTGTGTGTGTTTTCATGGTTCGAATCTTACGCCATTCTTCTCTTTCACATCCTTCTCTACTCAGTTGTACTGATATGTTTCCAATGCGTACTCTACCGCCCTTCTCGTCTTGCTCCTCTTTCTTCCACCTTGTCGTCACCACCCCTGCCGCCCTTTCCTGCCTTAGTTTTTCCCTTCTTCATTCCCCTTTTCTGGTTCCCTCCATCTCTCACCCCTCAGCTATATATACGAACTACTCGTATCTATAGTTCAGTGTCGTCTTTTCATTCAATTCCCTTTCTATTCTTTTCTTGTGCCAGAATGAACAGAAAGTATTCAGAATATAATTATTTGGCTAGAGAGAATCAACTATTCATTTCTTGTTTCTCCTCATGGAACTTGACAGGGGCAAACTTGAACCTTCACTATAAGCCGTTGGGCTTGTTGTTTTCATAATTACAAATGTATGTAAACTTCATGAATATGTAAACAGTAATAGAACATTGTTTAAGGCGTAAGGGTCACCCAGAATTTGGAAAAAAATCGTTTTTCAGATATACTAAATTATGATGTTGCCAAAAGCTAGAACAATATCTCTATTTTCATGTGCAGTTTACATTTTGTCTCTAGCATACATAGTTTTCTTGCAATAAGTGGTCAAAGTAGGTTGGTGGGAATTAAAAATCCCTTTAATCAAGGCCTCTGTTGAATGAAATTATCGGTTCTGATGATGAATTTGATTCCAAAAACTGCTCAGAACAGTCAGACACAGATGATGAATCAGACAGTAGCTCAAGTGAAGATAGTTTTGATTCTAATCTCTTGATGACCCCCCCATAAAGGACATAAACTGATAGATGTTGAACTTTTTGCTGTTTTATGTGGTGAAAGTTCGCGCGAAATCACAGGCAGCTGCACTGTCTGAATGAAAAACTTTTTTAAATATTCACCTATTCCATTGAAACTTTGCACATCAAATGTTCACTTGACTGGCTATTGTTTGTTCTAGAATGAAGCTGATAATCAGAAAAATAGATTTTTTTTTATTGTGTGATATATCATAATAATATAGAATTATAGTATTCTTTTGCTAATGCTACTAAAAGCAACATTTCCAACAAAACAGAAAGCTTTTAGAGCATACAGTAGGTAATGATGCCGCTAAATATGAGTGCCAATTTATTTTTCAATTGGACACATAGTTTTTCCCCAAGAGAGCATTCAAAAATGCTAAAATTAGCATTTTTGCAGGTTTATTTTGCCCATTATTTTACGAATTAAATAATTTTGTCAGTTGTTCTACTTAATGTAGGTATTCAAACTTGATGTTTTCTGAAAATATAATGATTTTTGAAGAAAACTACCAAACATCAAGCCAATTCATTGATTACAAGTGACTGAATAAAAAAAATTACAGTTTTGGTCCGACAATCTGGGTGACCCTTACGCCTTAAACCAACTTGACAGGTGGCAATGACGTGGTAAGAGAAGACACAACCGATAGAGGCACCACTGGAGGCTTCGCGCAAACATCTACAGGCCTGATGTCTCAGTTCCATGACTTCAGGGTGAGCTCAGATGACGAGGCCGGTGAGAGACGTCCGTCGGTGTCGTCTGGTGAACTGTACACGGACCCCGAGTTCGGCCTGCATGACGCCATCACTGACGCCAGCACCACACAAAACTTGGCCTGGAAACGCCCCATTGTGAGTAAATCAGTTTCAGTCAACGGCTTTTTTGTTAACCCTAACTTTGCCTGTAGGACATCAGCTGACGTCCTGGGTAGCTTGCTTTGACGGGCAACAAACCGTTTTATAAGCAACAACAAAAAAGAACAACAAATAAACAACGTGTGCGTGTGTGATATATTCATTTATACATCTAGGTCACGTTGTAAGTTGTCAATTCATGTAAATACAGGTATGCTCTGTGTACAAATATCTACAGACAGCGAACTGGTTAAAGGCACACTACTTCCCGGGTACACAGTTCGACTGACCATCGTAGATCTGGTCAAGTTTTAACATTTTGATAAGACCATCTCTCCACTTGGATACACACCATTAATCAACACCCTCACTGCTTCCTCCAATGAGCAGGAATTTTTTGTATTAATACATTTCTCTAAAAAGCCACTAGCGGCTTTTACTTAATAACTCAACAGAAAAATCACACTCTGCACACAGAGCAGCCAGGGTGATGATATTTGACAAGTGTCCAAGTTTATTTGTTTTGTTTGTTTGTTTGTTTGCTTAACGCCCAGCCGACCACGAAGGGCCATATCAGGGCGGTGCTGCTTTGACATTTAACGTGCGCCACACACAAGACAGAAGTCGCAGCACAGGCTTCATGTCTCACCCAGTCACATTATTCTGACACCGGACCAACCAGTCCTAGCACTAACCCCATAATGCCAAACGCCAGGCGGAGCAACCACTAGATTGCCAATTTTAAAGTCTTAGGTTCGAACCCACGACCTCCCGATCACGGGGCGGACGCCTTACCACTAGGCCAACCGTGCCGGTTGGATGTTCTAATGATATCCCATGTAAAAGCCTGGCCAGATCATGGTCAGTCGAACTGTGTACATTGGAGGAAGTGTGCATTTAAATGCTGTCAAGTTTGTAGAATATGACGAATACGGCTCAGAAACACGCATTGTAAACAATTAGCTTCATATGTCAGTTTATTGTCATCATGTCATGGAGATGTGCGCTGGAAATACAGTGTGTGTGTGTGTGTGTGTGTGTGTGTGTGTGTGTGTGTGTGTGTGTGGGGGTGTGTGTGTGTGCGTACGGACGTGCGTTCGTGCGTACGTGCGTGCGTGCTTGAGTGCGTGCGTGCGTGTGTGCGTGCGTGCGTGCGTGCGTGTGTATGTGTTTATTTATCATTGAGCAGTTTGCTATTGCAGGAAATCAGTTCGAATCCCAAGCTGTTCAGCGATGGCACGACGCGCTATGACATCGGACAGGGCGGGGCCGGCACGTGCTGGTTCCTGTCTACCGTGGCCAACATCTCGGAGCACAAAGCTCTGCTCAACCAGGTCAGAGATTTCTTCATCCATGGTCTAAATGTATAATGTCACCTCACAGGACTATATGAAATCTTATCCTTATCAAAATGTTGTGAAGTGCTTTTCATTTTTTTCATCTGTACGTACAGTTATAATGTGTAAAGTTTGCTCTGATAGTTCTTTCATCATATTTTGTTTTCTGATCTAGTTGACCCTATCTAGGGCGAGGGATGGATGTTAAAAAGCAAATATCCTTGCTCATCTACTATCCTCGATAATAAAGACATGATGTTGTCTTGTCTTGTCTTGTCTCTATTTATCCTGCATAACGCCGTCATACTGCCCAAGTGGCAAGATTAAAACAATAGATAAATAAAAGTACAAATAAAAACCCGACGTGGCACGCAAAACTCTCACCATGAGGTGACACTAAGAGTAAAAAGTTCAGGAACTTTACAAAAGAATCGTTGGTGCTATCAATATCTACCAGATAGTTTGTCCATGAAGACGTGTGCCCATGTTTAGATGCAGCCTCGACGACTGTCCCGTTAGCGTGTGACGTTTGTCAGATCAGGTTCTGCAGAGAAAGCAAACGTTTTCGAGAAGCTCTTTTGTTGAGACCACTTTGCGTCAAAATTCCTTGACAAAAATTTAATAGCAAAGACTTTCTTACGAACCTTCCGGTTAAAACACCGTAATTGGAAAGCACAATGATAAAGGAGCTGTGTGAGAGGGTATCGTGGGCCAACAACATTAGATTTATCATGGGGGTGGGGGTGGGGGGGTGGGGGGGGGGGGGCATCTATTAATACAGTTGAGCAGTTGATGTTCAGATCAGATGTAATGTGCATTTCAAATAACATTTTCCGTCGTTAGTTCATCTACAGGATAAAAATCAGCACTCGTTCTCTGGGCTATATCAGTGATTCCAGGCGATGCTAACAGAATATAGAAGTAACTATAACTTCGGTTAATATCTTGGGACCATAATCTGTGCTGGCAGGTGATTCCTGAAGATGCTTACATGGTGGAAACGGAAGCATACGATGGAGTTTTCCACGCACGGTTCTGGCGTTTTGGCAAGTGGGAGGACGTGTACATCGACGACTTCTTGCCAATCATCCATGACACCAAACCCTGGGGGGCTCGCTCCGCCACGGACGACAACGAGTTCTGGGTGTGCCTTCTAGAGAAAGCCTTTGCCAGGTCAGCTACACTGAGTCCAGTTTTAGTAACGCTACTTGCTTCTCGTCGTCTGTACATCTTTTTAAAAATGTTAAATCCCGAAACATTTCCTGCTAAAACTCTCATTACGTTGCCAAAATTCCGGCTTCAGTCAGTCATAGCCGCATGTACTCGCAAGCATATATGCTACACATACAGTGACATACAGACAGACAAACAGACAGACAGAAAGACACGCACATACAGAAACACACACACACACACACACACACACATGTGCACGCACGCACACACACACTAACACACACACACACACACACACACACACACACACACACACACACACACACACACACACACACTACACGGAGTGTACGTACATGTACAGCCTCGGCGGCCAACACCTTTAAAAAATAGAGTTGTTACTGAAAAGATTTACACTTGTTGTTGTAGTTGTTGTTGTCTTCATCGTCGTCGTGTTGGTGTTGTTGTTGCTGAGAGATGTAAAACCGACCAACACATAATCATGTTGCAGGTACCACGGCAGCTACAACGCGGTGTACGGGGGTCAGCCTGGAGACGCCTACTTGGCACTGACAGGGGGCGTGGCAGAGCGCATTGACTTTGAGGACAGTGACGACAAGCCTCGCAAGATCTTCTCCCGTATCCGTAACGCCGTCAACTCGGGCGCCCATGTTACCTGTGTCGTCCCGGTTTGTACTTTTGTTTGTTTGTTGTTGCTGCTTTCTTTGCTGAAGGTTTCAGAGGTTTTAGGAGAAGGGTGGTAGCAGGGCGTGTGTGCACGAGAAAGTTACCAAATTGGTGGGAGCTTTGTGGTCGGTTTGGTTGAAACCACACCCAAAAAACTCAATTTCAACTGATCCGATTCCATAGCTGGCTCCCACCCATTTGGTACCTTTCTGGTGCACATCACTCCTTATGAACGGCGTGGGAATGAATCAGGAAAGATAAAGTACCTGTGAATAATAATCGCGCCAATATACTATTTTTTTCTGTGTGAGGGTATAGATTTCGATTTCTTTGTGTTTGTTTTTAACTGCCGTTATTTTTGTGTTTGTTTTTATGTTTCATTCTAATCCTTGGAATGTTTTCCTTTCCTTTCTTTAGTCCTGTGGCGTAAGCATCAGACTCGGAAAGAGAGAGACTGAGAGAGACTGAGTAAAAGAGAGAGAGAGAGAGAGAGAGAGAGAGAGAGAGAGAGAGAGAGAGAGAGAGAGAGAGAGAGAGAGAGAGAGTAAAAGAGAGAGAGAGAGGATTTCTGTGTATAAGTTCATATTTTAACTCCATTCCGCCTTTGCTCAACAATTGAAATGCCATTACGAGATATCTGATGCCTTGTGGGGAGTCAACATGTGTTTTGTATCACCCGGCTTGTTGTTAATCAAAATTCATGAAAATGATTACCATTGTTTTATTGCAGGATGAGTTTAACAAGGTCTACGGTCTAGTCGGGGGTCATGCCTACTCCCTCACTGGAGCTGCACAGGTACACAAAAGTCAATTTTCAATTTGAGCACACTGCAGATAATTCTAGTTAAAACAAAAGGTAGCTGTTGTAAAGGAGCATGCTATCCAATGTTGTTGGGCAGAATTTAATTGTAGGGTTTATTTTGAAACTAATACAGTAATAGTGTAATGACCTTGCACCGTATACTGATCTATACTGCACATGGCAGTATCTACACGTCTCTTCTAAAAACTGTCATGGGGGCACATACATATAGTTTCAAACTTGTGCAAAATGATGCATCAGTCAAACTAAATTACAAGTGATGGCTTTCTTGAACTAGCGAACGGAAAGGAGAAAGTCGACCTAGACTAAACAAGTCCTGTTTGTAATGAGAGTATGACTGCCTAAATGGGGGCGGGGGGGGGGGGGGATCATTGCCATTCACATAAAGACTGCATGCTCGCGCAAGAAAGGAGTGCACGATGGAGTTGCAGCCCAAGAACACAGAAGAAGATCACTGAGATAAGAAGCTTTGTAAGAGTTGATATATAGATTGCTTCTTTGTCCTCGATGGAAAAGCAAAGAAGTTTGAAGCTTGGTTGCCATCACTGAACAAGCAGAGAATTGTGACTGGGAGAAAATATGACAGAGAATAAGCAACACATTACGATTTCCAGCTCGAGTTATCAACCACTGATCAAGTGTTCTTTCATGACAATACACTGTACATCACGTGTAGTAATTCCTTATTTTTTACCATCCTGAACTGAAACGCAGCGACAAGCTGTCGAAATATTGATTAAGAATGCACCCAAACCTGGTTACTGTTGTGTTTCTTTTTGTCTAAGTGTTGTCTATTATCACAGACAAAGGGCGTGTCACTTCTCCGCATACGAAATCCCTGGGGTAACACGGAATGGACAGGAGACTGGAGTGATGGGTATGTTATGTACACATTGTACACCAATAGACTTAGCAACACTGTTATTGAGACACAAACCTCTAAACTGTAAACTAATATACTTTGATATATTTGAATTTGCCATGGTGTTCAGAATTGTGTATGTGTGTATGTATTTTGTGATGAGCGTAGAACTAATGATGTATTGTAGGATTTGCGTCTTAGAGATATCCTTACTATTATGATTATCAACCCTGATCAAATGTGTAGATCCTGTAAGGCTCTCATGACTGCAAATGACAAGAAACTATTTGGACAGTGGTACCTCCAATGAAAGGAGACCCTTAATAAAGACCAACCAAAAGTGTCCCTATGTTTGGTCACGATAATAGACACAGACTGAGACAACAGAAGGTGCTCTTTATTGTGAGGTGTCCTCTCATTGGAGGGGCCTGACATGACACTGATAGCATTGTATGTCACAATCAATATATGATGATTCAAAAGTAGCAAATCTAGCCTTAGAAGACAACTGAAGACTATTCAAGCGTCACCTTAACTAACTTAGTGAACCACTGATGGACTTTTACTGCTATAGCTGAATTCTTTCTGAACTGTTTTCCACCTCTTCCCTTCTCCAGGGACCTAATATAGGTCTATGCCTTCTCTAACTCCTCTCTTTACACGGTTCAAATCTCTATTGCAGGAGCTCACAGTGGGATGGAGTGTCTAACGACGAGGTGCCGAGGGCTGTCATTGACGATGGTGAATTCTGGATTTGTCTTGATGACTTCATGACTTACTTCAGTCAGACCACGATCTGTGCACTCACTCCTGACTTCGACATGGACGGCAGCAGTGACTCTCTCAGTATGATGTGTTTTCATCCTCCACTTATTTTCTCCCTGCCTTCTGTCTTTGTCTGCCGACCCCACGCCTCATATCAGTAGATTTAGTCAAGTCAGGGACCTATCTATATATATATACGACTTGTGTCTGTGTGTCTGTGTGTGTGTCTGTGTGTCTGTGTGTGAGTTCGCGATGCACGGCCAAAGTTCTCGATGGATCTGCTTCAAATTTGGTGGGCATATTCAGGTAGACCCGGTACAGGACACAACCTGGTCGATATTTCAACACGTGCTCTCAGCGCGCAGCGCTGAACCGATTTTGGTTCCACCTCAGCTATTTTGGTTCCACCTCAGCTACCCGGGCCCCCATACCGACACACCAAAGCCAAAGTTCTCGGTGGATCTTTTTCAAATTTGGACACCGTATTCAGCTACACCCCGGACACAATATCATCGATGAGATATTTCAACACGTGCTCTCAGCGCGCAGCGCTGAACCGAATTTGGTTTTTGTGTTCATTTCACCATTATAAGTAACTCTTCCTTATCTTCTCATCTTCTCCATGTTTTCAGCGTTTACCTCCCTTCCTTCGTATGGTGCACTATAGTATGAAGGGGGCATCTTCGGATATTCCCGGCGTTCTGTTACTATTTTTAGAAGGTCACCGCAGTGTCCAGAACGTAAATTGGACCCGTAAATTATCCTCACTGTAAAAGTGCAAAGGTCGAATCAATTTATAGCCACGCGAAAAATACACTGTCATCTATCTCTCTATAGATACGGCTTCTCTGTGTTTGTGTGTGTGTGTGTGTGTGTGTGTGTGTGTGTGTGTGTCTCTATGTGAGCAACACCTGTGCATTGTTCAGTTCTGTTTGTGATGTGGTCTGGCGGCTTTTGTGTAATTTTATGTACTGGCCTTCCTTTGAGAAGCCATAACAGTTCAAAAGGGCTTAGAGATAAGCTCTAACTTGCTCAGTCCTGTTTGAGTGGAGTTCGCCTCCAAAGGTGATTAACACGGTTACATTCGTTGATAAGGATGGAACTCGATATGGTCAGGAATGGCATTATGGCCACTGAATCATTTTCGTGCTGTTCCCATTCCACGAATCTGGGAGGGACCTAAGCTTGGCGGGTCCATTGTTCGGACCCGGCGAAGCCGGCGTACGGCTCTAAGTACTTCTTCCCGGCGAAGCCGGCTACCCGGCGAAGCGGGTATTCATTCTAGTATCTAATATAGGTCTATGGTCAAGTTTAAAGGAGGTTAGTCTCGGTATGGTTCGTAAAATGTGCCAAAAGTGGATTTTTTTTGATAAATGGAAAAAAAGTTGTAGGGTCCGCGGGATAAAATAGTGTCAGTTGGGTTACCCTAAACCAACTTTTTTTTGTTGGCCTAAGATAAGGATACTTTTTTACTGGTATAGCACAAATGTTAAACAGCAGTGTTTTGGTCAGAAACATATATGTTTTTTTAAGATCTGCCTTACGTCTGCTAAAAAAAAATGGGTTAATTAGATTTGAGCAATATTTGGGTATGACATCACAGGTCCTTGACCACTACTACCTGCAAAAATGGCGTTTTCTTGACAGCAGGTTTAATTCTGAACCGTCTAAACGGCAACTAAACCTGAACGATATTTCACATTTTTACATCCGTGAGTTTCTTTAGACTTTAGGGTATACCAATTCCGTTTAAATCTGCCGCGATGTCAGGCTGATATAACATGGGAAAGAGTGCGACTGCAAGTTTGGAAAACGGCAAGAAATCCTGGTCTTTGGTGGTGTTTTTGCTGGATAGCTACACTGCTGATATGAAATAAATCCAAAACTACACGGAGAAGCCTCTCAGTCCAAATTGACACAGGACAACGACAAAGACGCTCTTCTGTATGCGTATTATTATTTAGAGCAAACAGAAACTGAGAATGGACGTTGTAACGGTTTTCCGTTAACATTTTGTAAACGTATTGTTTTTGTTGTTTGTTGTCTTATAATTAGTCTAAAATCGTTAGAGGTGGAGCAGGCCTGATGGCATAGGTTGCAATAAAGTATCATACTGCTGTTTATGCTGTGTTGACAGACTATGTGACCAACATGTACGGGGAGTGGCAAGGGGAGACAGCAGCAGGCTACAAGAACAGGCTCCTCAACCCTCGCTACCTCTTCACTGTGCCAGACACAGGTGAGTGCCTCTTACGCTGTGAAGTCAATATGTATGACACCATAGCTATATATGATCTTATTTCATTAATGTAGTTCTGATGACACTGCAGCTACATTGATGGTTTCTCTTTATTTGTAAATGCAACGGTTTTTACATTTAGTCAAGTTTTGACTAAATGTTTTAACGTAGAGGGGGGAATCGAGACGAGGGTCGTGGTGTATGTGTGTGTGTCTGTGTGTGTGTGTGTAGAGCGATTCAGAGAAAACTACTGGACCGATCTTCATGAAACTTGACATGAGAGATCCTGAGTATGGTATCTCCAGACGTTTTTTTCATTTTTTTTTTATAAATGTCTTTGATGATGTCATGCTTTTCGTGAAAGTTGAGGCGGCACTGTCACGCTCTCATTTTTCAACCAAATTGGTTGAAATTTTGGTCAAGTAATCTTCGACGAAGCCCGGACTTTGGTATTGCATTTCAGCTTGGAGGCTTAAAATTTAATTAATGAGTTTGCTCATTAAAGTTGTCATTAAAATCGATTTTTCGCAAACAGATTTAAAATTGATTGCATCGTATTCTTCATCACATTCTGAATCTAAAAATATATACATATGTCATGTTTACTCTTAAAATGTGATCACAATTAACGAAAATAGATTAATTAGTCTTACGATTAAATTTTAAGAAATCGATCCAAAAATGATTTCATCTTATTCCATATCATTTCCTGATTCCAAAAACATATAGATATGATAGGTTGTATTCAAAACAAGCTCAGAAAGTTAACAAGAATACAGAAAAGCGCGCTTTCCTGCTTAGCACAATACGCCACCGCGCTAATCTGGCGTGTCAATATCACTACGTTTTGCACGTGGAAGGTGAGCGATTTCCTTCACGCGGGGATTGACGAAGCTGTACTGTCTTGGTGAAAAAATACAGTGCGTTCAGTTTCATTCCGTGTGTTCGACAGCTTGACTAAATGTAGTAATTTCGCCTTACGCGACTTGTTGGCTCACGTAAGTGTAGCCTATGCGATCGTAACTTTGTCTGTCTGTGCGTGCGTGCGTGCGTATGTGCGTGCGTGCGTGTGTATGTCTGTGGTAGAAACTTTAACATTTCGTCATTTGAAGACGTCACATTATGGCGTAAGAGGGTTAGACGTCACGCGAAGGAATTACTGAAAGTCTCGGTCATTGTTTTTTGAGCGGGCCGAGACTAGTTGGCAGTCGTGTCGTAGATTGTTGACACTCTCTCTCTCTCTCTCTCTCTCTTTCTTTCAACTTCAGGCCCTTCAAGCGTTATTATTCTGGTTTGTTTCGTTTTGGTTTCATTTTTCATTGCTCATTTTTCTTTTTGATTTATCTCCCTTTCCCCCTTCTTTTGCGCTTGGAGGACATCATCTTCTCTGATAAGTCGTTTTGATATTTGTATTGTTGTTTTCATTTTTTTTTAACCTGTTGAAGACCATTAGGTCGAAGCGTTGTTCATTGTCATTTGTTTGTATATTTCGTTGCGAGTCCAGAATATTCGGTATTACTCTTAGTCGTGTCCCTGTAAGTAGGCTACATGCAGACAGACAGATCTAGATCTAGTGTCTCGCTTTCTTGCACAGTGTCACCTATGCTTACTGTGTGTGTGTGTGTATGTGTGACGGAGTGATTGAGTTTGTGTTACTGTTTGTCTATTTCTTACGTGAGCCTTGAAGGCTTCGCCTCTTGTTTTTCTTTTTTTGATTTGTTGTTGTTGTGGTTGTTGTTGTTGGTGGTGGTGCTGCTGCTCTTCTTCTTCTTCACTGTTCTGGTTGTATTAATTTTGTTAGTCGTTGTTGTAAATTGTTGTTGTTATTGTTGTTGTTCTTCTTCTTCCTACTAATTTGTTCTGGTTGTATCATTGTGAAATGTGAAAATATTATTATTTCGCTCACCAACCTGTGCGTGCAGAGACAGAGGCAGCTGTGGTGGTGCAGCTGATCCAGAGAAGGGAGAACCGTCAAGTGGACAACTTCCAGGTCCGATGCGATCTCTACAAGGTAATTGAGCTTGATTCGAGATGAACAGTTTGACATATACTGTCATTCAGTATCTCTTGGGGATAGATACTGGTGGTGTCAACTACTCAAAAGAGAGAGAGAGAGAAAAGAAAAAAAAATAGCTGACTCCCTCCCGAAAGTTTGCACAGCTTTGGGCTGATGAGGTCGAATTCCGGATACACAAATCTTGAGTAAGCAGCCCATTTGCAATCCTTCTTTTTCTTCTTCTGCGTTTGTGGGCTGCAACTTCCAAGTTCACTAATGGGCACAAGTGGGCTGTTACATGTGGGAAGCGCCCCCCCCCCCCCCCCCCCACCCCATTTAGGCAGTCACACTCCCTTTTCTGGGAATGCATGTTGGATGTTTTCATCTTTTTATAACCCACCATACTCTGACATGGATAACATGATCTTTTTGTGTTTGTTCACACGAACGGGGATAAGTCACTAGCAGGTCTGACCTGGGCGATTGGAAAAATGTCAACCCTTAACCCACGCTGCTGGGATTCAAACCCCGAATCTTTAATAACCACTTGGCTATTGCGCCCATCTACCTGCAATCCAATACTGTATTCTGGATGTTCTGTTACCCGAGTTGGCTGCAATAAAGTCAAACACTGCGCGAAGAAATCGTCCATTGCAACAACATAGAGGTGAGGTGCTAAAGGAAATCGACCATCACGTGGAATAATCTGTGATCATTATTCCTGCCTGTATTGCAGGTGCTTGCTGACAGCGGGGAGTCAGCGGTGCTGGAGATGATGGGTGACCACACCAACAGCTACTGCCCTGAGGCACAGTGCTCGTTCCGTCACAAGGTCACTCCGGGCACCTACGCCATCGTGCCGTCCACTGTAGACGCTGGTCAGGAGAAACCTTTCCTCATTAGGGTCTTCTCCTCGTGCTCCGTCAGTACAGTGCGGTAAGTTGATGCACCTGCGCTGCAGCCATTAATTTTAAGGGACTCGTGCTATAGAAAAGATCATCGTCGTCGTCGTTGTGGTCATCGCCGTGGTCATCATCATCATCATCATCATCATCATCATCAATCATCATCATCATCATCATTATCATCAAATGTGTTATTATTATTATTAAGTTTTCGTGCAACAGTGCTACCTGCAATGTCATACCCTTCCGATGAGAGGACACCTCCCATGAGAGGGCACCTCCTGTTGTTCATCTGTGTATTAACTTTACCAAGATGTACATGTCATAAGAGAAGACCTGCTACTTTATACTTTTTTCTGACCCCAAAGGTTTCTTCGTTGCAGCTACCACTGCACGCTTTTTATCATGCAGAGCTTCTCTGTCGGGTAACGGAAAGCAATAGAGAAATTCAACGCTTCATTTACACACGAAGATTGCATCTTCTAACTGTAAAAACTTCGGAACGCATTGCAAAGCTGAGAAGACTGAAATAATGAATCTATGAAGAGAAAGAAAAATGCCCTTTTTGTCTTTTTTACCATTTTCCTTTTGTGAAATAAATGTCTCGCATATATTCCCCTTCGTTAAACAGCATGATTACTTTATTTCCAGGGAGCTTCCAAGAAGTCACAAAGTGATGGCCTGCGAGCAGGAGACTTCATTCACCCATGATGGAGAGAACTACCCACTGAGTGAGTAAACAATCCTAAACGTACTTGTTCCCGCACAGCTATCATTTCCATTTACAGTAAATACAATAGTTTTGTTTTCATCTTTTGTATTGTATGATAAGGGTATTGTTGTTCTTACCTGCCAAAGCTAGAAAGGAACAAGTTCCTGATGGACAGACATTTGATCTAAAATAATTATGCATCAGGTGATATGTATCCTGGGGTGATGTATACGAAAGCGACGTGCAGTAGCAGCAGTGAGGATATGTTAACAAAATCGCAAGCTCTTAAACTCTGGAGCTTGTACATTTAGGCTTTAAACTTCTGAAGATGGTGTTTCTAGAAAATTCGTAACATCAAGTTACCTTGTATCATGTACCTTCATATCTGCATAAAGTGGAAGACCCTTGTTTGAAGAACCGACTACACTCCCCACGCCCAACTTTGATACCCTAGTTTTCCAGATCTTTTGCTAATAACGTCTGTACATTTTCCTCGCCCCCACCCCCCCCCCCCCCCCCCTCTCTTTTTCCAAGCTTTTGACATTTTAAAAGAGTGGTTCCACTGTACCAGTCATTTCTACGCCTACTTCCAAACAGGTTACTGCCAGTCAGTGCACGGACAGTGGAAGGCAGGGGTCAACTCAGGAGGACAGATTTCCCACAGAGACAGCCACGCCTCTAACCCTCAGATTGTCATCTCGGTCACACAGCAAAGTGAGTATTTCTCAGTAAACGCAATATGAGACAAAAATGTGATCCTCCACCACGGAATGAGTCGCATGTCACCTTTGCATGATTTTCATATTTTTACATTTTCCTAAAGAGTTCTTTATGCTCTATCCAGTGGTGAAAACCGTTTTAGAAAAGAGCAAAAACTGTTTGAGTTGTAAGCCTGTGACTAAGGTGACCCTCACACTGTTACCAGACACTCCCCGGACTTATATTAAGCCTAGCGCAGAACCGCGCGAGGTGACATGCGACTCATTTCGTGGTGGAGGGTCACAAATATGTGCAAACACCCCGTAGTAAATATTGCATTTCCAAGCTTCAACAACATATAATTAAGATTCAAATTTAGATGTAGATGATTCATGAATTAGTGCTAAGAAACAAAGGTGAGACAAATTATTCATGGCCAGAACACATCATAAACCGTTGGTTTGTCCTTCTTTGTATCTGTTATTTCTGCTCCTGCTTCTTCTTTTTTCTTGTATTTTCTTATCATACAGCATAAAAATCTTATTATACGTTATTTGTATTTTTCACCAAAATATGACATTTTACACAGATCGAGATGGTCAGTGTTCCTCCGAGGTGAACAACGACTGTCTCGATCTGTGTAAAATGTCATATTTTGGTCAAAAACACAAATAACATTTATGTATCAATCGATTCTGGTTAGAATTCCTTTTAGTTTTTATGATTGAATGCACACAAACATGCACTATTTGGTAGTCACGGCTGGCCGCCTACATATGAATTTTACAGACTCTGACGTCACATGGCTCAAAGAAGGGAAATCCAATGTTCAATCGATACATTTATCTGTATTTATTTGTATCAATTTTCTTTCTTTGTTGCTTTGGACTTCAAAAATGAAAATGAAAAATACATTCTGTAGTAAAATCAACTTTCAGTAAATCTTTTTAAACACAATTTTTGTCTTGTCCACACAGCGCCAATAGTGCTGCACGTCGTACAGGAGCAGTGTGAACCTCGCATGCCGATTGGTCTCCGCTTGTATCCGGTGAGAACATTCATATTTTGAATCTCTCATGTAAAGCAGCACACAGCCCTTATTTATTCTGTCCTGCAATGCAAGCTATCCTTACTAAATATTTCCTTCCATCAAATTCATTTATAGATCAATGATACTTACTCCCCTCCCCCCATTTTTAGTGTTAGTATTTGGACAGCTATGTATGTACTCACAAGTGGAACTGAAATTGCTTCTGTTGTCGCAGACTTATCAGACAACTTTGTTAATTAATAAGACACAAATGCTTTGCTGACAGCAAATGCATCTGCAATGAGTAGCGCCTACAGGACTCGTCTGCATTGTTTGACTGACTGTTTGCAGACTGGCAACGCCCCTCTGGACATTGACGAGATCTACGACCTGTACGATGACGCAATAAAGGACACGGACGGAGCACAGTCCAAGTTTGTTCAGTCGTGGGACGTGGATGCCAGGTACATGCTGCAACCAGGAGAGTACAACCTCACACTTCACATGGATGCGCCCGATGCCGAGAAAACCTTTGCCCTCATCGTCAAGTCATCTGCTCCGGTGGATGTCAGGTAAAGTGCATTGGTTTGCCGTGTGCTGTATGTCTAAGTGAGGTCCAGGAAAACCCGCAGAGAATCTGACTTCAGTCTTGAAATAAAATTGATTTTTGTGTGTTTCATTTAAGGACAGGAGGTGATGATATGGGCTGGGAACAAAACGGGAATGGGAAAATAACTTTCAGACAGATGATGTATGGCAGTTGATCTGGATCTGGATCTGGATGTAGTACATTGCAGTAGCCAATAATGGCTGTCGTCGCAATGGGCGAGAGAGCGCAGCGTGACGGAGTTTAAAAACTTTCTATACATGCATGCCAACTGGTGGTGTCAACTGCTGGAATTTGGGCAGTGTTTAAAAGCAGGATAAAAACACCTGGCGGTGCGCCTATGGTGGTGGGGCCCTGCCAACACCTGATGTAAATGTGTTGGCAGTTGCTGAATGTACCACGGAGTCTTGTAGGCGGTTCCATTCAGTCGGCGTCCTGACAAAAAAAGAGTTTCTATACGGTTCAGATCGGCTATCCGGAATTTTGAAGGGTCTCGAGTTGTTGTAGACTCGCTTCTCAACGGGGTTTTCTGATGTGCACCCGTAAAACTTTGTTGATATAATTTTCCGCTTGGTCTTATCTGCGGGGGTGAGGAAACTTTCTGGGGGTATAGCTGGTACTTGTCCTCCCGTTATTTTATATAGCATTGTCAGGCGGAGTTGTTTGCGCCGATCTGCAAGTGTGGGTAGGTTTAGTCGCTGTAGCATTGCTGTGATGCAGCCAGGTTCTCTGGATCTGTAGTCTTTGCAGATGAATCTGGCTGCCTTGTGCTGTACCTTCTCGATTTTGTCGATGTCCTGTTTTAGATAAGGGTCCCACACAACTGCCCCATACTCAAGGGTCGATCGGACAAGAGTGACGTACGCCATGCGTCTGCACTCTTGCGGGCAGTTGTGCAGGTTTCTTCGTAGGAATCCGAGGACGGACCCTGCCTTGTTGCAGATGTTGCAGATGTGGGGTGACCATTTCAGGTCGGAGGATATTTGGATGCCGAGATAGGTACTCTGGCTGACGTGTTTAAGGATGGTATTGTCCAGTGTGTAGAAGTACTGGGATTTGGGTTTGGTGGATAAGATGTAGCATTTCTGCGCGTTGAATCTCATGCCCCATTGTTCTGCCCAGCACTCTAGGTTCTTAAGGTCTTTTTGAAGTTCGATGTGGTCCTGGAATGAGCGTATGTCACGGTAGAGTAGGCAGTCGTCTGCGAAGAGTCGTACGTTTGCCTTCACTTGATCGGGGAGGTCGTTTATGTGCACAAGGAAGAGAAGAGGTCCAAGGACCGTTCCCTGTGGGACTCCCGAAATGACTGGGACTTCGTCGCTTGCTTCTCCTTCCAGCACCACCTTCATCTTCCGCTTTGTCAGGAAATTGGAGAGCCAGGTGTGGATGGGTCCACGGACACCGTAGTGGTCCAGCTTGCCGAGCAGCTTGTGGTGGGGGACTGTGTCGAAGGCCTTACTGAAGTCCAAAATGGCAATGTCAGTTTGCCTTCCCTGGTCGTTTGAGTGGAGGAGGTCTTGCATAGTGGTAAGCAGTTGGGTCTCGCAGGAGTGTCCGGTTCTAAATCCATGGTTTCTGCTGGTAAGGATGTTGTGTTTCTCAAGGTGAGTGTGTAGGTGGCGGCAGATGATGTGTTCCAGCAACTTACAGGCTACCGAGGTTAGGGACACGGGGCGGTAGTTTTCTGCTTTGTTCTTGTCGCCTTTCTTGAACACGGAAGAGATGTTCGCTGAGCGCCAGTCAGATGGGACTTGGCCTGTGCTGACTGAAAGATTGAAGATCAGGGTGAGGGATGGGGCAATGGAATCTGCACATATCTTTAGTACTGTGTTGGGTATGTTGTCGGGGCCAGGGGCTTTGGAGGGGTTCAGGTTTCTTAAGAGTTTTGCCACTCCGTTTTCACTAATCAAGAGTTCATTTAGACTGGGATAGGGCTGGCCTTTCATCTGGGGGGGTGGTGAGCCGTCGTTTCGGGTAAAGACAGACTGGAACTGGTTTAGGAGGATCTTGGCTTTGGAGATGCTGTCACTGTATAGGGTGCTTCCGTTTTGTAGTGGTGCCACTCCTACGTTGTCCTGGCGACGGGCTTTCACATAGCGCCAAAAGGGTTTGGTGTTGTTTCCCTTCATCCCTTCAGTTATTACACTGTTCAAGTACTCCCATTTGGCGCGGCGTATTTCACGTCTACATTCTTTCTTGAAGAAGTTGTAGTTGTCCCAGTGTCTGGTCCGTTTGGCTTGTTTGTACAGTCTCCGTTTCTTCTTTAGGAGTTTCTTTATCTTCCTGTTGATCCAGGGTAGGCTGTTGTTTTTCCTTCGTAGGGTGGAGGGGACGTGCTTCTGCACAGCTGACGTGACTGAGTTCTTAAAAGTCATCCAGAGTGTTTCGATGTCAGCGTTGATTGGGTGCTAGATGGAGAGAAAAAAAGAAGATATGAGTTAGTGGAGAACCTCAGATGTCAAGAGGAAGAGAAGGCCGGGTGGCAGGGGGGGGGGGGGGGGGGGGAGATAAGTGGAGAGAACAGGCCTAGAAATGATGGCAAGGAGAGCTTACCACCAAAGATTACATAGATAATTAAGAACAAACTGATAAGAAACAGAATTTTGCATAATTTTCTTTTTTGCTGGGTTGCTGTTTTACAGTTTAATTGTCTTTTATTAGAGTCAATGCATTCCTTCAAACTGTATCTTGCCAAGAATGTATGGGCTACATTTGTAATGTTATATTTGTCTTGCCATTGCAGAGGGTACCAGACAGGACTCTGAAGGACAGAAAGCACAATTAAATGCACACAACACTACTTATGCATCCATCAACTTTTCTGTTTTTGCTGCAAAATATTGTTGATTGTATATTCTGGATTGTTTTAGATCTGCATGTTTACTTTTTGTGTTCAAAATCTCACCTTTGTGCATACTGCTGTTCCAGTAAACGTTGTTACCGGTGAACGTTGTTACTGGTAGTATTGAACCTGGAAGAATTCTGTGGAACTTATTTATGCTGGTCTTTTCCCCTTGAAAGCATACCTGCGATACCTTGTACACTAAAAATCAATGACAGTTCAGCATTAAATGGTTGCTTTCCTTGATCTACTGTGCCTTCCTTGAACTCTCAATCAATTTCACCAAACTGTGGTTTGGGTGAATACTCCTCATGTTGACTCTAAAATTGGTCATTGGGATAAGCTTTTATTGTGATGTAATGAGCTTTGGTAGTATATAGTGCTGTGCAATTTGTTTAACAACTTGGCAATACCTTGAAGTATACTTTTTGTCAAAACACTAAAACTACAAGAAAGCTTTAAACGTACTAAACTGAAACTAATACATTGCGGTTCAAGATGAAACTGTCGTTCAACTGTGACTTAGAATTTAGTGTGATCTTTTTGTTTTCAAAGAGCAACTTGACATTTGAAGAAAACAACTGTTGTTCAGTTTGGCTTGATTGCATGAATTTAATTTACATATTTGCAGATATGAGCATTCAGCACATGCTGAATTCATCAAATATCTCACATTAGTAACTGTACATTTCTTCTCAATGTTACACTGATGCAACTTCACTTTTTTTGCAATACATGTATAGAGATGCATGCTGTTTTCTGTTTTTAACAAGTTATACATTTTAGTTTGAAATATCCTCTGATTGAGGATTATATCTATTAAAACCTTTGTGTTTCTAATGATCTTCAAGTTTACTTCCACATTATCTTTTTGTGGATTTTTGCCACTCTAACTAAGGGGAACGACTGTACTGCACAACCGTTTTTTACATAGTCGTTTCAAGTTTTAAATAAGGTTACGTGTATGTTGTTTTGTTACAATATTTTAAAAAAAAGTTGTTTCTGTGATATGTATATACTGTACATGTATCATAAAGAATAAATGGCAGCAGAGTCAAACTGTGGTTCTTCCTGTCATACAGATCAGCTGTACTCTAAAACAGATGGATATCTGTGTCCAAAAAACTTGTACTCCTGTTTTCTCAAAGAAATGCTTGTACATGTATATTTGGTTGTGTGTGTGTACATGCATTTTTGCCATGGAATGGTGTCAACCTCCACACCCTCCACACTCTTGCCTTATTTTTTATGTGCAAACAGTCTGATTCTCACATGCTTGGTTTTTTTTTTGCAAACAAAGTCTTTTTTCTATTTCATGTTTTTACAGTTTATTGTGAATCATTAATCTAACAAGAAGTTAACTTATTGTACCAATGCACAGTAATGTTTTCCCCATTATTTAGTACCAATGCACTAACCCTTCTCGATGTACATACACAGACAATTTAGGGTGAAGTTCACTTCCACCATTGAGAAACATGCCTTCGTGAGCAAGTATAAAATCAAACATTCATATAATCTGGTTGTGTGTGTGTGTGTGTGTGTGTGTGAGAGAGAAAGAGAGAAATCCCAGACACTTACACTGCATTCAAACTTTTATAACCGACACACTAAATGCAGAGACACAAAACATTGGTGCAGTTATATCTTCTCTTAGTTTTGTGTTTGACAGTAATCTTTTATGAATTACAACAATGCCAAACAATCTTAACAGAAATATTCTGCATTATGTTATGTCAATGATAATATCAGTCCATATCTTCAAGTTATCCAACCACAGCATCTCATCACTCACTCTGCCTGTAAAGTCTAGCACTGTCTCACACATGAATATATGGTGCACACATGCACAAACATACCCCCACAAACAAACAAATGTCCAAGCCAAAAAATGTTCATCCTATCACATGCAAACACACATGTATGTGCTCTTACATGCACGACCATACCAACACAAAAACACACACACCAAAGAAAAGAAACGTTATCCTATCACACGCAAGCACCCATGTATATGCTCATACTTTCGCTAACACACCCACATGAAAACACACATACAGACACATACCAAAGACAAGAAATGTTATCCTATCAGTATCACATACATGCACACCCACAAGAAAACACACACACTGTGTGACACACCAAAGCCAAGAAATGAAATCCTATCACATGAGATCCGTGTAAAGCCGCCGAATCCCATGGCCGTTGAGGGAGGAACTCTGGAACTGGAAAGATCCAATCTGTTCCTCCAGCACAAAATACATGGGGACATAGGACACTCTGCCACTGGACCACACCTGCCAGACAAACAAAACGTCACCATTACAGTGGAACCCCCCTTTTAAGACCCCCCAAATTAAGACTTCCTCCTGTTTAAGGCCTTCATTCTTCACATTTACTGTTCATAACATGTTAATTTATCCCCATTTTAAGACTCCCTTCCTTTTTAAGACCTGATTTTTTTCAGATCTGTGTAGATGAAGATCTTAAAAGGGGTGTTCCACTGTAGTTGTACTCTTTATGTCACTTATAAATAGAAGGCTTATCGATCCGTTTGGATAGGACGATTGGATGAAAGAAAGATCACAAACACGGTGCAACCAGTCTGGAAGCATCCAATACGGACCATCCATATGCTTCAAACATGACAGTTTACCTCGCCTGGAGGTTTCTATATCCGTGAAAGAGAGAGAAAAAAATGTGACAGCCCTCAAAACATAACTTTCTTATTTCACTTTATTGTTTAACTGCAAAAGAAGAAAAAAACGAGAAGCGTGAACACTGACCGCTGTGAGCAAAGCCCCCTTGTCAAAGCTGGGTTGGAACGAGATGTGATGCGGTACTTCCCCAGCATGGCCCTTCACAAAACCACTGCAACACAACCAGCAACAGATAAGCAAAAGATGTCACTGCCATTACATGCTATAATCTTATCCTCAGATATATTTGTTTGTTTGTTGATAAATGATCCAAGATTATAAAAAAAGAGGTCAGCCGTTAGTACATGACTCAAAAAGGTTGATTGGAACCAATCTCCTTACATTCTGGAAACATTGGGTTGAAAACTCTACAGCGAATTGCTGATGTAACAACCTAAAATGTATCTCCCTTGAGATTCATTGTACTTGGACTCCACTGTAATAATATACCTTGGCAAGACTTGAACCAACGGGTGGACAGTTGTCTTGAAGATGGCCACATATGGTGAAATTCTGTTGTCTGTACCTGAAATGATAAGCTCAAGTCTAGCAAAGGGCACAGTTGTGACAGTTCAATGTTCAATGAAAACCACATGCACAAAAGAAAGATTGTAAATCGAACAGCAGAAAGAGCTACGCTTCCAATAACATGTTTGAGCAAGTTTTGTTCAAGTTACGACTTTATCACTTAGGGTTCGTACGACAATCTGTACTCTCTTGTTTTTATCTTTCTACAATTTGAAATTGCACTCCATACCACAGTCTGTGGAGGAGGTCCATGTATATGTTCTTATAGGTTAGAAACATTTGAGGCACTACCTTTGAACAGGACAGCAAGGCGCTCACTGGTACGATTCCAGACCATCTGGTGAACAAAGCCGCCAACCCTGCAACACAAAGCAATATCTGCAGTTGCAATCTAATATACGTCATTTTACAACAGCGAACGACAAATTTTAAAATACCCTTTAGTCTCATGTACGTCATCATCACTGTAAGTGCAACACAAGTAATAAGTACAGCTGTCATGTATGATCTGAGTACTAGCAGATTCCAAGCATATATACTATGCTGTTTGGGCAGACATTTAAAACTGTACACACACACACACACACACACACACACACACCAACACACGCATGTACGCATACACATACGCACACACACCACACACATATGTGAACATGTTTGCCAGTCTAATGCATGCCATGTTGGGTTTTTTTTCAATTAAAATGCATCAGCATTTAATTTCATTTTCCATCGAGAGTTTCCTAACTCTTACCAGTTCGCTCCCGATGCCCCCCCCCCTGTAGTTTTCCACTGACCAATTATCTAATTATCAAAAAAAAAAAATTATTTTACATTGGATGGGTCGGACAGTGGATAGACTCATATGTTAGACACACTTTATGACAGAAACAAGCTGGGTTTATGTTATAAGTTAGTTATAGGAATGCATTATTAGGCAACAAACAAAAAAAAAGTCTGTTAACGGTAACATAGGCCAATAAAATAGGGTCAGTAGGTCGGGACTTTTTTTTTTTTTTCTTCCCCCCCCCCCCCCCCCCCCCCCCCAAAAAACATATTTTTAAGTTATTTTGCCAAAAAACAAAGACCTTTTTTTTTCTTTTTTTTACCTTTTTTTTTCTTTTCAAAAAACCATATTTCTTTCGAATACATCACCTCAATTTAACTAATAGGAGTTACCTTACTTACGAGTGCTAGACTGAGAAGCGTCCTATGTTACCAGTACTAGACTGTAAACAAGGTCGCTAACTCTAGATTTCCGTCGGTATACCATTTAGGGGAGTAGTCTCCCCTTGTCGGTAGTACCTCTCTGCGCATGTGCCAATGCCAATACATATTTTTAAGTTATTTTGCCATTTCTTTTTATTTTATTATTTTTTTTCTTCCCCAAATGCCAAAAAAAAGTCTAGGGTTGCGTGAAAAAATAGGGTCGGTCGGGATACCGTAAACAGACTATTTTTTTTTTGTGCCTTAGGCATGCGTATGTCATGAAACGTCCGACGGGCGCTGTGGCGGGGTGGTAAGAGGTCGGCCTCTTAATCGGAAGGTCGAGGGTTCGAATCCCGGCCGCGGCCGCCTGGTGGGTTAAGTGTGGAGATTTTTCCGATCTCCCAGGTCAATTTATGTGCAGACCTGCTAGTGGCTTATCCCCCTTCGTGTGTACACGCAAGCACAAGACCAAGCGCGCACGGAAAAGATCCTGTAATCCATGTCAGAGTTCGGTGGGTTATAGAAACACGAAAATACCCAGCATGCTTCCTCCGAAAGCGGCGTATGGCTGCCTTAATGGCGGAGTAAAAACGGCCATACACGTACAATTCCACTCGTGCAAGAACACGAGTGTATGTGGGAGTTTCAGCAGAAGAAGATGAAACGTCCAACTTTGAAATTTGGGTGGGGGTATTCAGGTGACAATAACTTTTTTGTTTATCAGCAAAACTCAATAAAACTTTGCTATGTTATGTAAAATGAATGCCAAAACAGACTAGTTACCAGCATATCTAAAATAAACTGAACACCAAAAAAATGTCTTCTTTGTGTTTGTCATGTGTTCCAAAAAATGGGCGTACAAATTTCAACAAAAATCATGTTGTCACCCCCATAACATTTTTTTACCTTTAAAGATAGCACAATTCTCTTTGCAAATATGAAAAGCTTATTCATTTTCCTTTCATTTGATATATAACTTTCTATATTTCATTTAGAATATGACCCCAGATAGCCACTCAGCAAGTATGCACCAACAGCACTGTAAAATATGCCCTAAAACCCCCGAACTGGTAAGAGCTAAGCCACCACATTTCTGCTGATCAAATCGCGCCATAAAAACGACATCTTACTTGACACCCTCGCCATCCTGTGAAGTCAAGACCACTTCAGACAGGTCAGCGACAACATTAGCGGTGCTGGCACCACTGCTGCCCTCTGGTGGCAAAGTTGCTGGAGCAAAGCCAGCTTCCACTGACGCCTGGTGGTGAGTGTTGAACTTGACTGCATGCAGCACAGATTCTTCCTCCATTGAGAATAGTAACACCTCCCCGTCATGGCTCCAGCATGCTGACTGAATTGGGTAGACAACATAATTGAAATGCATATCTGTTGAAATGTATTCTCCTTTTTATATTTAGTCAAGTTTTGACTAAATATTTTAACATCGAGGGGGAATCAAAACGAGGACCGTGGTGTATGTGCGTGTGTGCGTGTGTGTGCGTGTGTGTGTGTGTGTGTGTAGAGCGATTCAGACTAAACTACTGGACCGATCTTTATGAAATTTGACATGAGAGTTCCTGGGTATGAAATCCCCATACGTTTTTTTCATTTTTTTGATAAATGTCTTTGATGACGTCATATCCGGCTTTTCGTGAAAGTTGAGGCGGCACTGTCACGCCCTCATTTTTCAACCAAATTGGTTGAAATTTTGGTTGGGTAATGTTCGACGAAGCCCGGACTTCGGTATTGCATTTCAGCTTGGTGGCTTAAAAATTAATTAATGACTTTGGTCATTAAAAATCTGAAAATTGTAAAAAAAAAATTTTTATAAAACGATCCAAATTTACGTTTATCTTATTCTCCATCATTTTCTGATTCCAAAAACATATAAATATGTTATATTCGGATTAAAAACAAGCTCTGAAAATTAAATATATAAAAATTATTATCACAATTAAATTTTCCAAATCAATTTAAAAACACTTTCATCTTATTCCTTGTCGGTTCCTGATTCCAAAAACATATAGATATGATATGTTTGGATTAAAAACACGGTCAGAAAGTTAAAACAAAGAGAGGTACAGAAAAGCGTGCTATCTTTCTTAGCGCAACTACTACCCCGCTCTTCTTGTCAATTTCACTGCCTTTGCCATGAGCGGTGGACTGACGATGCTACAAGTATACGGTCTTGCTGAAAAATGGCATTGCGTTCACTTTCATTCTGTGAGTTCGACAGCTACTTGACTAAATATTGTATTTTCGCCTTATGCGACTTGTTCTTCTTCTTCTGCGTTCCCAGCCGAAATGTATACATCTGTGGAATGCATACATCAGTGGAATGTGCAAAGTAGTCTGCACTTACAGACAAAAATGTCCCCAAACAAACAACAAGGCAAATAACATACTAGTTTTAAAAAAGCAATAACCAATACAGAATAAGTGTTGCAGTTCTAGCCCTACATTTATGCGGTCACTGCTGCATCTTCTGTTTCTTCTTCTTCTTCTGCGTTCGTGGGCTGAAACTCCCACGTACACTCGTGTTTTTTGCACGAGTGGAATTTTACGTGTATGACCGTTTTTTACCCCGCCATTTAGGCAGCCATACGCCGTTTTCGGAAAAGCATGCTGGGTATTTTCGTGTTTCTATAACCCACCAAACTCTGACATGGATTACAGGATCTTTTTCGTGCGCACTTGGTCTTGTGCTTGCGTGTACACACGGGGGTGTTCGGACACCGAGGAGAGTCTGCACACAAAGTTGACTCTGAGAAATAAATCTCTCGCCGAACGTGGGGACGAACTCACGCTGACAGCGGCCAACTGGATACAAATCCAGCGCGCTACCGACTGAGCTACATCCCCGCCACGCATCTTCTGCTAAAAGATCATACAACACTAACTATATTTCAAGTTAATTCCCTTTGAATATGTGAAGGTAATCTTGCAAGGTTAACACAAATAAAATTACTTACACTGGAGACATTGCCACCTGCAAGCAGTACTAATTTTTTTTCATCTACAAAGAGTACGTACAGTGTTCATATCAAGCTCCCCCCAATTAAAAAAAAAAGGTTGACTCACAGTACATCGTCCAGACAGCTGTGACCAGACTTCACAGTTCCAGCTGACTGTCTCCCACACCCTGTAAAGAAACCAGCACAAGGTGTTATATCTAATCTACAACAGCTTACACGGTCTGATGGAAACAGGTGCATCAATTTCACAACATCAGCAGATAAACATTCTGATCAACTACACTGGAACCTCTCCTCTCCAGCGTTAAGACCTCCTCCCTTTTTAACCTTTAGCACTCCAGATTCCAGCCAGCATCACTTCCCCTTTAGCACTCCAGATTCCAGCCAGCATCACTTCCCCTTTAGCACTCCAGATTCCAGCCAGCATTACTTCCCCTGCAGCCACACTTTTAACACTTACAACTTCTTTGAAAATGCACTATAAGCATGAAACTTTGTGGTTGTGATGGGGTTATATTTAACATTAAAATATTTTGTTTGCATGCATCATTTATTTTCTTAGCAATAAATACAAATAAAAACAAGTCGCGTAAGGCGAAAATACAATATTTAGTCAAGTAGCTGTCGAACTCACAGAATGAAACTGAACGCAATGCCATTTTTCAGCAAGACCGTATACTCGTAGCATCGTCAGTCCACCGCTCATGGCAAAGGCAGTGAAATTGACAAGAAGAGCGGGGTAGTAGTTGCGCTAAGAAGGATAGCACGCTTTTCTGTACCTCTCTTTGTTTTAACTTTCTGAGCGTGTTTTTAATCCAAACATATCATATCTATATGTTTTTGGAATCAGGAACCGACAAGGAATAAGATGAAAGTGTTTTTAAATTGATTTGGACAATTTAATTTTGATAATAATTTTTATATATTTAATTTTCAGAGCTTGTTTTTAATCCGAATATAACATATTTATATGTTTTTGGAATCAGCAAATGATGGAGAATAAGATAAACGTAAATTTGGATCGTTTTAAAAATTTTTATTTTTTTTTACAATTTTCCGATTTTTAATGACCAAAGTCATC
This sequence comes from Littorina saxatilis, assembly GCF_037325665.1. NCBI lineage: Eukaryota > Metazoa > Mollusca > Gastropoda > Littorinimorpha > Littorinidae > Littorina > Littorina saxatilis. The sequence continues at coordinate 24,107,013 of NC_090256.1, forward strand.
AATTAATTTTTAAGCCACCAAGCTGAAATGCAATACCGAAGTCCGGGCTTCGTCGAAGATTACTTGACCAAAATTTCAACCAATTTGGTTGAAAAATGAGGGCGTGACAGTGCCGCCTCAACTTTCACGAAAAGCCGGATATGACGTCATCAAAGACATTTATCAAAAAAATGAAAAAAACGTTCGGGGATTTCATACCCAGGAACTCTCATGTCAAATTTCATAAAGATCGGTCCAGTAGTTTAGTCTGAATCGCTCTACACACACACACAGACAGACAGACAGACACACACACACACGCACATACACCACGACCCTCGTTTCGATTCCCCCTCGATGTTAAAATATTTAGTCAAAACTTGACTAAATATAATGAAAAGGGGTCATGTTGGCTAGTCCGTGGAATTTTGTGAAACTAACCAGTCTATGCCTGGTTAAACTCCTTTGATCAGGTAATCATGTTGACCATCCAACTTCCTAATCCTGGTTTCTAAATAAGTAGATGTGTGGACCAGTGCATGTCATAGGACGATTGTTTTACTAGTTCGGTTAGCAACAACAAGCAGAGAAAAGCTTTTATCTCCACTAGATCCACAGGTCGCCATTTCCGAACACGCGAACTTTTTACGTCTTGTCGCTGGCTTGCTTTGAGCTGAATTTGAGTCAGTTTCTACTCAGTGTCTCTTCGACAAGCTAGTCGAGCATTTGCTATGCAAAAAAACGCAGAAGAAAGTATCCAACATCAGTCAGATTATCGGTAATGTTTGCTGCTCCTGTCATTTCACTAAACTGGACCAGCCACTGTTTGTATCCATCTGCACTTTCGTAAATTCCGTTTCGTAACCGTCACTATCACTTGACGAACTGTCATTTTTTTCTCCGCGATACACAGTTCATTGCGAAGATCTTCCTCAGTAATTCGTTCCGATTCTGCATACAATTTGTTGTCAAGAAACAAATCAAAAGAAAGTTTCAAACTCATCATCCTCCATCTTGCTTGTCAAAGCACTACAGTATTTTATCAATGCAAAAACAAAGCAGAAAACTTCGACGAAACTGACTCAAATTCAGAGCACACGACACGACGAGATAACGGAAGGAAGTGAGCCTCGCTCTGGCTCAAGTGCCGTTAAAAATACCGTTATTCTCGTATGCAAATACGAACGAGAAGTTGGTCATACGAACAAGCCTAGCGCTGGCGACGCAAGTCGCTGCTGGCTGGCAAAGGGGGGGAAATGGCTGGGCGACGAAAGTCGCCGCTGGCGTGCTAAAGGTACCCTGCTTTTTCATATTTTCTGTTAATAAAATCTGTAAATTAACCTCCATTTTAACCTTTGCCGTGCTTCCTGGGTTCACCTGTACCCAGAGACACACTAAAATCATTGTAACTCTGGAACCATTAAAGGTATCGTTTTGAAATTTTAAGTATCTCTCACACACCTAATTTGCTCTCTGTCTGCAAATTTTTAGTGTGTACATGACAAAACATTAAAATTAATTGATTATGATAATTTACATAAACACTACCGATGGCGCGGGTTCACACAAACCCATACTTTTAAAGAGTAGTAGTGATTGTAACTATCCCTCTGCCGACGGCGCGGGTTCTGCTACACCCATAAATACCAAAGCGGCGGAACAGTGTCTGTCTGCCTGTTTGTCTCCAAGAGACTGTCTGTCTCTCTGTCTGTCTGTCCATATCTCTCTGTCTGTATGTCTGTTGTCAGTTGCTCTGTCTGTCTGTCTATCTGTCTATCTGTCTATCCGTCTTTCTGACTGTCTGTCTATCTGACTGTCTGTCTCTGTCTCTCTCTCTGTCTCTCTCTCTCTGTCATTCTCTCTCTGTCTCTCTGTCTCTGTCTCTGTCTCTCTCTCTTAGTCTCTCTCTCTCTCTTTCTTAGTCTCTCTCTCTCTCTCTTTCTTAGTCTCTCTCTCTCTCTCTTTCTTAGTCTCTCTCTCTCTCTCTTTCTTAGTCTCTCTCTCTCTTTCTTAGTCTCTCTCTCTCTTTCTTAGTCTCTTTCTCTCTCTCTCTTTCTTAGTCTCTCTCTCTCTCTCTCTCGTTCTTAGTCTCTCTCTCTCTCGTTCTTAGTCTCTCTCTCTCTCTCTCTTTCTTAGTCTCTCTCTCTCTCTTTCTTAGTCTCTCTCTCTCTTTCTTAGTCTCTCTCTCTCTTTCTTAGTCTCTCTCTCTCTCTTTCTTAGTCTCTCTCTCTCTCTCTTTCTTAGTCTCTCTATCTCTTTCTTAGTCTCTCTCTCTCTCTTTCTTAGTCTCTCTCTCTTTTTTGGTCTCTCTCTCTCTCTCTTTCTTAGTCTCTCTCTCTCTCTCTTTCTTAGTCTCTCTCTCTCTCTTTCTTAGTCTCTCTCTCTCTCTTTCTTAGTCTCTCTCTCTCTCTTTCTTAGTCTCTCTCTCTCTTTCTTAGTCTCTCTCTCTCTCTCTATCTTAGTCTCTCTCTCTCTCTTTCTTAGTCTCTCTCTCTCTCTCTTTCTTAGTCTCACTCTCTCTCTCTTTCTTAGTCTCTCTCTCTCTCTTTGTTTGTCTCTCTCTCTCTCTCTTTCTTAGTCTCTCTCTCTCTCTTTCTTAGTCTCTCTCTCTCTCTTTCTTAGTCTCTCTCTCTCTCTCTTTCTTAGTCTCCCTCTCTCTCTTTCTCTCTCTCTTTCTTAGTCTCTCTCTCTCTCTCTTAGTCTCTCTCTCTCTCTCTCTCTTTCTTAGTGGGGGGGGGGGGGGGGGGATCCTATCTTATTCTGCGTACTTTTATTGTGGTTCCGATAGCTCTTAGAGTTTCATAGTTCTCACCATGTCTGTATAGTGTATGTATTAGTTACTGTGATACCAAATTGTCTTACCCATGTATGTATGATGCTATGCACCAGTGATGTATGAATGCTATTTATTTTTGTTTTTATCACACAGCAAGCTGCTTTCCTTGTGTATTTTTTATGTTCATTCATGTATTGTACACTTGGCAATAAATTATCTATCTCTCTCTCTCTTACTTAGTCTCTCTCTCTCTTTCTTAGTCTCTCTCTCTCTCTTTCTTAGTCTCTCTCTCTCTCTTTCTTAGTCTCTCTCTCTCTTTCTTAGTCTCTCTCTCTTTCTTAGTCTCTCTCTCTCTTTCTTAGTCTCTCTCTCTCTTTTTCTCTCTCTCTTTCTTAGTCTCTCTCTCTCTTTCTTAGTCTCTCTCTCTCTTTCTTAGTCTCTCTTTCTCTCTCTTTCTTAGTCTCTCTCTCTCTCTTTCTTAGTCTCTCAGTCTCTCTCAGTCTCTCCCTCCCCTCTCTCCCTCCCCCTCTCCCTCCCCCCTGCAAGAAGTCGGTGAAGGGAAAAACTCGATGCACCCACTGAAGTAGCGCTGTGGGTTTCCCTGAACCCACCCCGTCGTTAGAGAAATAAACGGTAAAAACCCTCTTTCAAATGTATGGGTTCAGACAAACCCGCATCGTCGTTAGAGAAATAAACGGTAAAAACCCTCTTTCAAATGTATGGGTTCAGACAAACCCGCATCGTCGGGCGTGTGTAGTCAAAAGCGGCATCCGGCAAAGGTTAAGATTTTAATTTATTACATTTGATGAAATCTTAACGAGAGAAGGGGGGGGGGGGGGGGGGGTTGTCCTGACATGATGACCAAAGAAGTCACGATCCTATCAACGTATCATTATTTTTTTTTTATTAAAAAAAAAAAAGGAGGAAGAAAGGACTCTAAAAAAATAGATGACTGCTATTGTTCCAAATTACAAAATAAAAAAACAAGAAAGGGAAGTATTTAGCACATTTAATGTTTGACAAAACAAGACAAACCCAGGAGGACCGAAGAGAAAAGAAAACCAATGTCCTCTGTCCTGTCACTCATTTGTGCTATTATCAGCACTATCAGTGTGAAGACAGTACCTGAAGATGGTCGATGGTGCAGCGGCCATGACTCTATCGCCGTCAGGAGACCAGGCCAGAAGAGTGAAACCCCCCCCACCAATGTAACGGAGAGGGGTACAGCTTTCACTGGGAACATTCCATGCCTGTTCAAAATGGAATCAAGCAAAAAACACTTTGTTTGTTTGTTTGTTTGTTTAACGCCCAGCCGACCACGAAGGGCCATATCAGGGCGGTGCTGCTTTGACATATATATAACACACAAGACAGAAGTCGCAGCACAGGCTTCATGTCTCACCCAGTCACATTATTCTGACACCGGACCAACCAGTCCTAGCACTAACCCCATAATGCCAGACACCAGGCGGAGCAGCCACTAGATTGCCAATTTTAAAGTCTTAGGTATGACCCGGCCGGGGTTCGAACCCACGACCTCCCGATCACGGGGCGGACGCCTTACCACTAGGCCAACCGTGCCGGTCAGCAAAAAACACTACCAATCAGGCTCGAGAAAGCATCACCAACTCAACTCAACTCAACTCAACTCAACTCAAATTTATTAATCCATATGGAAATTATGTTGTAACAATACTCATTTCCAATCAAAAGAATAAGAATGCATACCAAAAAAAAAAATGATCACAGTCTCACTAACGCAAACAGTCATCCGTCAAGTCAAGTCTGCCAACACACAACTCACTCACACAACAACAACAGCAACAGCAGGGGAAAACTTTTTATACTTCAAGTACATGCACATTTTTTCAAATGTCAATATTGAAATTCCAGTAGTCAAGAGGTACTTTGCAAGGCTTTAGTTACATGCATACAAGGAGCTGACCATACAACGATTGCCGATACTGAAAAAATTAAAAGAAAAATCTTTCCCTGTAACACTATTCAACAGTGAGTGACGGTAACTTATTTTTCAAATAAAGGGACAATGCTGAACAATCTTTTTATTCCACTTTGGAATGTTCATAATAGATCCCAGAAACACACTAATCATGTCAAGTAATTAATTGACCAAAACAATTTCAGTTTCAATGTAGAATGTTCATAATCATAAAAGGTCCTTGAACCAAGATCAACATTTTCAAGTAAGGCGAAAATGCTGTAAGAATCATTTTTTCATTTTGGAAATCTTTAATTCATTTTTCCCCAGAGCGCCCAGTACTGCCCGCTGTACACAATGCTACCTATGACACATATCTGTTTTCACTTCTGTTTGTGTCCTGTAATGTTTGAGCATTTACAATTTTGTTTGCAAAACTCACAGAAGTTACTTTGCTTTGATTTTCTTCAAGTTTGAAATTGACAGAGTTACAAGACTCACAATTTTACTGTCCTTACAAAAACAAGGAAAATTGCCATGCAGTGTCAGGCGATTACAGACATAAAATAAATCACATTTACTACTTTCCCTGCCACAGGAGAAACGTGTTAACTGACCATGATAGCGGTGTCAGTGGAGGAGGCGGACAGCAAGAGTTTTCCGGCAGGGTCCCAGGCCAGGTGAGTCACTGGACAGTGGCCACGATGCTGCAACACCTGCACCGAACTTGTGGATGGTCTGCACAGCACAGGCAAGGAAAGATGGATGGTTTATTCAATAAAGATCATAGCCCCGTATGAAGGGTTGTGAACAAGAAGAGGAAAATTATGGATATGTATATATATCCATGTCATTGTGGAATTTTAGCATAACTCGATTGTTGTCGATTTTGATGTTTTTGAGCTTTAGACTAAGTAAATCATTCTCCATAAAAAAATATTCATGATTTAACATTCTTTTATCTTTCTATCCATACCAGGAACAAATATACTAATAATACAAATAATGGGTTTTGTCCTTCTCCTCAAAAGCTGTTTAAAACCAGTTTTATAAAGAGTGGTGAGGAAAATAAAAGCCAGTACCTTGCAGCCAGGGACGTGGGTTCTATGTGCCAGATGAGGACGGCTGACTGACAGGCCACCGCCAGAACCGATGCAGACAGAGGTCTGAAATCAACAAACAAGTTTACAATGTTGTGTGGATCCTGCAATATCCCAAAAGACAATCAAAAAGTCAACAATGCAAAACAAATAAAATCAAAGCACATCTATGAAGTACAATTATAACAACAAAAATAAAATTAAATTTTTGTTTTACCTGTTTTGGGTTTAAACAGTGTTTTATCAATCATCTACCGTAAAATCCCTAGCAAACGCCCAGTATCCAGCAAACGCTCACCCCCCACTTTTGGCCAAAAGTTGTGCAGAGGGGTCACTACCTAGGAAACGCCCACCCCCCCCTTTTTTTTTTTTAATTTGTTTTAAGACATTCGGCCTCCTTTATTTACGATTTGTACACACTGTTCGATGATTCGCCGGTTTTTTCTTATTTTTTTCTATCACAGAACGTTGATCTTTATTTGTGTAAACAAACGGTGTGCTTATTTTTCATTAAAATTGCATAAATCACATGTTGGATCACTTTTTATTTCTTGTGAAAATGTGATGACACTTTATCTTGCAAAGGGGTGTATACCTAGCAAACGCCCACCCCTTACTTGTACCCGAAATCTGTGCAGAGGGGGGGGTGGGCGTTTGCTAGGGATTTTACGGTAATGGTGCAATACTAGACAAACATTTCATAATCAGCAACAAGCTATATAAGCTTACAGCATACTTGCTTTTGATGTCTGTTTGAGGCTATTTGTTTCAGTTTGCAAGTTTAGAGACCGTTGCTTTACTTGTCTTAGCATCACAGTTGTATTTTTGTACTTTAAAATAAATCATTTTTCATTTTCATTTTCATTACTTTATTGTCCCATCGCTGGGAAATTCGGGTCGCTTCCTCCCAGTGGAAAGCTAGCAGCAACGGAGTCACGCTAACCAGGTGTCTGCGTGTTAAGGTGTATTCAGCCACCTGCACTTATGGCAGAATGACCAAGGTTTTTTACGTGCCATTGTGGTGACACTGGGGTGGGACATGGCTTACGTCTCTGGGTCTGCACATAAAGTTGACTCGTGTCTGTCACGGCCCGAATTCGAACCGGCCACCTTCCGATCACAAGTCCAGTGCTCTACCAACTGAGCTACCAGGCCCCCATCATAATGGCATCATTACAAATGTAACTGACTATAAAAGGCAACAATCAATGCATTGTGTTTAACTGTTCTTCGCTATTCAAAACGTGTGCTTTCAGCCACTTTAAAGTTAATAAAATGTTAAGTATAACAAGCACAGCACTACTGCAAAAGGTAAAAGATAAAAACAAAAACACTTCAGAGTGCAGTGTACAGCAAGCACGACATCTACACTTGCTATCTTGTTAATTCAGATGACAAGGAAAATAGATACAATTTTCTTTGAAAAAAAAGTCTAAACTAAACTATCAGAATGTACTTACTGCCAAGCTAAATGAGCAACACATTTCTGAAACTTGTGTTTGAGAACCGGTGTCAGTGTGCTTCCAGCATAGTGCACATGGACTGAGTCATCTTGCAAGGCCAAGGCAAACTTGGTTGTGTGGGGATGCCAAGCAAAGGCATGCACTGGACTTTCATCCCTGGAAAGAAAAAGCGCAACACAAAAACTGTCCTGGTGAGTTAGCAAATTCATTGAATATACAGAAACACATCACACAGACACACATCACATTAAATACAGGAATAACATGTCATAATGCATGTACGATTTTAAAATCACGACATTGGAATAATGGAAATAATTTCTTCTGTCAGGAATTCTTAAAAACAGCGCACAATTTCAAAGCAGACCATGCACACACAAATTTAAAGAAAGTAATATTGGACAAAAATAATACAGCACAAATATATAATAAAGAGGTTATAATGTTACCAACAATAACCAATCTACTTACCAACCAGCAACTTCTGCATACTTTATCACAAGTTCTTCATTTGACAGCTGTACAATGACAACAAAAAGCACACTTTTTGTTTAAAGACATCATTGAAAAGATTGAAACTGATAAATGACAAATACTAAATTTTCTTTCAGGACAACATTTTTTAAAAGGGTTTATTTCATAAATCTTTAAAATAAATGTAAGATGTCCACAAAAACAATCTGAACAGGTCATTTGCCCATACACAGCGACAGAACAGGAAAAAAGTCTCTCATTTACCTGAGTGTGTACAGAAACAGAAGTAATTCCACCTGCTGAGTGTAAGTATGAGTCTATGAGTCACATTCAAGGTACCTTTTTTCTCATGTAACCCATTATCAGTGTCAACCATAATTTTTCATTTCATTTTCATAACTTGATTGTCCCATCCCTGGGAAATTCGGGTTGCTTACTCCCAGTGGAAAGCTAGCAGCAACAGTTACGCTACCCAGGTGTGTGCGTGTTTAGGTGTAATCAGCCACCTGCACTTATGGCAGAATGACCGAGGTCTTTTACGTGCCACAGTGGTGACATGGGGGTGGAACACGAATAACGTCTCTGAGTCTGCACAAAAAGTTGACCAATGTCCGTCCCGGCCTCAAACCCGTTACCCCAGGATCACAGGTCCAGTGCATCACAGATTAAGTACAATGATAGTTTGCTTGACCTGTGATTTCTGTTGGAAACATACATGTATTACCAAACTATAATCTGAACAGAGTGGACATTGATGTAAAATTATGTACACTGATAGTTTGTTTGATGTGTTAATTGTGCTCAAGCCATATTTTCAAACTGATATCTGGACATAGGGGACATTAATGTAAGATTAAGTACAATGATAGCTTGCTTGACTTGGGGATTCAGCCTGAACCATGTTATCAACAGATATCAGGACAGATCTGGACATTAGTGTAAGATGCAGTACAATGATAGCTTGCTTGACTTGGGGATTCAGCCTGAACCATGTTATCAACAGATATCAGGACAGATCTGGACATTAATGTAAGATTAAGTACAATGATAGCTTGCTTGACTTGGGGATTCAGCCTGAACCATGTTATCAACAGATATCAGGACAGATCTGGACATTAGTGTAAGATGCAGTACAATGATAGCTTGCTTGACCTGTGATTTCCATTTGAGCCATGTTATCAATTAATGGATAATCTGGAAGTGGAAGGAGTGTACATTAAAATTATGATTAATGTAAGATACAGCACAATGATAGTTTGCTTCATTTGTTAATTCCATTTGAGCCACTTAAGCAAATGGACATCTGGACAGAGTGGATATTAATTTTTATTTAAGATACAGAACAATGATAGTTAGCACAATGATAGTTTGCTTCATTTGTTAATTCCATTTGAGCCACTTAAGCAAATGGACATCTGGACAGAGTGGATATTAATTTTTATTTAAGATACAGAACAATGATAGAAAAAATAGAGCAGAGGGCACACATACACCCCACCCCTGGAGAGCAAGAGAGAGAGAGAGGGAGAGGGAGAGGGAGAGAGAAACACACACACTCTTGGGCACTTTAACATCGAACTTTGAGGGGATTGGTAGTGGGAGGAGAAATGATGAAAGGGTAGAAGACATTTTGGGATGGGGGATGTTTTCAAAGTGGGGTGGGGTTCAGCTGCAGGATGTAGGGGACATCAAAGGTGGGTCCTCTGGGGATACTTTGATATTTTAGATTTTACCCCGGGGGACTGATTGATGATGCCAGGGAAAACTCCCAACTTCCAGGTTGGGGACAGAACATGGAGTTACCCTGGGTTTCTGGTGGAAAAGGAGAAAACAACTCTCAACAGAGCATGCTTTATTATCTACAAAAAAACGTGGCCCCTTTTTATATTTAGTCAAGTTTTGACTAAATATTTTAACATCGAGGGGGAATCGAAACGAGGGTCGTGGTGTATGTGCGTGCGTGTGTGTGTGTGTGTCTGTGTGTGTGTGTAGAGCGATTCAGACTAAACTACTGGACCGATCTTTATGAAATTTGACATGAGAGTTCCTGGGTATGAAATCCCCGAACGTTTTTTTCATTTTTTTGATAAATGTCTTTGATGACGTCATATCCGGCTTTTCGTGAAAGTTGAGGCGGCACTGTCACGCCCTCATTTTTCAACCAAATTGGTTGAAATTTTGGTCAAGTAATCTTCGACGAAGCCCGGACTTCGGTATTGCATTTCAGCTTGGTGGCTTAAAAATTAATTAATGACTTTGGTCATTAAAAATCTGAAAATTGTAAAAAAAAATAAAAATTTATAAAACGATCCAAATTTACGTTCATCTTATTCTCCATCATTTTCTGATTCCAAAAACATATAAATATGTTATATTTGGATTAAAAACAAGCTCTGAAAATTAAATATATAAAAATTATTATCAAAATTAAATTGTCGAAATCAATTTAAAAACACTTTCATCTTATTCCTTGTCGGTTCCTGATTCCAAAAACATATAGATATGATATGTTTGGATTATAAACACGCTCAGAAAGTTAAAACAAAGAGAGGTACAGAAAAGCGTGCTATCCTTCTTAGCGCAACTACTACCCCGCTCTTCTCGTCAATTTCACTGCCTTTGCCATGAGCGGTGGACTGACGATGCTACGAGTATACGGTCTTGCTGAAAAATGGCATTGCGTTCAGTTTCATTCTGTGAGTTCGACAGCTACTTGACTAAATATTTTATTTTCGCCTTACGCGACTTGTTATTCCTCCAGGGTCCAAGCATTCCCTTGCGAATTTAGCCAAATTTGCAATGTAGTGGAACACGATAAAGTGGAAGTCCCCTGTAAGTGTTCAAGTGTACGGATGCTTCTATTCCGCATAAAAGCCTTGGCAGATCTGTGGACCTGATCTTTCAGAGGAGAAGAGAAAGGCATCTTTTTAAGGCCATACACTAACTTACCGACATGTGTGGAAAGAGCGACCCACTGAGAGAGTTGCAAGTCCGGAGCAAGCGCAGCAAGGCAGATGCTCCAGAGGCTGCTACTGGATGAACTAGAAAAACATTACAGAGTGAAGATACAGCCATCAAATTTAAAATGCAGGAACAAAATTAGTTGAGCTATATCATGAACAATGCATACACAGACAACATTTTAGGAGGCAAGAAAACATTAAAACTGCATTCAAAAGTGAGAAGGGAAAAATGTGTGCAACTCGTTAAGGCTGCTACAATTTATAAAATATGTGTACACAACTCTATGAAAGTGGTCTGTATGGAAGTACTTACTTCATACTTTGTATCGTTATTCTTAGGAGTGAACGTTCTGGGTCTTTTTTTAAAAAAACTTTCAACTGTAGAATCATATTGATCTAAATAATAACATCAATTCTCAAAGCTAACATACCTTGTCACTGTTCCTCTTACCTTCATCTTTACTGTTGACAATTTCTTCAAAAGCCTCTGGCAATCCATGTTCTTGCCTGCACAGATAAACATGTCTTCTGTCACTATTAATTGTCCATGTTGTAATTGCTATCATGCACTCTCAAACTGAATATTAGTCAGCCTATAAAAGAAAGTGGATTTGATTCCTCAGAAGGACAATACATGTACTGCATACATTTCTTATCAAGTCAAGTCAAGTCAAGTCAAGTCAAGTATTTTATTGTTTTGGGCCCAGAGGGCTTTGAAACAAAGATATAATTTTAACAAAAAAAGGTAACAAATCAGACAGTTAATAAATGTATACAAATTGAGCGGACAAATACAACAATACTATACAACCAAACAAAATAAATTGGCAATATACACTTCCATACATACAAACAAAAATAAAAGAAAAATAGGTTTAACAAAATCAGGTAAGAGATCAGACAGATAATATATATAGCGGACAACGATAATATACAGCCGAAATAAATTAGCAATACCATTATGCCATGCATCTTTTGTAAAAAAACACAAAACAAAACAAAAGCATATATTACATACATATACATACCAATAAAGAAACTAGATATAACGCTAACATACTAAAATCATAACGTGGGCTACAAATCTTGCTAGCTTCATTAGTTTTATCTTAGATTTACATTTCTTATCAAAGGTCACACGAAAGCTGAGTGCCACACACAAAAACAAGTGCAAGGTTTGAATCAGACAAAATTGTGGAAACGTATCTGAAAGATCTTCTTCTTCTGCGTTCGTGGGCTGAAACTCCCACGTACACTACCTGTTTTTTGCACGAGTGGAATTTTACGTGTATGACCCTTTTTACCCCGCCATTTAGGCAGCCATACGCCGCTTTCGGGGGAAATCTGAAAGATTTAAGCGATAGAAAAATACAGAGAGATAAATGCGCCCAGAGTAGTTTTGACTCACAACTTAGTGAACCTGTTTTCATTTGTTTAATCACCCATAACATCTACTTTCTTGACGAGAAGATTTTCCTCACCAAACAAAACTAAAGCCTGCAAAAGTCTGAGAATATCAGCTAGGTTGTAAAAATGATGAAGTTATACAAATGGAGGTAAACTCACAAACCTTATTCACAGAAAATCTGGAAAACTAGGGTCTCAAACAGGGGGGGTCTTAAAACACAGTGCCTAAAAAGTGGGGGGGTTCCAATGTACAAGGAAAGTTACCATGCAAGTAAAGCCCTTTGCCACACAGTTCTGTCAGCTGGGATGAAGGCAGACTTGATGTTTTCACGTTGTGAAGTAGCACGAGTGTGATCCCTGCTCACTAAAACCTCTGGGTACTTCTCAATCTGAAAGAGAAAACAAACACACACAGTCAAAATCATTCAAGGAACGATTCTGCATTTTTCGTTTAAACACTGCAAAGGATTGAGGAAAATTATATCAGTGAAAACATTATTGTAACACTAGCTAATAGTAATACAATAAAACCTCCCACTAACGACCTTGAAAATGTCCAGACAAATCGGCCGTAAAAAGGAGGGGTCTTTATTGGGAGTTTGGGAGGTCTAATTTTTTTCACAGGGGTGGCAACTGTTGGGCAGTTCAGTCGTAAAAGTTGTGTCCGTTATCCTATTTTTGTTCCCATTTGATGTGCATATATGGATAAGCATGATGTACGTGCATACACCAGCGCACAGACGAGCAGACATAACACAAACACACACACACATATACACACGCACGCGCGTGCGGTCTCATAGATCTCAGTGATTGACCTCGGCTAAGAAAGTCAGTGTCTGCATGTAACCTGGGACAGGAAGAGTTTCCTCTCAAACATCAAAGGATACCGTCCCAGAGGGTAAAACTTGCTCATTGGCAAGTATGGGTCATTGACCCGAGGTCTCAGTTGGTGAGCACACACTCACAGAATAGGTACACAGCAATTCATTGAGTTGTCGTTCTAACAACCCTTACCCAACCCCGCCTACCCCCCCCCCCCCCCCTTACTTCGAGGGCAGTCCTTCAATTGTGACAGCAATAGGTGAGAAGATCAATCAATCAATGAGGCTTATATCGCGCATATTCCGTGGGTACAGTTCTAGGCGCTCTGCAGTGATGCCGTGTGAGATGAAATTTTATACGGCCAGTAGATTGCAGCCATTTCGGCGCATATTTACCTTTCGCGGCCTATTATTCCAAGTCACACGGGTATAGGTAGACAATTATTAACTGTGCCTAAGCAATTTTGCCAGGAAAGACCCTTTTGTCAATCGTGGGATCTTTAACGTGCACACCCAATGTAGTGTACACGGGGGGAGGGTTCGGACACCGAAGAGAGTCTGCACACAAAGTTGACTCTGAAATAAATTTCCGCCGAACCTGGGATCGAACTCACGCTGACAGCGGCCAACTGAATACAAATCCAGCGCGCTACCAACTGAGCTATATCCCCGCCATGGGCCACTGGACTTGCACGCACTACTCACTACAGACTACCACCCCTGATTTTTGATGCGTGACTAATGGCGTGCGTGTTCCGCGTGTGCTGGGTAATTACGAACTTTAACACTCACTGGTTAAAAGGTCAAAGTCTTTATTGACCCAATGCTGGTAGGTCGGTCGTCGGAAAAAGGAGGGCGTCGTTCTTGGGAGGTTAGTTACAGTGTGAAAAGCATCCGTGCCGAGAAATTCGGTTGGCAAAAGGAGGGGGGCGTTCTTGGAAGAGGTCGTTACGGGAGGTTCCACTGTACTATTAAGTGAATACTATTACTAATAATCTTACTGTTGAACTGCAGATACATATAGTATACAGCCATACATATATTATATATCTATATAAATTACATAAATATGATATATATTATATATATATCGCCCTGGCTATATGCACTCGGAGTGTATACAGAAGTCAGAATCTTGTATACACTCCGGCGTTAACTCCATTCGACACCGCTTTGCGATAGAAACGCAGAGCAGTTGATTATAAGAGTACAAAGAAACGAAAACAATCTGATCCTGCACAGCCTTTGCTGTAACGTAGATAACATTTTCGGGGTGTACTTAAAAGACCAGCTCTTAACCGCATCAACACTCGAAGCCATTTTGCAAAGGTATGCTTCACTTTCGATTCATGGTATCAAAGTACGCTGGGAACAAACACAAGACAAAAAAAAACACACACACGAAACTGATGCTTCACGGCAGTTTATTGTCAGAGTATGGAACACATTTGGATTGTGTATCGACCTAGAAACGATTGTATACTATGTGAATGTACATTATTTGCCAACCCTCAACACTCCGAAAAAGAGATAGCGGAAGTGCATACGTCAGACCGATTTTTCATTGGCTACTTCCTAACTACTTGTTAGGGGGCATTTCATTGGCTACAGATTTGTAACAGAGTTCATCGTCGGAGCGTATACAGACTCTTCGATCCTGTATACACTCGGAGTGCGTATAGCTTTTGCCTAGTATTAATGCAATGTTATTGTTAACACTAACAGTCAACAACTTACACTGAGAGAGGAAATATGCCATACATAAATGTGAAAGTAATTATGATTAACATATTAACAATAAAACTAAAACAAAACTTTAAAAACTGACCGACACAAACTCTGAGTCTGATTTTGATTCAACAAATTTCATCTCTCCATCCTTCTCCATAACAGAGACACAGTCCGCAGGTGGCGGTGGCTGGCACATGTCCATCAGACTTGACATTTTGGTCTGAAACAATGCACTTCATGTAAATAAGCCGCTATGTCACAGAATAAATAAGAATGGGGATGTGTTGTGACAGTATACACTAATACAGCATCTAACAGTAACAAGACATCATACAATTAGAAGTGGCAGAGGTGAAGTGGTCATAAGTATGTAAACGTTAAAATGTGTTATCAAAATCACTGCACAATAAGGGGCTTGTTATGCTTTCTTTCTGAACTAAGGGGCTTGTTATTCTTTCTTTCTGAACGAAGGGGTCTGTTCAAATTATTGCAGTCACCACTCTATACTGCTGAAAATGTAGTAGACGTGAGAGTTTCTTCTGCCAGTAGCCACATATGATCATGTCCCGCTTTACTGTCCTTTTTCTACAGGTTCTCGTAATCTGACAGAGCAGAAGAAAAATAAATCCATACATTTAAGCCGTCAAATGTAACAAGTTACGAGTCTTCGGAAGAGCCTGGTGCAGTGCCAGTGGTGGCGGTGCTCTTCTGTCTTCAATCTGCTTCAGTGCTTGCACACTGTCAAGAATGATCTCTGAATTATCCACACAAAAACAGATCAAACCGCCTTTTGCCTAACTTGCTGAGAACAAGAAATTCGGGGAAAAGTCGAACACCTTCGTTCCTGTAAACGTACAACTACAAGAAACGTGTTACCTAAACTGTTTAAAATTTCGAATCCGATCCAGAAGTGCAAGAAGCAAAGCCAAAGTTCAGCAGAGTGACTTCCCCTGACGACTGGTTTGTAGTAAAAAAGACGTACTTGGCTGTACTATCGAAAGTTGGCCTGATAGCGCAGTGGATACGATGTCACACTGTTGGAGTACTTGCGTGCCTGCTTGTCTCAGCTTGTGTGTGTGTGTGTGTGTGTGTGTGTGTGTGTGTGTGTGTGTGTGTGTGTGTATGTGTGTGTGTGTGTGTGTGTCGGTGTGTGTATAATGATGATAATAATAATAAATAACTTTTCTATGTCCCATGAATTGGCCGGCTCCAGGAGCTTTACAAATTCATTCTAACAACTTTCTTTATCTTTCTTTATTTGGTGTTTAACGTCGTTTTCAACCACGAAGGTTATATTGCGACGGGGAAAGGGGGAGACGTGATAGAGCCACTTGTCAATTGTTTCTTGTTCACAAAAGCACTAATCAAAAATTGCTCAGACGGTCAGTCCACCGCTGAGGGGCTTGCCGCGCACGTAGTACAATATATGACCTTACTGGGAGAATGCTAGTTTCCAGTACAAAGGACTTAACATTTCTTACATACTGCTTGACTAAAATCTTTACAAAAATTGACTATATTCTATTCAAGAAACACTTAACAAGGGTAAAAGGAGAAACAGAATCCGTTAGTCGCCTCTTACGACATGCTGGGGAGCATCGGGTAAATTCTTCCCCCTAACCCGCGGGGGGTTCATTCTAACAAACATTTTTAACCCCCCCCCCCCCCACACACACACACTGACACACTGACACCGACACACACGCAGTGCACACGGCACACTGACGCACGCACGCGGCGCGCGCACACTCACACACACACACACACACAACGCACACACACACACACACACACACACACACACACACACACATATCAAAATGGTTTCTTAATTGGCGTATAAGCGGGACTGATTGCCTACGTGAGAAATCTTGTATTCAATTATAGTAATCACTGAAAGACATAAAACTTAGTTCAGAAGCGAATCCTAGAAACCCCTAAATAATGGAAAATGTGTTGGCTAAACAATTCATTGTTTACGTAAATAATGAATGGTTTACGTAAACAAAAAATTATTTAGAATTGTTTTACATTGTTTATAAACAATTACTTATCCCCGAGTACAAGGGTCCAGCAGACTTTAATTGTGTGTCTGTCTGTCTGTCTGTCTGTCTGTCTGTCTGTCTGTGTGTCTCGACTTAACAGCTTATTGCTGGGAAACTACTGGGCGCAGTTCGTTCAAAAGTTGATACACTAACTTGATAATAGGTCCGATTGATCGTATTAAAACTTCATAATGTTACCTGGGACCTAAATGCGAAATAAACCACAAACAAGAAAACAAGAGGCGAAGCCTTCAAGGCTCACGTAAGAAATCGACAAACAGTAACACAAACTCAATCACTCCGTCACACATACACACACACACACACACACACACACACACACACACACACACACACACACACACACACACACACACACACACACACACACACAGTAAGCATCTAGGTGAAACTATGCAAGAAAGCGAGACCCTGGATCTGCCAAGAAGTCTCGGCCCGCTCACAATAACAATGACCGAGACTTTCAGTAATTCCTTTGCGTGACGTCTAACCCTCTTACGTCATAATGTGACGTCTTCAAATAGTTTCTATCACACACGTCGAACACTTTTGACCGAGACTGACGTAATCCATAGACTCGGAAATGTTAAAGTTTCTACCACAGACATACACACATACATACATACATACATACGCACGCACGCACAGACAGACAAAGTTTATCATCGCATAGGCTACACTTACGTGAGCCAAAAAACCGACTTGGCGGTGGGAGGAATTCGCGGTGCAACAGCCAGCCAGGCAGTCTGATAGAACGGTGCAAGGTCTCGGCAAACCAAGACTATGCCATACTCGTAGCAAAGCCGCCGAATGGTACCGTAAACCAAGAATAGTGACGTAAGAAAATAGAATGTCGTCTTTTGATTTGGAACGTGACGTGTTTTAGAATGGAGATGTGGTAGTGTGTGTGTGTGTGTGTGTGTGTTTTTGTGTGTGTGTGTGTGTCTGTCCGAGTCTGTGTGTGTGTGTGGTGTGTGTGTGTGCCGTGTCAGTGTGTGTGTATGAGAGAGAGAGAGAGGGAGAGAGAGAAGGAGTGAGGGAGAGAGAGTGTGTGTGTGTGTGTGTGTGTGTGTGTGTGTGTGTGTGTGTGTGTGTGTGTCTGAAGAGTACTCGGGTCCAGCGCGAGCGTTTTTTATTTTAGCACATGAGCTTCTAAATAATGAATATGTAGCTAAAACTGGTGAAAAAAACATGAAAAAGTATCCAAATAATTATTTGACAAATGGAATGCCATAACTACTACAACTATGACTCCGTGTTGGCAGGTCAGCAGGCTAAGCTTGTCGAATAAAATAAACATGTGTTTAATCACGCAAAGCATCCACACACTTCTCCAGCACACAACAAAGTCGGAAAAATCCGAAGGTACCATTTGTCTACTTTGCGCTGCCGGGATTCGAACCCCTAACTTAAAAATCCCCAGCCGCAGCTGTACTACAACCACTACGCATATTATATTATACGCCGCTCAATCTGGGGAACAGAACAAGCTACCGTTGCAAAACAAATACAAGTAAACCTATATCATGTAAAATGATGAAAGAAAACTAAAAGGAAACGGATAGCGCCAGGAGGTTCAGTGCACATGTATGTTCAAACCCGTTGGTTTTGATAAACGAAGTACCCCCACGGCAAAGCCGTTCCCGCTGGGCTGGCGAGACTTCTAACACTATAAACTTTCTTCCCTCTTGTGCAATACAGCGTGCTATTTTTAACACATGATGATGCCATGGGAACAGATACAGGTTCGAGTTCTCTTTTCCTGGCGTGAAAGGATCGATGACGGGGCGGGTTGTCTGCCCTCAAGTAGGCTCTCTCTCTCTCTCTCTCTCTCTCTCTCTCTCTCTCTGGGTGTTTGTCTGCGTGTCTCAGTGTCTGTATGTCTCTGTCTCTCTCTCAATCTCGCGAACACACACGGCGCATATGACGCCGGCGCGCACACACACACACACACACACACATGCACACATACACACACATACACACACACAGAGCCACACACACACAGCCACACACACACTGACACACACACACACACACACACACACACACACACACACACAGGTAACTTGACTGTGCTGAACATGTTTACTTTGAGTCAATGGGAGCATTCCGCACGAGCTAGAATCGGTTAAACTGCTAGACGGTATATATTATGCAATTCAATGCGTAAAACGAAAATAACAATGTCTTGACCGTGGCAGGCAAACCATTAAATCAAGAGCGATACTTTAAACAAAGACAAACATTCAAACGTCGTGTCAATCAATCGTAAGATATCTTCCTTTTGGTTCACTCTTTACTGTGGCAGGCAAAACATTAACAATCAACGACAATACGCAGTTGAACAAAGACAAACATTCAAAATAATGGTTTCACTCTACCCGTACCAATTGTGGTTCAGGGCGGACCCCCCCCCCCTCCCCCCCCCCCTAAAAAAAGCAACCCACACCATTGCTAATAACTTCTATATCTATTGACGGAATTAATTTATATTTGGGGTACATTAGCTTCACCCTATATGCATGACATTTCCACAAAGTTACAATTTTTAGAGCAATTAGTCTTAGTTTTGTGCAATTTCAAAAAACGTTGCCAAATTCGGGGATCGACTCAACAGTACGATGTTTGAAATTGAGCAGTCGCCAAACTTACCCGATTTAAGCCCACGGGAGTGTTACCTTTGGGGTAACTCGAATGACATAGTATACCTTAATCAAAATGAGACAATCAGTGACTTGAATACAGCAATTACAGGCAGGATCAGGGCATTTCCCATGCATGAATGCGTTCATGTCGTGGATGAATTTTGCGCGACATTGCGCAAGTGTAACTTTACAATGAAGGGGTTAATTTTGTCCAGTCATTTGAGTCTATCAAATATTTTCAAAGTTGTTGTGCATGAACTTCGGTTTGTCCACGACCATTCTACAAAGTTTCGAGTCTGTAGATAAAATGGTCCGACATTTATTTTTTCTCCAAAATGTATTCCAAATTACACCGAAATTGTCAATGGCACAAAAGCTTTCCTGTTTAGGGATTGCCCTGAACCTAGCTGTAACCACTTTCTTCAGGTAACCGATGATCTTGGCGGTGAGGGGGTGTTTGTGTATACTCAGACATTCAGATAATCCAAAAGTCTGGAGGGTTTATCGTAGGTAAGTAATGCTACCGCTCAATGTCAAACCTTGTTCGGTCGAGTCAATCGCCGAATTTGGAAACTGTTTTTGAAATTGAACAAAAGTCAGACCCTTCAATCTTTATTTGGTGTTTAACGTCGTTTTCAACCGTTCAAGGTTATATCGCGACGGGGAAAGGGCGGGGGGGATGGGATAGAGCCACTTGTTAATTGTTTCTTGTTCACAAAAGCACTAATCAAAAAATTGCTCCAGGGGCTTGCAACGTAGTACAATATATGACCTTACTGGGAGAATGCAAGTTTCCAGTACAAAGGACTTAACATTTCTTACATACTGCTTGACTAAAATCTTTACAAACATTGACTATATTCTATACAAGAAACACTTAACAAGGGTAAAAGGAGAAACAGAATCCGTTAGTCGCCTCTTACGACATGCTGGGGAGCATCGGGTAAATTCTTCCCCCTAACCCGCGGGGGGTTCATTCAATCTACAACATTGCCACTTTGTGGAAGGGTCATGCAAAGGCTGACGTTTATGTCCCCCAAATATATCAACAGATGTAGAAGTTATTGACGAGCCGCAGGAGCGGCGAGTCATATGGTCTCGGCTCGGGAGCTGTCTGTGGAGGCTGCGTGCTATAATTAGCTGACCTGCTGCGCGAGCAGTCACTGCAGAGTTTTGATATAACTTTGTAACACGTTTTATTTTATGCTCCTCAAGAATACAACTTTGGGCAACGTGCCACGTAAAACTACACGCAACAAGGATTCAGTAGGTACCAAACATGCCTTGGTCAGAAGTAGAATGTAAATGAATCTTTATAAAGAAGTAGGCTACTTCAAACGACAGCCACAGCCACGGTTGGGTTCACGGCATCAAACCGATGCGACTCTTCGTCATATCATACACGTAATCAATCACATAGATGACTAATAAACATGTAAACTACATGTATACGTCTATGGTCGGACATAAGAAAGGAGAGCTTCCCCCGGGCCTGTGCATGTGTTGTTCGTTGTGCGTGTGTAAAATGTACACAACAAACTGACCACAAAACTGAGACAGACCTCTTTCGCTTCAGTCTTGCAGAATTTAAGGACGAATACAGGTAGAGCGTGCATTATACTAACTGTTTGGTAAAAGTATAAAACGTTTCTTTTTATAAATAAGTGGCAGGCTTACAGGAATTACTTTGCTTTCAACTTTTGACTCGAACAGCAGACGATGAATACCTGCGCATTGCGTACACAATCATAAGAGACATTTCGAAATAACATTATTTTCACATTTATTCCTGTTTTGTGTTTTTTTTTTTCTTTCCCATCATTCCTTTGGTCTTAAAATAATACATAACAACTACCACAATTTTCAACAAAAGCAGATTGCAACAACATTCCTATTTTAAGCTCAACCACACGCCGACATGGAAGTTCAATGGTACTTTCAAACTTTTTCTTCTCTTCGTCGTATTTGATTTCTTTCTATTTCATAAGTCGAGTGCATATGATTTCGGCTCGTGTTCATCGTGAGATGGACTTAGTTTCTTTTTAGTATTGTTGAGGGTTGCATTTGTTTTGGGTCACCCTGTATAAGGACCATTTTGGACAAATACTAATTCAAGATAATTATCTCCCTTTTCGTACGAACGAGTATTTTAATATACTATCAGTACCACCACAGAACTGGCCAGGCTTTTACATGGAATAAGAGCATCTTTTTACCGGGACACATACCCAAACAACACATCGCAGCATTCTTTGCAGATCCAGAGTGGGATGTTTTTAATGAATTAATTTATCAGATTGACAGAGGCGCCACATACGAAAATAATTCAACACCAATTTCTCACTCTGCACTAAAAGCAGCCATGCTGTTGATTATTGGTACGTGTCCCCATAAGCGCTTTCACGAGAAAGAATGCACCTGCTGTGAGGTCAACTGAGACGCCACTAACTCATTTGTCCCATCTATACGCCTCTATAAGTCCATTTCTCTCTACGTGGTGCAAGGAAGCTACATTTTTCGTATCATCATGTGACACATGTTGTATTATGGGACTGTGTAGAATCGTGCAGTCTACTGCTATTCTAAAAGGGCCTTTCGGCCAGCCAACGCTTGATTCTGAAGATCTGCAATGATTTTTCAACGTGTTGTGTATCAATCAATCGGCCCATATTGCAGATCGTGTGAATTAATGTGTCAAGTGATTATCAATACGTCTTTGTCTCTGCGCCAGTACAGACCCTTACCTTCAGGGCTCGCCACATAGCAACAAAATAGATGAAAACGTGTTTCAGACAAAAATATGTCCGTTTCTGTTTCACACATGGCTGACGCTACATCGCACATTGCTACAACGCACCAACTCATGACAATTTGTTTGTTTGTTTGTTTATTTGGTGTTTTACGTCGTTTTCAACCACGAAGGTTATATCGCGACGGCTCATGGCAATTAACTGTCTGCATTATTATACATTAGAATATTCAAATCAGTGCACTTCTAGTGTAAGAATACAAGCTCATAGAGATCGAGTAATCATGTGACTCAAAATATGATTAGTCATTGGCTTTGCCGTTTCGTTCGTTGAGGGACGTGGGTAAAATCTGGCCCCGACAAAGCGCTGCATCGTATGACCCGCCCTGAGTGCCATAAGTGCGTGGAGACAATTGTTCAAAGAGCCGGGTCATGTGACTCAACGTGTCATGTAGCCATTGGCTGCACTGTAGGGACGTTGGCGACGATGGTGACGACGATGAGAAGGATGCTGGTGATGACCGTTTTGTTGCGGCTCTGGCTCGTCGGCTTGTGGAGGAAATTCTTGCATTGGTATGCCAGGCCTGCGTATCGGTAAAACGTCAAAGTCAACAGCCATTCCATATACTACTTCGGACATGATATTACACACAAAGTCTGTCTTTGTCTCTATTTATCTCAGTCTCACACACACACACACACACACACACACACACACACAGTGACACACACACACACACACACACACACGCACGCACACATACACACGCGCACGCAACCCCTCCCCAAAACACACACACTCACACTTTGCTGCCGGCTACAACACGATTCCAGTAACTTTAATCAATGTGAACGTCTTAACAATAAACTCTGCAAGTAAATAAACGACCTGAAAATGAAGCTTCACGCTGCCAAAAGGATAACTCATGGTGTGTGCAAATCTCTACGACTGTGACTAAAGACACATAATTTTCTACGCCTCGCTCATAGCGTCCCACAATGCTTAAAATGATACGGGAAATCTCTTGATAAGTCATTTATTTGAGTAAAGTTACGCACCCCAGAAATGCGTCATCGTCGTCTTCCAGCGGATAGTCGGGAGGCATCCCGTACGGAGGAGGAGGGGGCGGAGGGGGTGGAGTCTCCTGCAGGTGTGCTGACTCTCTGTTCCTGTGTCTGGAAAATGCACACACGATAAGTCATGATTTGTCACGGCAAAGCTGGTATAAGCCGTTTCTGTAGGAAAGGCCTTTGGGATAATTTGTTTGTTTGTTTGCTTTGATCAGGGCGGTGCTGCTTTGACATATAACGTGCGCCACACACAAGACAGAAGTCGCAGCACAGGCTTCATGTCTCACCCAGTCACATTATTCTGACACCGGACCAACCAGTCCTAGCACTCACACCATAATGCAAGACGCCAGGCGGAGCAGCCACTAAAAGACAATTTTAAAGTCTTAGGTATGACCCGGCCGGGGTTCGAACCCACGACCTCCCAATCACGGGGCGGAGGCCTTACCACAGGCCAATCGTGCCGGTTTTGGGATAATAAAAGGCCCCTACTTGGACACGTACCCCAAATCAACATCCGGATTGCTGCCTTCCTGTGCAGATTGATCCTTTTCTGAAAGAAGACTTTCTGTTAAGAACCTAGTTCATGACAAATATTCCAACTTTGACAAGAAAACAAAGGCTTTAAGAAGAAAATTTTCCATTTTAATGCAACATTTTAATGGAAAATAAAGTGTTGTTATTGTTATTGTCATTGTTTAATGCCTCTTTTTGTTTTATTCAAAAAGAAATTGCAGATCAGAAATATTTATTTTTGATCAAAAAGTTTTGTTTTGTTTTTATGTTTGTTTTGTTTTTACATTTAGTCAAGTTTTTGACTAACTGTTTTAACATAGAGGGGGAATCGAGACGAGGGTCATGGTGTATGTGTGTGTGTGTCTGTGTCTGTGTCTGTGTCTGTCTGTGTCTCTGTCTGTGCGTGTGTGTGTGTAGAGCGATTCAGAGTAAACTACTGGACCGATCTTTATGAAATTTTACATGAGAGTTCCTGGGTATGATATCCCCAGTTATTTTTCGTTAAAGGTCTTTTATGACGTCATATCCGGCTTTTTGTAAAAGTTGAGGCAGCACTGTCACACCCTCATTTTCCAATGAAATTGATTGAAATTTTGGACAAGCAATCTTCGACGAAGGCCGGAATTAGGTATTGCATTTCAGCATGGAGGCTTACAAATTAATTAATGACTTTGGTCATTAAAAATCTGAAAATTGTAATTAAAATTATTTTTTTATAAAACGATCTAAAATTACTTTTATTTTATTCTTCATCATGTTCTGATTCCAAAAACATATAAATATGTTATATTTGGATTAAAAACAAGCTCTGAAAATTAAAAATATAAAAACTATGATTAAACCTAAATTTCCAAAATCGTTTCAAAAACTATTTCATCTTATTCCTTGTCGGTTCCTGATTCCAAAAACATATAGATATGATATGTTTGGATTACAAACACGCTCAGAAAGTTAAAACGAAGAGAGGTACAGTAAAGCGTGCTATGAAGCACAGCGCAACCGCTACCGCGCCAAACAGGCTCGTCACTTTCACTGCCTTTTGCACTAGCGGCGGACTACGTTCAGTTTCATTCTGTGAGTTCCACAGCTTGACTAAATGTAGTAATTTCGCCTTACGCGACTTGTTTCAGTTTAAGAAACGGAACCAAAGTTACACCTAGATGTATCAAGTGAATGTCATGTTGTGTTGGTTTTTGTGTATATAATCATATTCATCCAAAACACATATTTCAACAGCATACACACATGTCTATTTATAACAGATTAATTTTAAGGAGATGCTGTACATGAGAATTGTTCTGTCCATCGTTAGGATCACACATATTTGAATGAAATGTGCAGATATTGGTGGGGGGGGGGGGGGTGAACTGCACAGAAAGCTCCCGGGCTATGAATGTTTAATTATGTCCAAGTCAGTGGAGAGATGGATTATCCAATGTAAAAACCTCTCTAGAGATGGATTATCCCATGTAAAAACCTCTCTAGAGATGGATTAACCCATGTAAAAACCTCTCGAGAGATGGATTATCCCATGTAAAAAACCTCTCTAGAGATGGATTATCCCATGTAAAAACCTCTCTAGGTCTACAACAGTGAGTCGAATGGTTTAAGACTATAAAAGACGGGGTAAAAATAGTCATACACGTAAATATCCACTCGTGCTAAAAACATGGGTGAACGTGGGAGTCTAAGCCCACAAACGAAGAAGAAGAAGAAGAAGTTTAAGACTATATCCTTGATTGAGGCCGAAGTGGACTTCGCGAAGACTTAGCGAAGTCCTTTTTACCAACAGATCCAGTACCATAGCTTCGTGCAGCGAGGTTCGTGAATTTGAGTTCGAGAAGTCGACTTCTCCCGATTTTTACACCCCCGGTATAGGGGTGTGTATAGGATTCGGTCGATGTGTTTGTTTGTTTGTTTGTGTTCGCATATAGATCTCAAGAATGAACGGACCGATCGTCACCAAACTTGGTGAACAGGTTCTATACATTCCTGAGACGGTCCTTACAATGACAGACCAGCTTTTTTATATTTAGTCAAGTTTTGACTAAATATTTTAACATCGAGGGGGAATCGAAACGAGGGTCGTGGTGTATGTGTGTGTGTGTGTGTGTGTGTGTGTGTGTGTGTCTGTCTGTCTGTGTGTGTGTGTAGAGCGATTCAGACTAAACTACTGGACCGATCTTTATGAAATTTGACATGAGAGTTCCTGGGTATGAAATCCCCGAACGTTTTTTTTCATTTTTTTGATAAATGTCTTTGATGACGTCATATCCGGCTTTTCGTGAAAGTTGAGGCGGCACTGTCACGCCCTCATTTTTCAACCAAATTGGTTCAAATTTTGGTCAAGTAATCTTCGACGAAGCCCGGGGTTTGGTATTGCATTTCAGCTTGGTGGCTTAAAAATTAATTAATGACTTTGGTCATTAAAAATCGGAAAATTGTAAAAAAAAAATAAAAATTTATAAAACGATTCAAATTTACGTTTATCTTATTCTCCATCATTTGCTGATTCCAAAAACATATAAATATGTTATATTTGGATTAAAAACAAGCTCTGAAAATTAAATATATAAAAATTATTATCAAAATTAAATTGTCCAAATCAATTTAAAAACACTTTCAGCTTATTCCTTGTCGGTTCCTGATTCCAAAAACATATAGATATGATATGTTTGGATTAAAAACACGCTCAGAAAGTTAAAACAAAGAGAGGTACAGAAAAGCGTGCTATCCTTCTTAGCGCAACTACTACCCCGCTCTTCTTGTCAATTTCACTGCCTTTGCCATGAGCGGTGGACTGACGATGCTACGAGTATACGGTCTTGCTGAAAAATGGCAGCTACTTGACTAAATATTGTATTTTCGCCTTACGCGACTTGTTGTTGGTCCAAGGGGACCATATCGTCTTTTGTTTCATCTTTATCGACCAAGGCCGAAGGCCGCGGTTGATAAATATGAGACAAAAGGCGATATGCTCCCCGAGGACCAACAACAAAATGCTGGTCTGACAACAAGCCACCAAACATCGTTTTTGTCATCATTTTGGTTGTGCAACAAAATGCACAATAACCCACAGGGAGACGAATTTTTAGAATCCAACACTGGGCCACAAAGCATCGTCACAGTAGCTCTTTTCTTTCTTTGTTTGGTGTTTAACGTCGTTTTCAACCACGAAGGTTATATCGCGACGGGGTCACAGTAGCTCGAGATAACACGTCAAACTTGTCGGTGACGTCACACTTACCTTGTTGACGCTTTTCTTCCAGTCTGAAAATGTACAGAGCTGCATGCGATCTGACTGTGAGTTCAGTAAGTGTTGAGCATATTTATTTTCTTTTAAGTGTTTTATGACTTTTTGTTGTGGCTTTTGCGATTACTGAGATAAGTTGCAAATTGACCATGAGTCGCCGCGGTAATTATCAACATTGATTGGGTCTTTGAGAGTGAATGCTTACAATCGTTGTCCTCGGAAACACAAATCGAAAGCCGCGATGGTTCCACACATCAAACAATCAGCCTGATTGGCTTTTACTTTGACAATCCACGTTTCACCTGAAAGCTCTGACGGGCGCTGTGGCGGGGTGGTAAGACGTCGGCCTCTTAATCGGAAGGTCGAGGGGTCGAATCCCGGCCGCGGCCGCCTGGTGGGTTAAGTGTGGAGATTTTTCCGATCTCCCAGGTCAACTTATGTGCAGACCTGCTGGCGGCTTATCCCCCTTCGTGTGTACACGCAAGCACAAGACCAAGTGCGCACGGAAAAGATCCTGTAATCCATGTCAGAGTTCGGTGGGTTACAGAAACACGAACATACCCAGCATGCTTCCTCCGAAAGCGGCGTATGGCTGCCTTAATGGCGGGGTAAAAACAGTCATACACGTAAAATTCCACTCGTGTAAAAACACGTGTACGTGAGAGTTTCAGCCCACGAACGCAGAAGAAGAACCTGAAAGCTCAAACCCATTCACCACCTCGATTTATTGCATGGGGAACATGAGATTTATATCCCAGGTGTTTGTGAATGAAATTGAAAACTCGTGAAAATGATGACAATAGATTTTATTACGACCACGTGCAGTACACTGGAATGTTGCTTGGACTTAGCAGAACTAAGTACCACATAAAGAAAACCTGTGTTACATAAAAACTGTGTTACATAAAAACTGTGTTCAAAAGTGGAACACTTCAATTTACAGTGTACCTTTAAGAAAAACGTCATTACCTTTGCAGGGTGCCCGGGGCCGAGTGGCACGAATCCCGGGGTCTGAACCCCCGACGCCTGTGGTCGTTGCGGACCAGACTCATCGACCCGCTGCGACTGTCCAGCAAGGGCGTGGTGGCACCGTGCGACATGCGTCGTACACCGGCTGACGCACGACGTATGGCTTCGTACATCGCCAACTGCTCCTCACTGGGGATATAGTGTAATCGTGTATTTTTATTTATTTAACATTTTTGTGAGTGTTAATAATTTGTGACAGTCTCTGATTGTCTGTCTGTCTGTGTGTGTAAGTCTCTGCCCGTCTGTCTTTTCACCTGCCCGCATGTTTTTACATTTAGTCAAGTTTTGACTAAATGTTTTAACATAGAGGGGGAATCGAGACGAGGGTCGTGGTGTATGTGTGTCTGTGTGTGTGTGTGTGTAGAGCGATTGAGAGTAAACTACTGGACCGATCTTTATGAACTTTGACATGAGAGTTACTGGGTATGATATCCCGGGACGTTTTTTTCATTTTTTCAATAAATACCTTTGATGACGTCATATCCGGCTTTTTGTAAAAGTTGAGGCGGTACTGTCACACCCTCATTTTTCAATCAAATTGATTGAAATTTTGGCAAAGCAATCTTCGACAAAGGCCGGACTTTGGTATTGCATTTCAGCTTGGTAGCTTAAAAACTAATGAATGAGTTTGGTCATTAAAAATCGGAAAATTGTAATTAAAATTATTCTTTTATAAAACGATTCAAAATTACGTTTATTGTATTCTTCATTATCTTCTGATTCGAAAAACATATAAATATGTTATATTCGGATTAAAAACAATCTCTGAAAATATAAAAATTATGATTAAAATTAAATTTCCGAAATCGATTTAAAAACAATTTCATCTTATTCCTTGTCCGTTCCTGATTCCAAAAACATATAGATATGATATGTTTGGATTAAAAACACGTTCAGAAAGTTAAAAAGAATAGAGATATAGAAAAGCGTGCTATCCTCCTCAGCGCAACCGCTACCGCGCTTTTCTGGATTGTTAATTTCACTGCCTTTGCCACGAGCGGTGGACAGACGATGCTACGAGAGTACAGTCTTGCTGAAAAAATGCAATGCGTTCAGTTTCATTCTGTGAGTTCGACTGAGCTTGACTAAATGTATTTTCGCCTTACGCGACTTGTTCTGTCTGTATATCTGTCTGTCTGACCGTCTTTTCCGCTGCTTGACTGTTTGAACGATTGTCAGAGTGTTTGATGCTCTCTCTCTCTCTCTCTCTCTCTCTCTCTCTCTCTCTCTCTCTCTCTCTCTCTCTCTCTCTCTCTCTCTCTCTCTCTCTCTCTCTCTCTCTCTCTCTCTCTAACTCTCTCTCTCACCCTCCCTCACGGGGCGGGGATGTAGGTCAGTCGGTAGCGCGATGGATTTGTATCCAGTTGGCCGCTGTCAGCGTGAGTTCGTCCCCACGTTCGGCGAGAGATTTATTTCTCAGAGTCAACTTTGTGTGCAGACTCTCCTCGGTGTCCGAACACCCCCGTGTGTACACGCAAGCACAAGACCAAGTGCGCACGAAAAAGATCCTGTATCAATGTCAGAGTTCGGTGGGTTATAGAAACACGAAAATACCCAGCATGCTTCCTCCGAAAGCGGCGTATGTCTGCCTAAATGGCGGGGTTGAAACGGTCATACACGTAAAAGCCGTGGGAGTTTCAGCCCATGAACGAACAAACAAACCCTCCCTCACTCTCCTTCTCTCTGTCACTCTGAGACAAACACACACACACGCACGCACACACGTACACCCACGCACTGTCATACATCTCTCGATTTTCTCTCTCTCTCTCTCTCTCTCTCTCTCTCTCTCTCTCTCTCTCTCTCTCTCTCTCTCTCTCTCTCTCTCTCTCTCTTAAACATAAACAAATCTGCTCACCTTTCCGCAACAGGCTTTCTCCTCCTGAAACATGTAAAAGGATGGTCATTTTGATGGTGGACACGGCCTAAACTGCTCTTCCTTCATGACTATGAGAATTAAGCACCAAACGATCCTTTTAATTCACCCTCTCAGACCATCGCTCTATTTCTTCCTTTGTGAAATGTAGAGTGACTTTGAGTCTGCATCTGAACAATAAACTTAGACAAAGTTTTGACTAGGAAAAGAGTAAAAATCACGGGGGTGGGGGGGGGGGGGGAACTGGAAGAGAAAATGTTGCGAAAATGTTAGTATTTTTTTTCCAACCCCTATAATACATACAAACTGGACGAGAAATTCTACAAAAACATTTATTCAAAAACCCATTAGAAAACCGAAGAGGCTTCAAAGGAGAAGCAACAGACCATCCATTCTGACCGTTCGATCTTTAACCTTTTGACCTTGACCTTTTGAACTTCTGACCTTTTGACACAGCAGCAGACGAGGAGCGAGAAGAGGATGACGTGAATGACGAGCAGCAGCACCGCCGCAGGGACAACGACGATGTAGATGAACTCGGGGAAGGAGTCGCGACACCTCTGGACACCGCATTCACTGGGAGGGTCGAAGGACCGGTCAAAGGCCAGTAGCAAGTCCCTGTCGCTTATCTCCGGCTCCATGTTCAGTTCAGTCATCACGGGATTGGCCGTCACTGTGCTTGAACGGTCAGCACGAGCTTGTACTGACTCAGTCTGAGTCTTTCTACCTGTGCGTGAGAAAGAGTCGGGATCGTGTCGTGGTATGTTCAACATATACATTCGATGCCGTTTGAAAATTCACTTTATATATATCTATATATATATACGACTTGTGTCTGTGTGTCTGTGTGTGTGTCTGTGTGTCTGTGTGTGAGTTCGCGATGCACGGCCAAAGTTCTCGATGGATCTGCTTCAAATTTGGTGGGCATATTCAGGTAGACCCGGTACAGGACACAACCTGGTCGATATTTCAACACGTGCTCTCAGCGCGCAGCGCTGAACCGATTTTGGTTCCACCTCAGCTATTTTGGTTCCACCTCAGCTACCCGGGCCCCCATACCGACACACCAAAGCCAAAGTTCTCGGTGGATCTTTTTCAAATTTGGACACCGTATTCAGCTACACCCCGGACACAATATCATCGATGAGATATTTCAACACGTGCTCTCAGCGCGCAGCGCTGAACCGAATTTGGTTTTTGTGTTCATTTCACCATTATAAGTAACTCTTCCTTATCTTCTCATCTTCTCCATGTTTTCAGCGTTTACCTCCCTTCCTTCGTATGGTGCACTATAGTATGAAGGGGGCATCTTCGGATATTCCCGGCGTTCTGTTACTATTTTTAGAAGGTCACCGCAGTGTCCAGAACGTAAATTGGACCCGTAAATTATCCTCACTGTAAAAGTGCAAAGGTCGAATCAATTTATAGCCACGCGAAAAATACACTGTCATCTATCTCTCTATAGATACGGCTTCTCTGTGTTTGTGTGTGTGTATGTGTGTGTGTGTGTGTGTGTGTGTGTGTGTGTGTGTGTGTCTCTATGTGAGCAACACCTGTGCATTGTTCAGTTCTGTTTGTGATGTGGTCTGGCGGCTTTTGTGTAATTTTATGGACAAACACTCAAGTCCTTAATGGCTCAAAACCGTAGGACTTTTAATATTAATTTTAACGTAATTTTATGTACTGGCCTTCCTTTGAGAAGCCATAACAGTTCAAAAGGGCTTAGAGATAAGCTCTAACTTGCTCAGTCCTGTTTGAGTGGAGTTCGCCTCCAAAGGTGATTAACACGGTTACATTCGTCGACAAGGATGGGACTCGATATGGTCAGGAATGGCATTATGGCCACTGAATCATTTTCGTGCTGTTCCCATTCCACGAATCTGGGAGGGACCTAAGCTTGGCGGGTCCATTGTTCGGACCCGGCGAAGCCGGCGTACGGCTCTAAGTACTTCTTCCCGGCGAAGCCGGGTACCTGGCGAAGCAGGTATTCATTCTAGTAATTATTATACGACTTGTGTCTGTGTGTGTGTGTTCGCGATGCACGGCCAAAGTTCTCGATGGATCTGCTTCAAATTTGGTGGGCATATTCAGGTAGACCCCGGACACAACCTGGTCGATGAAAATTTTCAACACGTGCTCTCAGCGCGCAGCGCTGAACCGATTTTGGTTTTTCTGTTCATCTTCCCAGATCCATTCCCAGTAACTCTTCCTTATCTTCTCCAGTGTTTTGCGTTTATCTCCCTTCCTTCGTGTGGCGTCAATCCATATTCCCGTTACTACGTTACTATTTTTAGAATGTCACTGCACTGTCCAGAACGCTTTCCTTGCACCCGTAAGTTGTCCTCACTGTAAAAGTGCAAAGGTCGAATCAATTTATAGCCACGCGAAAAATACACTGTCATCTATCTCTATATAGAGATAGATATACATATATATATACGGCTTCTCTGTGTGTGTGTGTGTGTGTGTGTGTGTGTGTGTGTGTGTGTGTGTGTGTGTGTGTGTGTGTGTGTGTGTGTGTGTGGGCAACACCTGTGGATTGTAGAGTTCTGTTTGTGATGTGGTCTGGCGGCTTTGGTGTGTCTGTTTGAGTGGACTTTGCCTTCAAAGGTGATTGTGGTGTTTCGGCACTCGGTTACATTTGGCGTGGTCGACAGGGATGGGACTCGACATGAAATGTTCAGGCCACCGAATCATTTTCGTGCTGTTCCCATTCCACCAACCTGGGAGGGACCTAAGCTGGCGGGTCCATGGTTCGGAAATTTGGGGACAAAGTTCATTCAAAGGGGGTCGAGTGTGACAAGGAGACTACCGTCGCCCTTCACAGCAGACTCTGCAGAGTTGTTCGCCTTAGAAGTTGTGGGCTTTCCTTGCATGTACCCGTAAGTTGTCCTCACTGTAAAAGTGCAAAGGTCGAATCTATTTATCGAAAAATCCACTGTCATCTATCTCTATATATTTATATAGATAGATAGATATATACGGCTTCTGTGTGTGTGTGTGTGTGTGTGTGTGTGTGTGTGTGTGTGTGTGTGTGTGTGTGTGTGTGTGTGTGTGTGTGTGTGTGTGTGTGTGTGTGGAGGCAACACCTGTGGATTGTAGAGTTCTGTTTGTGATGGGGTCTGGTTGCTTTTGTCTGTCTGTCTGTATGTTCTGGCCTTTGAGAAACCATAACAGTTAATATAGGGCTTAGAAATAAGCTCTAAAATTCTCAATCCCGTTTGAGAGGACTTCGCCTTCAAAGGTGATTGTGGTGAACCGCCACGCTGTCTGTCTCTGTCTCGCGATTCACCCGGCAAAGCCGGGTATTCCTCTAGTCAAACATATGTGTACTGGTGATTACACGGAGTAAGAATGTTCTTCCACTTCAACACATACCAAACATCAACTGTGTGACTACGTTCTGTACAGAGAATTAGTGTGTGTGTGTGTGCGTGTGAGTTCCTTTCACTGAATTAATATCTCATTTTGACAGTGCTGTCAGTCAGTTACAACATTGATAAGAGTCAACAACAAAATCACATTCTGCACAGAATGTAGCAAGCTGGTAATTATTCCTTAGGAAGGATGCTCTGAATCTCAAGTAACAGCCTGGCAAGGTTTGTGTTGGCTGGCATGATTGATTACATGAGAAGGATTGTACCTTTCACATGATAAAAATGAATTCGCCAACACAATGCAACTTGTTGGTCACTATGGATGTGTCATATCAGTATGGGCAAGGCTGAAAGAGCGGGGGTGTTGGGTTTGGGATATTGACAGTAGAGGGGTGCGACAAGCCATTCGGGTCAGAACGGCTTGTAAAGAGGAGCCTCCAATTCAGAGCGTCTGAGCCTTGCGAAGTCACAGTAGTTTCCTCCTCCCTGTGGGCTGGACGAAGAGGGGTCAGAAACTCTGATGATATCCACCTGCTGGTTAATAAACAATACTGTCTGTCTCAGTATATGTGGGGTATTAACAATACTGTCTGTCTCAGTGTATGGAGTATTAACAATACTGTCTGTCTCAGTGTATGTCAGTGTATGTGGTATTAACAATACTGTCTGAGCTGTCTCAGTGTATGTGGTACTAACAATAGGCTTACTGTCTGTCTCAGTGTATGTGGTATTAACAATACTGTCTGTCTCAGTGTATGTGGTACACCGGCTGGTTAATTAACAATAGTCATATAATGTCTGTCTCAGTGTATGTGGTATTAACAATACTGTCTGTCTCAGTGTATGTGGTATCAATCAATATCAATATGAGGCTTATATCGCGCGTATTCCGTGGGTACAGTTCTAAGCGCAGGGATTTTTTTAATATTTTTTTTTTATGCAATTTATATCGCGCACATATTCAAGGCGCAGGGATTTATTTATGCCGTGTGAGATGGATTTTTTTTTTTACACAATACATCACGCATTCACATCGGCCAGCAGATCGCAGCCATTTCGGCGCATATCCTACTTTTCACGGCCTATTATTCCAAGTCACACGGGTATTTTGGTGGACATTTTTATCTATGCCTATAAATTTTGCCAGGAAAGACCCTTTTGTCAATCCTGGGATCTTTAACGAGCACACCCCAATGTAGTGTACACGAAGGGACCTCGGTTTTTCGTCTCATCCGAAAGACTAGCACTTGAACCCACCACCTAGTACCTAGGTTAGGAAAGGGGGGAGAAAATTGCTAACGCCCTCACCCAGGGTCGAACTCGCAACCTTTCGCTTCCGAGAGCAAGTGCGTTACCACTCGGCCACCCAGTCCTATTAACAATACTGTCTGTCTCAGTGTATGTGGTATTAACAATAGGCTTACTGTCTGTCTCAGTGTATGTGGTACACCGGCTGGTTAATTAACAATACTGTCTGTCTCAGTGTATGTGGTATTAACAATAATGTCTGTCTCAGTGTAAGTGGTATTAACACTAATATTTGTCTCAGTGTAATCAATCAATCAATGAGGCTTATATCGCGCATATTCCGTGGGTACAGTTCTAGGCGCTCTGCAGTGATGCCGTGTGAGATGAAATTTTATACGGCCAGTAGATTGCAGCCATGTCGGCGCATATTTACCTTTCACGGCCTTATTCCAAGTCACACGGGTATGGTAGACAATTATTAACTGTGCCTAAGCAATTTTGCCAGCAAAGACCCTTTTGTCAATCGTGGGATCTTTAACGTGCACACCCAATGTAGTATACACGGGGGGTGGTTCGGACACCGAAGAGAGTCTGCACACAAAGTTGACTCTGTGAAATAAATTTCCGCCGAACCTGGGATCGAACTCGCGCTGACAGCGGCCAACTGAATATCCAGCGCGCTACCAACTGAGCTATCTCCCCGCCCAGTGTAAGTGGTATTAACAATACTGTCTGTCTCAGTGTATGTGGTATTAACAATACTGTCTGTCTCAGTGTATGTGGTATTAACAATACTGTCTGTCTCAGTGTATGTGGTATTAACAATACTGTCTGTCCCAGTGTAAGTGGTATTAACAATACTGTCTGTCTCAGTGTATGTGGTATTAACAATACTGTCTGTCTCAGTGTATGTGGTATTAACAATACTGTCTGTCTCAGTGTATGTGATACACCGGCTGAATAATGGAGTTTTGTGAATTAAAAAAAGGTTCATTGCGTAGCGTCAGAGGAATGTTAAGATTAGGTGAATAATTGGCATGACTGTGCACGAGGTTGTCCAAGGACGTCTGAGTATCGGTACTTGTGCACGTGCACAACACCACACAGCCATAGAATACGTCAGTGACCGACTCCAGTTGCACGAGCAGTGCTAGCCAGCATAACACACCCACAGAGATACAGTCTTTATCTCTGTCAACATACCATTTATCTGGTATCAGTACAGCAGCGCCGGAGACTGTAAATATACATTATGTACATGTTAACGTACCTACGTTCGGCGGTACAGTATCTGAAAGCCGCTGAACTGAGCACCTGTAACTGACTTATTCTTCTGCCGGGAGCTGGCACTGAGCCCCTACTAATGGAACCTTGTAACACTCTGCTGATGGACTGTTTAACTTGGCTGGTTTTAGATGACCTATGATCAGAGACATACATACATCTATGTCTCTGCTATGATAACGCGCAGAACCCACCGAAACTGGCTGGATCACTACTATACACTGACCAGCGAAGGCACATAGCCTACGTAAATGAACGATGGAAGTGTACCGGTAATCACTGCAGCAGTAGAAGAACTTTGTATGACGGCTTACTAGTGCCAAAACCTGGGGTTACCCATTATCACGTGATAATTAATAATTAACGCTGTCAGTTACTGTTTTTACTCGTTAGTTACTCATTTTCACGGGATAATTAGTTATTTTCACGGGAAAATGACTAATTTTTAGTTTTGGCACTAGCAATCCGTCAGGAAGTGAGCCAAAACTAAAAATTAGTAATTAACAGGTGAAAGTTAGTAATTTTCCCGGGAAAATTAGTAATTAACACGTGAAAATGGTAATTATGAAGCGAAAATTACTAATTTTCCCTTGATAATTACAATTATGAGGTTTTGGCACTAGTAAGCCCTAAGACGGCTTACTAGTGCCAAAACCTGGGGTTACCCATTATCACGTGATAATTACTAATTAACGCTGTCAGTTACTGTTTTCACGTGTTAGTTACTCATTTTCACGGGAAAATGACTAACTCTTAGTTTTGGCACTAGCAATCCGGCCGTCAGGAAGTGAGCCAAAACTAAAAATTAGTAATTAACAGGTGAAAGTTAGTAATTATTCCGGGAAAATTAGACATTTTGCCGGGAAAATTAGTAATAAACACGTGAAAATGGTAATTATCAAGGGAAAATTACTAATTACAGTTATGAGGTTTTGGCACTAGTAAGCCGTCATATCTTTGGTTACTGCACGTTCCGAGGCCGACAGAGATCTTTTAGAACTCATTTCCTCAAGCCGGTCATTACGACGACTGCCCAACCGCACAGGTGAAAATCAGCAAGATAATCGGTAAAGCTCTTTCTCGGTATGCCAAGTTGCTCCTTGCTGAAGCCTGGAAGTCGATTACCAAACGTGTAGCAGATGATCTAAACAGCGCCTTCGTGCATGCTATGCGCGCTCTTGAGCCCTCCGGTGGGAGCAAGCAGTTTCTGCTACCTCTGTACTACGGCTTTCATTCATGAAACTACCCGGCATCTCCGTACAAGAGTCATTATGCTAGACTATAATGGTGATTGCTGGTGAATCTGGTCTATACCACGGACCACTCTCACAGCCTGCGTGTATCAAAAGATGTGTGAATATGATATTTAGGAAATGGAACTCACCAATGGAAGCAAATGTCAGTGGAAGCATCCAAGACTGAAGTTTTCTCTGCAGACAGAACTTTGTTGTGGAGTTGGTGCGGGCTGGGAGCACACGGCTGATGGAGCGGTACCCTTCCCCTCGTTCCGCCAAACAGGCGCCCGAAAACAATCCCCAAACAGCTTTCAGTGCTTTTGTCTAAAGTATAGGGCGTGTGTGTGTGTGCGTGTGTGTGTGTGTGTGTGTGTGTGTCTCTCTCTCTCTCTCTCTCTCTCTCTCTCTCTCTCTCTCTCTGTCTCTCTCTGTCTCTCTGTCTCTCTGTCTCTCTCTCTCTCTCTCTTTCTCTCTCTCTCATATGACGGCTACCACTGACCACAGCAATAACGACAACAAACACATATCATCTCATAAGACTAAGAGCTTCACTGGCCACAATAACAACGACAGTTGACACACACAAATCATAAGAGCTACAACTGGACATATAGCATCAACGACAACAAACACAAATCATATATAGGAGCTTCCACTGGCCATAGCAACAACAACAACAAACACAAATCATGAGAGCTGTTCCAAGCCCGGCATCTACCACTTCCACCGCCACAACAACAACTACAGCAACAAAAAGAAATCCTACAGCTATTCCGAGCACGGCGGCAAGTCAGTCAGTGCATGTATAATACAGAAGCCAGACATTAGCGGCCGACCCGGACCCGAACCGCCCGGACGGTGCCAGATTCCATCCCAGAGCTTTGCCAGAGCACGGGAAGACGAGACACCTGCGCACAAAGAAGTTCAGCGAAAGGCAGAGGTCGAACTCCTCGATATAGCTCCGCTCTCCTCTCCACTCAGTTTCTTTCTTCGTTTCACGGCCGACAACGAGAACTATTTTGAAAGTGACGTCATGGTGCTGGCTCCGTTTCAAGGAGCCTCGACTGGGGGAGATCCACGAGGGGGGCGCGGCGGAGCAGACTATAAAGACTTTGATCAAAGCCCATTTTTCAGTCTAATCATTTCTCCTCAACCATCCTCCACCACTGCATGCAGTGCGCTTTATACGTGCGATTTTACACTTTCTTCTTGTGAGGTAAGTCTGTCAGTGAGTGTGAAACCTGCATGTTGTTTTTACTGTTGGCCTTCACGTTTCCGAGTCATCATTGAAGGCATTTTGGTGGTGCAGTAGGAAGAAAGAGAATCAGCTGATTTGGATGCCGCGTGAGTTCAATGTGGGCTGGATTTGTGTCAGTGTAACACAATGTGTGTGACTGGGGGGGTTTTGTCGTTCTGTCTGTCTGTCTATCTCAGTGTCTGTCTGTTCTTTTCGTAATTGAAGGCATATGGTGGTGCAATAGGAAGAATGCGAATCAGCCGCTGATGTACGTGGATGACACCCCGTAAGCCCAATGTGGGCTAGATTTGTGTCAGTGTGACATGATGTTTGTGTGTGTGTGTGTGTGTGTGTGTGTGTGTGTGTGTGTGTGTGTGTGTGTGTGTGTGTGTGAGTGTTTGTGTGTCTGTGTGTGTGTGAGTGTGTGTGTGTGTGTGTGTGTGTGTGTGTGTGTGTGTGAATACAAATACGAATATTCTTTATTGTCATAAAACGTTTTGCTTATAAGACACGCGAAGAAATAGAACAAAATGAATTCATGGTTTCTTTTTTGGGAAACAATTCCCCCAATATAGTTTGTAGAGTGTCTACTTGCAAAAGTTGACTTTGGTACATCATATGACTATACAGGTTGATTTATTTCAGTCATGAGAGGTGTTCGAAGTTGTTTGTTTACTATGCATTTATCTAGAAAGGGTATTCATCTTCTACTAGCCTACTCACATTTTTCACATAATCTGTTTTCCTTAGGTGTATTGTTATATCTACCAGTTTCAATTTTCAGGTGTGTGTGTGTGTGTGTGTCTGTGTCTTCATCATAAGTTGCCAGACTACCGTGTCATCGTATGTGTCATCCTATGTGTCATCGAGTGTGTCATCGTGATGTAACTGACGTAGACAAGTCTGTAACTCGTTACACCTCAGTGCAGCTAGATTGATATGTGGAACAAATAACCGTTTACTGTTAAATTTGAAGTGAACCCATTGTTGTTGTTGTTGTTGTTGTTGTTGTTGTTGTTGTTGTTGTTGTTGTTGTTGTTGGAGGAGGAGGAGCCCCGGGAAGGGGAAAATGATGTCAGTCTTCGGATTCAGTGTTTAAGTTATGAAAATAGCCATTTATCATCAGATAGAATAATGTCTTTGTAAATTCGGTTGTGGCAGCCTAGTCAGTCAGGATTTATCTCAAAGAACACACAACGATCAGCCTAATAACCTAGAACCCAATTAAAAACAAGATCACCAGTGGCGTTCCTTTCCTCAATTAGCAGGAAACTGCGTGCCAGCCTTTCCGGAATTCCAGAGCAGGTCTAGAAAGTGGGTTTTCTTTGTTCTCAGAGCTGCCGTGTTTTGTAAACAGAAACACGTGGCTGGAAGCCAACATCCAGCTAAACTTAGAAACTTTTGTCAGAGACCGCCCCGCTTCCTCTTCAAACACAGGCACTTGAGATAAAAAGTTCATACTTTTTTTTATCACAAACATTGCTACACATCTTGTAGAAAGATATTCCAAAACAGACGTGGAGGTCCGTTTCGAGTGCCTCTCCGTCTTCGCAGTTGGCACTGTTTCAGTAAAGTCACGCGCTTCTTAGAGACTTTGAGAAAAGCGAAGGAATGCACGAAAGAACTACTCGAAGAGCGCTGTTTTCGCTGCGAACGAGCCCCTCTTATCAGCTGTGCACGTGATGTAGGAATAGGAACTATTTTACCTACTTACCTCTCTGCTAGCCTTGCTGCTGTTGCTGCGTCACACATGCGGGGCGTGTTCTTTTTAGCCTCTTGTTGTCGGTGCTGCTGTTCCAGTTTGCACCGAGAAAGTTTTGCTCACACATTGTCACGGTACCCGAGAACTTATAGCGAAGATGTAGGACACCTTTTTTGGAACATCTTCTTGGTTTTGCACTCTGTAGTACACACGTGTTATTCAATGTCAATAGTAAATACACCCAGAGATAATATTCACATTTGTGAATATCTTTGGCATACCAGAAAGTTTCAAATTTATCATCTTTGTCCCTTTTCGTCCATTTTCAATTTTATTTGTTCTGGTAATACCGAGTTTGTTTACATTTGTTTTTTCAAACACGATAGTCGTATCCATGATGTTATTCTCTCTTATGTGTGTTTCTTTACGCGGTCTTTGCCTGTCACTACTCGGACCGCAGTAAAGGCGGACAGGTCTTCGTTGTTTCCTGTTTTGCTGCGATTGTCCAGTCTTTATTTTTGTTGTACTTGTTTTGTGATAACAGACGATGTTCGGAAATAACTCTGTCAGGTTTTATTGCTTTTATTGAGGCCGCAAACTTCACTGACTGCTCCCACGCGGCATTATAGGCCAGTTACGAGCAAGGTGTGTATCTGAAACACGTGGACAAGGAGCACGTACGGAAACGGCTGAGCCTTTTGCCCCACTTTAAGCAAAAGTATTCACTCTTTTACAGTCCATACAAACAGAACCGACAGAGTTATTTTCGGAGTTCGTTTATTCTTGCTGGACATGTTTGAGTCACTGTGGAGTGACGCCGAAAAGTTATGAAAACCATGCATCTCTTCCTTTGCAATGTGTCATTCTTTCTGTCTCTTTCTTTGCCTATCGTCTGCTAATGTTTATTACTGACCTGTCACTTCTGTATAAAGGGGGTAACAATTTTGCCCCAGACACCGCTTCAAGGGGGGGAAAAAATTCCAAGCTAAGCGAGCGTGTGTTCGTGCAGGTCTGGCATGCTCCCTTCTGCCCTGACGTCATTCCCTAGGCCCACCGGTACCACGGTGGCATCGAACGGATTTGGGGAGCGACGCTGCTTCGGGATGTCAAACGCCGTGCCAGGATCCCCTAGTCCCCCCGCCCCAGGATGCGCCACCTCCCCATCCTCCTTCCGGGTGGGCAGCCCCGGGGGTGGGGGCTACGCCCTGGCCTCCAGCCCGGGTGGCAGCGGCATCAGCGGCGTAGGAAGCGGCAGTTTTGGGTGCGGGTACGGGCTGGGCACTGCCCCCACCACCATCGCGCCCGACCCCCACGCCCAGAAAGCTGTGCTGGAGCAGCTCTTGGAACGCTCGCTGTCGGAGGGCGACTTCTGGTACGTGGTGGTGGCCGAGTGGTTGGAGCACCTGAAGAAGTACCTGGGCATCGCCAGCACGCGCAAGTACTACCAGAAGCGCGTGACGACGCTACCGGGGCCCATCATGACGCGGCGAGACTTTGCCCACACGGTGGACGTGGTGCACGAGGACGCGTGGCGCATGCTGATCCAGTGGTACGGGCTGGCCGAGGGCCACAAGCCCATGAAGCTCGTCGTCTACCGCTACGCGCGGGGCCCGGAAATCGAGCACAACGTCAACACCTTCAAGCTGATGCTGACCACCTCGCCCACCGAGGACTTCCACAACGTGCGCTTCAGCAAGATGGAGAAGGTGGGCCACATCGAGTGGCGCGTCAGGCAGCTGTACGGCGTGCCCCAGCACCAGGAGTCACGCCTGTGGGCGCGGGCCGACGCGGACAGCGAGTGGAGGCCGGTGACGGCGCGAGACAAGGCCGTGGGCCGCGCGCTGGACATGGACTCGGACTTCACACGGCCCGTGTTGGCCCTCGAGCTGCTGGAGGACGACAACGTGTGGAACCACCCGCCAGAGGGCGCCCTGGACTCGCTGCTCGACCTGCAAACCCTGCACGGAGAGGCAGACCCGTCGTCCTCTCTTCCTCAGGACTACCCCGCAGGGCCGCTCTACGAGCACAGCCTCTTCGACGACATCACCAGCGCCTGGGAGGTGGACATCCACGAGCAGATCGAGCACATGGGCAAGGGCTTCCTGGAGCGGCTGCACAGCAACTTCGCCGTGTTCGTGCAGCGTGCTCGGGACTACGTCGCGGACCGCGAGGCCCACCTGAGGGAGCGGGAACGTCAGATCAGCGCCAGGGAGGCCGTCACGGAGAGGCTGGCATCCAGGCTGGAGGAGAAGGAGCTCCGTCTCACCGCTGAGCTCACTGCCTGTGAGGACAAGATCAAGGTTAGTGAGTTGAAGGTCGAGTGTGTCAAAAATGTGTACAAGTACGAGAAAGATTTGTCAAGTAAACAAAGTATCTATGTGTACCCTACTGAATGTGAACGCAGCCTTAAATTGTAGACTGGAGTAAGTGTATCTCAATATTACCATGAGAATTGGCAAATAAGCTAGCTACCGGGTACTTGAGTTCGCAAATAATATTGTTATTATAACTGGATGTCTCGATCCTTTCACTCATTCTATTTCTTTATCGTAAATCAAGGCCATGATCTATTATAAGAGAGAGAGAGAGAGAGAGAGAGAGAGAGAGAGAGAGAGAGAGAGAGAGAGAGAGAGAGAGAGAGAGAGAGAGAGAGAGAGAGAGAGAGAGAGAGAGAGAGAGGGGAGGAGGAAGATTTGTGAAGAGAGAGAGAGAGGGAGACTGGTTTTGGTGCAGTTCCAAGCAACAAGGAATTAGCCAAGGATTCACCCCATATCTATGTTCTTCCTCGTGACTAGTTCAGAGAAAAAGAGGGATGGATTATTATTCTTGATGGTATGCAACAGGCTTGTTCCGAAGATAAGAAAAGCAACAAACTTTGTTTTCCATTAAAATACAATAACAAACATCTCTTTTCTGCTCTAAACATCACGAAACGCTTCACCCAGCCCACGTAGTTAGCGAAATACCAAAATAAAGGCTTTGCAGCGAGCTTCGTGAAGCAGGTTACAGTGTAAATATAACCTGGCACATCCTGATCTGTTTGTGCCAGAAGCACAACGGATGTCAGCTATTAATTACACCAAATGTTTGTTGCTCTGCCAGATACTGTATTAATGCGTGCAGTTGATAACCATTTTTATGTGTCTGGATCCACTTGAATGTTGCCAAGAAGATTCCGATGAAAGGTGTATGTACTATGTCACGAAATGTACAAAACGTGTCACAGAAATGTGTTCAATGTATGTTGTGTGTCCGTGCAGGCAGTCTCAATGAGGGTCCCAAAGGGTTTAAAATCGTGATTGGTGTTTTTTGACCTTTCTGTGACCGTGATTGCCGAAATTTCCATTTCTGTGATCGTGATGGGACTTTGCCCGTGATCCGTGATGACAAAAAAATCAAGTCTCGTGATCGTGATCGTCATTTGTTTTCGTGATCGTGATGGGCATTATTGCAAAGCATTTTATTTTTTAACGTACATTTTTCACAGCTGTATCACTCTATGATCCTCTATTCGTCAAGGTGTTTGTGATCGTGAAAACAAAAATCAAGGTAACTGTGATCGTGAAAGCTAACATTTCCCTTCCCGTGATCGTGATGATACCCCCCCTTTGGGGCCCTCCTCTATGAGTGTTTGAAAACTTGTCACTGAAATGTGTTCATATGTGTTCCATTCTGGTTAGAGTGTCCCCTTGCAGGCAGTCTCAACACTGAAATGTGTTCAAATTGTGTTCAATGTATGTTGTGTGTCCGTGCAGGCAGTCTCAATGATGAGTGTTTGAAAACTTGTCACTGAAATGTGTTCATATGTGTTCCATTCTGGTTAGAGTGTCCCCTTGCAGGCAGTCTCAACACTGAAATGTGTTCAAATTGTGATCAATGTATGTTGTGTCTCCGTGCAGGCAGTCTCAAGGAGTGTTCATACCTTGTCACTAAAATGTGTTCAAAATGTGATCAATGTATGTTGTGTCTCCGTGCAGGCAGTGTCAAGGAGTGTTCAAAACTTGTCACTGAAATGTGTTCAAAATGTGTTGAATTCTGTTTAGAGGCAGTGTCAAGG
This sequence comes from Littorina saxatilis, assembly GCF_037325665.1. Taxonomy (NCBI): domain Eukaryota; kingdom Metazoa; phylum Mollusca; class Gastropoda; order Littorinimorpha; family Littorinidae; genus Littorina; species Littorina saxatilis. Next base: position 24,151,017 of record NC_090256.1, read on the forward strand.
AGTGTTCAAACTTGAAACAATAATGAGTTTAAAATGTGTTTAATTCTGTTGAGAGTGTATATTGTGTCTCCGTGCAGGAGTACGATCGCAGGAAACTGGTACCGCATAGCTTGACTCTCACCTACTCTATTAGGCCAAAAAAAAAATAGGTCTGTTTACGGTAACCCGACCGACCCTAGTTTTTAGGCCCGACCCTAATCTTTTTTTTGGATCGTCTGAAAAAAACCAAAAAAAACACGCATCCAAAATAGAGCTGTTTGCGCTCAAACAGCAGACGACAGAAGGGAGGTAAGCTCAAAGTACTGTTTATAGTTATGTTGGGCAAAAACAGGGATTGATGAGAAGAAATGAACTGTGAAACATCATAGAGAGGGGAGAAAAAAAAATGAAAAAAAAATTGAAAAAACAAAAAGCCGACCTACCGACCCTATTTTTTCACCCTATGTTACCGTAAACAGACCTATTTTTTTTTTGGCCTAACACATGTCGCACTTACTTCCCTTTGTTGATCAGATCTGTTCAGAGCGTGTGTTGTGTGTCCGTGCAGGAGTACGAGCGCAGGAGACTGGAGCTGGAGAAGGAGATGTCGGAGCGCAAGGAGACGGCGGACAAGGAGCTCCAGAGAGAGCGGGAGGCTCTTCAGCTGGAGAAACGCGTCCTGGAGAACGACAAGGAGAAGCTCAGCCAGGAAATCAAGGTCTGGATTGTAGTGTCCATGGCTGTGCTTGTTAAGGTCGCAGTCCTCCCCGAGTAGACGATCGAGTCGGCCCACCATTGTTAAGGTCGCAGTCCTCCCCGAGCAGACGATCGAGTCGGCCCACCATTTCCGATCTGACCAGGTCTTTTACGTGTGATAAATGTATCCATTCACATGGATATACACCAAAAATCAACGCTCTGATTTAGATCAAGAATGGTAAGTTCTTGGAACGTTTAATTTATGACAAAACAAAACATCCACAAGTAGGTCGACCCATTGGTCTTTAACGTGGACAGACAGACAAACACTTATGGTAGAGATACTAATCTTAGCTTCGAAGGCGTTGCTCATACTCAGTCTCTGAGGAGAATGATGGCTAGCAACGTTCCATTAACTTGCCATTCTTGTTTGTTTATTTTGAATTTCGGATTGTTACTGTTAGCAGTTTACCTGGGTGCTTTTTTTATGTCAACGCTTTGATTGGTTTGCTGAGTTAATCCCATGAGGGGCACCTATGTCGATCTGCGATATTGATTATCAACATATCCCCACACGGAACAGGAAGCGGTCAGGATGTGCATTTTGGGAATGTGCCAAAGGAAAATAATGTTCTTATCCCATGCTAAGACTTTACCTTTAACATTTTGTGGATGGAAACATTCGCCTTTATTCCTGCGTGATTCAGAGAGCCTGGGTGGAAGGGGAGCAGGGAGGATGGATGGGGAGGGGAGAAATAGAGACAGAGAAATAGAGAGAGAGAGAGAGAGAAATAGAGAGAGAGAGAAATAGAGAGAGAGAAATAGAGAAAGAGAGAAATACAGAGAGAGAGAGAGAAATAGAGAGAGAGAGAAAGAAATAGAGACAGAGAAATAGAGACAGAGAAATAGAGAGAGAGAAATAGAGAGAGAGCGAAATAGAGAGAGAGAGAAATAGAGAGAGAGAAATAGAGAGAGAGAGAAATAGAGAGAGAGAGAAATAGAGAGAGAGAGAAATAGAGAGAGAGAGAAATAGAGAGAGAGAGAAATAGAGAGAGAGAAATAGAGAGAGAGAAAGAAACTGAGAGAGTGAGAGAAATATATATATAGAGAGAGATATAAATAGAGAGAAAGAGAGAGAGAAATAGAGAGAGAAAAATAGAGAGAGAGAGAAATAGAGAGAGAGAGAGAAATAGAGAGAGAGAAAAAGAGAGAGAGAGAGAAATAAAGAGAGAGAGAGAGAAATAGAGACAGAGAAATAGAGACAGAGAAATAGAGAAAGAGAGGGAGAAATAGAGAGAAAGAGAGAGAGAGAGAAATATAGAGAGAGAGAAATAGAGAGAGAGAAATAGAGAGAGAGAGAGAAATAGAGATAGAGAGAGATAGAGAGAGAGACAGAGAGAGAAATAGAGAGAGAGAGAAAGAGAGAGAGAGAGAGGCACACATCCACACAAACACTTCCACACACACACACACAAACACAAATACACACACACACACAAACACTCACAAACATACGCACACACACAGTGAGATAGAGAGCAATAGAGAGAGAGAGAGACACACATACATACACACACATACACACACACACACGCACACACACACACACACACACACACACACACACACACACACACACACACACACACACACACATACACACACACACACTGGGGGCGAAAGAAACAGAGAGGGAGAGAGACAAACAGACAGACATAAACCGCAAGCATGTTTCTGCTTTGAGAGACTAGTTAGCTATATTTGAATTTATGCATCCTGAACTCATGTCAAATATGAGTTACTTCCCTTCGGGTCTCATTCTATCCCTGACACGATGGCTTGGTTTTCCTTCTCTGGAGAGGAAATCGATATTTTACATATTTAGATCTTTTCGTAATGTGTTATGGATATAAGCAGATTCGTGATCGTCGATAATGATTTCTCATGGTGTTATGTAATGTTTAAATTACAAAGGAATTGATATGTAAGACAGTTTCAAGCGAGCTATCTTTCGCGGATGTATATACTGTGCAAACAACTCTAAAGTGTCACGTGATAATCAACTTTGGCTTCGGTGCGCGCCGGTGCAGACGATTTTTTCTGTAACCAGTTGAGAGTGATGCAACCATATATCACGGTCTCCTTCCGACAGCAGTCTCAAAATTTCGACTTGTTTTGACCTTAGAACGATGTCTTCATCATAACTGTGAAGAACAGAACGGAGATCACTGTCGAAGTCGGCCAATCTGCAATCATTTTCGTCTCGCGAACACTGATCTCAAATTTAGATCAGTGCTCGCGAAAAACATATGGGAGATAACTCTGCATTCTTGTTTTGATAGATTCGCGCAATAATTTAGCATGCTGTCAGAGAGAAACTGGCGATAGCCGTGGAGCGATGATTATCAGAATGAGAATTTATGGTGAAAGGTGTGGAACGTGACGTGACGACTATGTCTATGTCAATGTGCTTGAGGCCTATGTAGTTGTCTGTGTTTTTAAGGAGCGGAGACGGGGGTGGAGCAGGAAGGGGAAAAGGAGACACACAAAGGATGCATGAGTGTGGGAATGTTATTGAGTGTGTTTGTGTGTGCTTGCGCACTGTGTCACTTTGTGTCAAGTGGACTCAGTTGTGGATATATTAAGTCTATTAGATATAATTAGTCTATTTTAACTAAGGCCCTATACCTATCTCTGGGTCAGCATTCCGCAGTCCTTTTATTCCCTGAATATAATATGCGCCTTTTAAGTGTTCATTTTCTAAATTGCATTCGTTTCACCTCCTCCCACAGAAAATGGCCGAACTGCACGAGGTCCAGGAAGGACGAGTAAAACTGGACATTGGAGGTCACCAGTTCACCACCTCCGTCCTCACCCTCACCAAGGAAACAGACTCCATGTTGGCCGCCATGTTCAGTGGACGTCACGTGCTCAAAACGGAAGCAGACGGCAGCTTTTTCATCGACCGTGACGGCACGCACTTCCGCTACGTTCTGAACTACTTGCGGGACGGATGTATAAAAGAGGGTACTCTCCCTTGCAACGAAACTACTTTGAGGGAACTACTAACTGAGGCGGAGTACTTTCAACTTTCGGGACTGACCGATATTCTTGCCGCCATGTTGTTTAAATGTTATAGCAAAGAAGGTGATACTTTCGTGTAAATTGTTGTTTGTTTCGTTTTTGTTCATGGGAAAACTATATATAGTAAGATTGTATGTTTCGAATATAACAGATGTTCGTACGTTCATCATTGAGATACTACAGATTTTCGTATTTACGTTTTGTAAAAGCTTTGCGGGAATCTCTTGTGCTTGTATATTTAAAAGGCACAGTCCTTGCTGCAAAAAAAGTTCGGGCAACCATCTGAGATCTGCTTAGGCTTTCACGTGGGATATGAACATCCCTCTATACTTGAATACAGGGATTGCGTTGACGCATGATTTTTAAGTATTCGACCCATTTGGAAACTCGCTAACGCGTTGGGGTTTTTCTCAATCGCGGGGCGTAAGATATGACTCTTTTTCTCCAATGCTTATCATGCTTGAAAATAATGCATAATAATATTTGCATCTTTTACAACAGGTTTTTCTGACGTGGATAAAGCCAATAGGAAAAACTATTGCTTCGAGACCCATGTTTCCTCGTCGTTGTGTACGCGTTAGGCGGTAGGGTGGGGTGGGTTTTTTTCAGTTAATGCGATCCCTGACCAAAAATCAACATCATGACAGAGTCCTCCGCAGAGTAAGAAATCAATTTTTTATTAATTAATTTTCACAGATTGCCACTAGTGCTGTTAATTCATCAACAAATTCAGACCCTGCACAAGACACACACCGGTGTAACACGAAAAAATTACTCCCACGAGATTTTTACTCCGGAGTAAACATTTCGTACGAAAAAGTTACTCCCTTTACGAAAAAAGCACTCCCCCATTTCACGAGAAAATTACTCCCCAAGACAGTTCCGAGTAAACATTTCGTACAAAAATGTTACTCCCATGTCGAATAAATAACGAATAAATTACTTCACCCAAACACAAGCAATTTAACTTCCCATGCCAGGTGTACGAAATTTTTACTCCCTTGTCCCCTGTTAGTCTTGGTGGTGGAAGGGGTGGAAGGAGGGTAGCGCGACATTCGTGTGCGCGAGATCACTTATTGGCATTATCCCTTCGCCCGCATCCCATTTTTGCGTACGAGATTTTTACTGGAAGTAAAAACAAGTCGCGTAAGGCGAAAATACAATATTTAGTCAAGTAGCTGTCGAACTCACAGAATGAAACTGAACGCAATGCCATTTTACTCGTAGCATCGTCAGTCCACCGCTCATGGCAAAGGCAGTGAAATTGACAAGAAGAGCGGGGTAGTAGTTGCGCTAAGAAGGATAGCACGCTTTTCTGTACCTCTCTTTGTTTTAACTTTCTGAGCGTGTTTTTAATCCAAACATATCATATCTATATGTTTTTGGAATCAGGAACCGACAAGGAATAAGATGAAAGTGTTTTTAAATTGATTTGGACAATTTAATTTTGATAATAATTTTTATATATTTAATTTTCAGAGCTTGTTTTTAATCCGAATATAACATATTTATATGTTTTTGGAATCAGCAAATGATGGAGAATAAGATAAACGTAAATTTGGATCGTTTTATAAATTTTTATTTTTTTTTACAATTTTCCGATTTTTAATGACCAAAGTCATTAATTAATTTTTAAGCCACCACGCTGAAATGCAATACCGAAGTCCGGGCTTCGTCGAAGATTACTTGACCAAAATTTGAACCAATTTGGTTGAAAAATGAGGGCGTGACAGTGCCGCCTCAACTTTCACGAAAAGCCGGATATGACGTCATCAAAGACATTTATCAAAAAAATGAAAAAAACGTTCGGGGATTTCATACCCAGGAACTCTCATGTCAAATTTCATAAAGATCGGTCCAGTAGTTTAGTCTGAATCGCTCTACACACACACACACACACACACACACACGCACACACGCACACACGCACACACGCACATACACCACGACCCTCGTTTCGATTCCCCCTCGATGTTAAAATATTTAGTCAAAACTTGACTAAATATAAAAATGGGGAGTAAAAATTTCGTGGAGGGAGTAATTTGTTCGTGCCTTGGGGAGTTCTTTTCTCGTACGAAAAGTGTACTCGGAGTAAGAATTTCGTACCAAATGTTTACTCCGGAGTAAAAATCTCGTGGGAGTAATTTTCTCGTGTTACACCGGCAGTTAATGTTTGGTATGTGTCCGAGTGGAATGTAGGTTTAATTCCATGTGAAAAGCCTGGGTACATTTGAGATTGTGGGTCGAATCGTTTACACGGGGAGGACTGTGGTTTTTTTTAATTGAACACTGGTTCGTCTACATTCGAATCGCAAGGGACTTTTTGTAAATAGTGTTCAAAGATGACGTGCATGTTCATGTAAGTTACGTGCAGTTAGCAGAGATTCATTTCGCTGACTTCAGATAATACGCATCTGTAAAAGTTGATAGAAATGATGAAGCTTACCGACATTTAAAAAAATATTTTTACTAAGACTGTCATTGCATGAACTATTATGTCCGTCCAGACCGCTCCATCTGTTGGGGTTCATATCACTGGCTCCTCGTCATGGTTTGAGGAGCAAATAAATAATGCTTGTGTTTGCAGCTAACAATGTTGCGAAAAAAATTACTTGCCTTGTCGTGTATAATCTTTGCTTTTTTGGCAGAACAAAAAGTGTGCCTTGGCAATCTATCAGCCAGTTTTATGCATTTCTTTATGTCTATCTGTACAGGATAGTTTATTGAATATTCAGTCGCATCTACCTGCACAATTACAAGCATACATGTGCACTCATGCACACACACACACACACACACACACACACACACACACACACACACACACACACAAATACACACACACACACACCATTTATTGCCCATTCATACACTCTCGCGCTGTGAATAAGAAGTCATTCAGGCATCAGTGCATGCTTGGGTTATCGCCCTTATTCCACTGAACACACCGTCAGAAACACAATGCAAACGACATCTATACAAAACCATCGCACCATATTTCACAACTATAAATGTTCATTGTGGGTATGAGTCTTTGTACTGTGAACGATTAATGCTTTTTTTGTATTATTGACATTTGTAACAACGATTAATGTTGTTTTCCTATAATTGTTATTTTTAAATAATGTACTTTTAAGCACAACGGAACACATTCAGAGTGCGCAAGCGTACACTTTTTTTCATTCTTTTTTTTTTAAAGGCAGAGTAAGCCTCCTGTAAACCATCACAGATACGGTCAGGCTTTTACACACAGTACAAACACCATTTCATTTAAACACTCACCAATTGAGAACATCCTAGGTGCCCTCCGTAAAGAGCGAACAATTTTCAAAGAATTTATTTTTGCGTGGTTTATCTTACCCCTGAGCCATCGTGAACCCGTGTGATCCAGTTTTCCCTTTTCACAATGCAGTCGTCATAGTTAGTCATTTGAATGCGACTCGACGTGAGCTTATCTACAATAGCACGTTTTTTTTATGCACGAAACAACGGCTGTGGTTCACAAGAACTCTAGCGATGGCTTTTGACTGTTGAGAGGAACGGCGATTTGCACTGATAAACCGGCCGTCGTCTGCTACGACCCTTGCGTGACCCTGCTTCCGGGCTTTTCTTTTTTTAAACTTTCACAACTTCGAATTGTTCTGATCTTGTCTTGATGAAAAACGAATTCTTTTATGATTAAAGAATGTTTGTGTAACAAGCTGTCAATTTATTATTTAGATTTTAAAAGTTAGGTCTAGCGCAAAAACGAGGCGCCGTTGTTGTTAACGGAACAAGTCTACGAAAATAAATTCTTTGAAAATGTCTCACGCTCGACAGAAAGCAGCCAGGATGTTCCCGTTCGGTGAGCGTTCAAATGGAAGTATGCTTGTACTGTATTTAGACGCTCGGGGAGCTCTGTGATGGTTTACGGGAGGCTTACTGTGCCTTTAAATGCTGTACAAGAATTGAAATATGATCGTGTTTTGCTCTCTGACGAGGAACGCAACAATGACAGTTCGTCGCATCCGGCAGTAATAACATTAGAAAGGAAAATTAAACCTACATCGACTGTCGTGGGGTTTACTGTATGGGCCGAGCTGTTGCCCTGAGAGGAAACAGGGAGGCATTAGCGGTAGTGGGTTTTCATGTGATGATAGTGATCTCGTTTGCACGCCAGCGCAGACGACCTATCTGCCTTGGACACGTCATGCAAATTACGCAAGACCACGTGGCAGTATTAAGCCCTGGGATTGGAGGAAGCGAACAAGTGTCGTGCAATAGAGAACACCTGATGCAGTTTCACTTCGTTTTGTATGTGTATGAGTAGTTGGGGGGATTAGGTTCTACGGTAGATTCCCTTTTCATAATTCTGGATTGATTCTTTCAAATCTCGGTGCAGGGTCAAAAAGTTAAAAACTGCACTCTTGTAATCCGCGAATTAAAATGTGAAATATGGGAAGGGGAGAGAACACCACGTAGATGATTCGTGTAACCCCCTCCCCCACTCTGGCTGCCTTCGGTCTATCGGTCTGTCTGTCTGTCTTTCAGTCTCTCTCTCTCTCTCTCTCTCTCTCTCTCTCTCTCTCTCTCTCTCTCTCTCTCTCTCTCTCTCTCTCTCTCTCTCTCTCTCTCTCTCTCTGTACGTCTAACCGTGAAGGATAAATCCGTCCATTAATTCAAACTGTTAGATATTGAACGAGTAAACGTGGTTGACAATTCTTGAAACGCTATCAATAATACTCCTTCTTGCCGTCTCAGTTTGCATGAAATATTTCTGCTTTATAATTTTTATGTGAAAATTGGGCTCCCATAATGATGACTTAATAAAACACTCTCAATCGTACATTGCTGAAACCATTATTGCATTTGAGCTTGATGATAAAAGTGCCTGTGCTTTCTTGTCCGATTTCGTTGATCATATCATTGGTACTGAGACGGATGCCGTAATTACGAGCAAGATAATATATTTTGTGATAGAAACTATGGAAAATACATCATAATGGAAATGAACATGTTTTCTTGTCACTGTGTTTATAAGTGTGTGCGACAGACAGAGAGAGATAGAGAGAATATGTTTTTTGTCTGTCTGTTGGCCTGTCATTGCGCGTGCATATTTGTGTTGTGTCTGTTCACGTGTACGCTTCTTGCTTTGTGTGGTTACCGTTTTCCTGCGTGTGCACACACACACACACACACACACACACACACACACACACACACACACACGTATACAAACACATACACACTCACACACTTTTAAACACAAGCACATATATACACACACATGCACACACACACACACACACACACACACACACACACACACACACACTTGCACACGTGTAAGGGAGACTTCACGTAGACAAGCTCAAAATTGTCTACCGATACGGTATCGTTTTTAATCAGAGGTAACAACAAGGCATGCATCCAGGAGACATGTTCGCTTATCTGTGGCTGGCAACACGTTGTCGTCTCGTGTCCTCCAGGCTATTGTGGCAACAGACTGATGAAGGCCCGAGAGTGCTAGACCAACCGCCTACTATTGTATCGTATGACAGACTATGGTTCTACTCTATTCGCATCAACTCGCACGGTGCGTTTTGTGGGGTTGTGATCACGGACGTGGAACAGAAGATGACTTTGCGCTTTGATGCAAATATGTACAACGAAATTAGCATTCGATTTGAGAATGAATTCGATGAATTATTGGTTGTGGGAATAAGAATCGTTTTGTTTAACTATTATTCCGACGCCTCTATCTTTGGATATCTTTTCTAGGGGTTACTTTGATCGCACCATAGAGAGTGTCACAGTACTGCACAATAAACACAGACTGATGAAGAATTTTAAGTACTTTGAAGACGAATGGGTCAACGTACTGGAAATGTAACTTTTTGTTTGTTAATTATTAAACGTTCCAATAACCTACAATTCTTCTTTTTTTGATTATGTACAATAAGCGCGATGCAATTTAGTTTAAACTAAACTGTCGACACTATATAAAAAGCAGTCACGCTGCGTGAATTTGTCCCACGCCGTTGATTACGTGGGCCAGCATTATCACCCCAAATATTCAAGGCTATACCATAGACCGAGCGTGCGCCGCCGTACCGCCAAGCGATTGTTGGCTTGGGTGTGTTCATGCTGTGTGGTTTCCAACGCGCGGAGGCAATTTTGTTCCTACTCAGACGTTGCGGCGGTGCGCTACCAAACAGTTTTGATAGCTTTATTTATTTTTGAATTTTTGCATAATACAGAGTGTTTTGAATGGGGATACTTCACACTACGCAAGACACATCAATGAACATAATAGTTTGGCTTAGTTTCAGAAAGTGTTCGAATAAAAAAGCATTTGAAAAGTGAAAAGAAAAGTAATGGAGAAAGAAATAAGTGAAGGTGGGTTGAAAATGTTAAATGTGCACATTATGCAAGAGTATTTTTTATTTACAATGGGTTGGACGTTTGTATGAAAAGAAGGGAGAAAATTGGACGTTTATACGACTATGGTTTCTGGGACATGTTGTTTCAGGGTATGGTTGTTTTGATTTGAATGTTAAACCGAGTAAGGAATTGAATCAGTTTGACAATGATTGGAAGCCCATTTTGGCAGAGGGTAGTGTGGACACATTTGAGTTACAAGCTTAGGATGGAACATGATAAGATTGATGTAAACAATTTTTACAAACAGATTTTGTGGAGTAATGATTTGATTCGGTATAAAGGGAAAATGTTGTTTTATTTTTATTGGAAAAATGCTGGGATTGAAAGAGTAAGTGATTTGTTTATAGTGGAAGAAAAGAGATTGAAGTCAGCAGCAGAGGTATATATACAAATTGGAAAGAATAATGCAAATATTTTATTGGATTATTGGGCATTAATAAACGCATTACCCAAAGTATGGATTAATTGGATTGAAAATAAACATATTATTGTCCAGATGGATAAGCAATTGTTTGATGGTAGCCTGTATATGATAAAAATAAGCCAAATACGAAAAATGATAGAAAAGAAAAGTGTAGATACTGCTGTAGAAAAACCTTGTGTATATAATTTTTGGTTGAGGAAGTTTGGTGTACAAGTAGATAAGGAAATTTGGACCCTTGCCTATGTTTCCAAAGAAGTGAGGTTAAGAGAATTGCAATGGAAAATGTTACATAACATAATATCCAACAAATATTTTATTATGCAAAATGCAAGTCTGGGAGAATAACAGATGTTGTATATGTTGTACGGAAGTTGATTTTGTTGAACATTTTTTTATGAGTGCATACCGGTAAAGTTGTTTTGGACGAAGAAAGAAAACTGGATAGAGGAAAAGGCTGGATTAAGGGTTAAGTTTAAGATGCAGGATATAATATTTGGCTATCAAGACACAAGTTGTTGTAAAGAGATGAGAAATTTGGTAAATCACGTAATATTAATTGGGAAAATGTGTGTTAGTATTTTTAGAAAGACAACTTGTCGGGGATCAGTGTTTGTAATTTTTCAGTTTCAAATATTAAGTAGAAAATTTGATTTGTAAATATAAGGAATATTTCCAGTGTAAAGAGAAAATGTCCATGTCTCGTGAGTTGGAGCCAGTTAAAAAGTAGAAAAAAGACCAATGAAGAAGGATGCTCACCGCCTATTTACAAGAAGAAAAAAAACAGAAAAAAGGGAAAAAAAAGGAATGAAAAAAGAGAGAAGAAAACAAGGAAGGGTTGAAGCAGCCTGCATGCAACTGAGGTCAAAAAACAAAAAAACAAAAAAAAGTTTGGCTTGTCAGTCCCTTTATCGAAAAAGAAGCGTTTAGGATGGGATGAAAGTGGGCGAATATGCTTGAGTGAGGACAGATCTACAGCAAATCGGTTCGTATGTTTGTTTAGGTGTATAATTCTCGTTGAAAACCCCACGTGTACAAGATGCAAGCCTTACTCCTTTCCACAACTATAATTGTAAGCTGTACGTGAATTCAAAGTCACACATTTTGTTTTTAATGGGGGACACTTGCCGTGAAGTTCAAGTGGCGGCAACGCTTTGTTTACACCTGGCGTCAGCGCGCTCTCGGTATAGCCACATATACGGCGAGATTATGCGTGTATTTGCAGTAAAATCGAGTTTTTGAGTAGGCAAGCTGTCTGCCGCGGCTTCGCTTCTAACAGATACGGAACATGACACCGACAATGAAAAGAAACTGATTTTTTCTCCCCGTTCCATTTCATTATCCTATTTGCAACCCAAAACCACCTGTTATCAACCTATTTCCCGTCATCAATAAACTCATCTAATGCGTGATATCTATAGTTTATTGAACGATGTTACGCATCTTTGATTTTCTAGAATACATTAACTTTGAAAATGTTACAAAAAGATGGTTTTTCGCTGCTCGTAACGGGAACTTTGTTTTATTTTGACCTGTTTTCGTTAAATCTAACACCTAAACAAGCAGACCAAAAAAATACATTAACAAAAGCAATTAAGTAAGCATACTGTGGCACGAGCATATATTTATAAAAACACCGATTTATGTTTCTTAAACAACTTATCATACTGATATTTTCGAGAAGGGTTTTGAACACACACACACACACACACACACACACACACACACACACACAAACCCCAAAACTTGACAAACATGGTGAGACCAGAGTCACGGTCACAGCGCCACCTATATGCTGAGGATGAAGAATGAAAAAAGGACCGTTACTAACACTTCCAACATCGTTCTCTCCAATGGGGGTAAACTAACAGAGGTTATGAACAGAATATGTGAGAAAACAGGGTCTCAAAAGGGAGGGAGTCTTACATTGGGGGGGGGGGGGGGTCTTAAATAGGGGGTTCCACTGTAAACCACATGCTAGGCTCTACTCAACACCATGCGTTCTGTCACCAGCAGACACTTCGTCTCAAGTGCTACAAGTAAGTCTCAGGTCATCGATACTGTAACACCCTGTAGCGACAGGTAGCAGGGCCACAGGGGCGAGGGCGGGGAGACGACAGTCGGAGGCTGAGGACTGCGACTGCGACTGACTGAAAAAAATAATGTGGATCGAAGCTTGCTTGCAGTGAAAGTGCCAGTAGATGAGGACAGAGAGAAAGAGAGAGAGAGAGTGAGGGGGGGGGGGAGAGAGAGAGAGACTGAGAAAGAGAGAGATATAGATAGAGAGAGTGAGGGGGCGGGAGAGAGAGAGGTCCTGAGAGAGAGCGAGAAAGAGAGAGAGAGAGAGAGAGACAAAGAGAGAGAGAAAGAGAGAGAGAGAGAGAATCTACACGTTGGCATCACTGATTGGGTGGCGGGCGGGGGAATGAAGGGAGGATTGGGGACGGTCTCGGCGGACTGAGTCACGGCAGCAGCGCAGGGTGAGACGGGAGGGATCGAACAGGATTGGGGAAGGTTTGTCACAGCCGTCAGCTGGACAATAGCACGACGCTTTCAATAAACCGCGGATGTAGATTTGTAGTTCATTTTATGTCACTTGCTGCGTTTTGTACTTTCCCCTCGGTAATTCACTCCCTCCCTCCTGCCCACATTCACTCACTCACACTCTATTACTGACACCCCCTCTCTCTCTCTAGTGCATCGTCACAGCAGCACACGTACGTACACGACCAGGCAAAGCATGCAACAGGTTCTGTCGCCGGGGACAATGTACAAAGTGGCAACATGTGCGAGCGACACCGACGTGGGATGGTTTGAAACCCATCTCATTGTTATAGCATGGTGCAGCAACTGTCGCTCTCTCCGCCGTGCTGCTGTTGGTGCTGCGAGTTTTGCTGTTCTACTCTCTGAGCCCTTGTATTGTCCACAACTCAATGACAAGTTAGTTCACTGGCAATCAGCATGCAGCCGATTGGAGAGATGATGGCGATAGGGAGAGATAGAGACACGTGGACTAAAGCTGTCACCGGGCGCTGGACTCATCACTGCAACCATTAACTGCTATGACACCGGTCACAGTCGGCCGGCCGCTTCGCCTTCTTTCATTGGCCACATCAGTGTCCGGCAGATACTGTATTAGAAAGTACACATTACTGACTCGATTAATCGAATGTGATCTTCACAGTTGTGCAACACTTCGCCAAAACTGAATTGTTTTCTGCCATTTATTTTCCCAATCACTTCTGAGATCTATAGTGCAAGAGACGATTAATGTTGCCATGTGTTTCCTCCCAATGACCGGTCGGCGTAAGAGCTTTCTGAATAACTACTTGTCAAAACCAGTTTTAGCGACGTGGCTGCGCCGGTAAGCATCATCATCGCGACTAACAGGTGCCGATTCTCTCTGATGACTCTTTCTTTTGTGGCTTCACTCTGCCATGGGGGGAGATAAAAGACAACGACAACGACAAACATGCAAGGCACTGGGTCATTCACAGATCACTGGACATTCGATGCGGACATGGAAAGAAGCAGAGTTTCATCCACAGATAGATGGAGCTTCGACGCTAACATGAAAAGAAGCAGAACTTCACTCGTAGATACTGAAATAGAGCTTCGATGCGGACATAGAAGGAAGCAGAATCACAGATACTGATAGAGTTTCAACGCTGACATAGACAGAAGCAGAGCTTAACTCACAGATACTAAAACGCAGCTTCGATGCGGACGTGGACAGAGGAAGAACTGTCCGAAGAACTCATTTCAACGTCGTCTGTCAAAGTCAGTAAAAATAGTTACAGACAAAACGCTCAGTTACGGGAAACCCGAATGTGAAGCATCTTTGACGGAGCTGCAGAAGACAAGCATGTAAGAAGCTCAAGACCTGCTGCCAAACAGCATGATGTTACATATCTCACGGCAACACGTGGGACAGGCAGCCGGTTCAGCGTTCCATGCACTGACTTTGTTCTCTGTAAAACGCCTGCCGACACTCGTTAAAGTCCGAAGCAAAAAGCAAGTCATGGCACATAGGCTATTACACCTGCGCTGCACAGTATCGAAGATTTTATTGTAGCTCGGCTACACAATGTGGTCATGACTGAAAAAGTACATTGCCTGTTGATCGCGTGCCCGTAAAAAACTTACGAAACCAATAGAAAAGAGAAAGAAAAAACAAAACTTGACTAAATGTAAAAACAAAGACATTACCCTTTCTCCGTAGCTGACTTCATGAAAAAGACCATGCAGAAAGCGCCCAACATGCTGCCGAATTCTGAGACCACTAACTGCATCCGTGAAGGTAAGTGTGTCCATGATTAATTTGTACGAACGTTCTTGTTAAACAAGTGACCTTTTCTTTTCTGTCTTTTCTTTCCATTTCTCTTGTGTTTCCATGATATGTGGAAGCCTTCATCCTTTTAGAATACTGCGACGACAGGCTGGTTCTTTAAGCTGGGTTTTTTTTCTTCTCAAATTTTTTAAGTTAATTGCGTCATTATTTATTACCTGATGGATAAATATTCTCCAACCTAAACGGGAACCCAAAATCGTGTCACCGTTTTACGTTTATGGATCTATACTTTGTAACAACACAGCGGAATGTGATTGTACTTCACTGTCGTTGGAAAATGTATCACCTGGACAGATCTAATAAAACAAAAATTGTAAACACTCACCACATGTTTGCTTTGTTCTCGCCGGTACACTGTTTCCATCCCCTTACTTTTCATTTTCAGTACTGTGGTATCCCCCTTTTAAAACCTACACAAAATCAGGTCTTAAAAAAGAGGGAGTCGTAAAATGGGGGTAAGATTACGGGTCTTAAAAGGGTCTTAAATTGGGGGGGGGGGGGGGGTGTCCACTGTTTCACAGTTTAGAAGAGTCTGCAGTTTTTATGGCATTTCTAGCTAGTGTAGTTTGAGTGGGCGCAGTCGTACTTTTTTTTTTACTGGCATACAAGGTTTATTGGTTGATTTTTACTTTTCACGCCAAACTCTGTTCTCTCTCTCTCTCTCAGCTGAGTGTCTATGCGGCCATTAAACATTTTGTGAAGCTTCAACCATTTATATATGAGTTCAGTCTTATTGCATGGTCTTCGGTCTAGTCTTTGAATATCATTGTTCAAAATTGAACTTGAGTTGAACATGCAGTCTTAAAAAGCAAGGACATGTAGAATGATATACCCGTGATGAAACCGTGTTACTGTTAGTCTTGAATGTGGACCATGTTTTGAAAGAAAAGGGTTGAAGTTATTACTTGTTCGCCATGTCTTGTTATCAGAATGTGTATTGATTATCAGTTTTAGAACGTGTCCATAAGCAGTCTGCTTGTTAACGTTCTTAATGTTGTTACTGTTTAAAACGTGTATAGGCCCTACAAGAAAATTAATAAAAACACGCTTAAACCAATGTGGACCTGGTTTCTTTTTTACATTCTTTTCAAGCTCGGTATTAGATTTTTTCTAAGCAAGGAATACATCAATGACTGAGAGACCCCTAACTTAAATGTGACAAGTTAACTACACTTTCTGAAGGCTTTGAAGCCAATATAGACAAACATTAGCATTTGCTTTTAAATTAAAAACGCATATCCTCTACCAACAATCTGTATCAAATCGCTTCAAACGTTACCGTGTCCAGCGTTTGGCTTTGAATAACTGGACCGTATCAACCTATAAAT
>NC_090256.1:24777501-24817501 GCF_037325665.1 Littorina saxatilis
ACGCTGCTGGACAAGCTCGACCTATCCCATAACGCCATCAGCGATGTGCAGCCCAGGGCGTTTCACACAGAGATGCAGAATCTGGGGTGGGTCAGCCTTGCCTACAACAAACTGACCGCGCTGGAGTCCTGGCCTTACGTTTTGGGGAAGTACGTTGACAATAATTACAAAGTGAAGTCTGTTTCCGCGAATTTGAGCCACAATATGATCTCGCATTTCATCAACAACATTGATGTTAACCTAACTAAAGAAATAACAGGGCCTGGGGTAGATCTTACCTACAATAACCTGACCACGTTGAATCAAACCGAGCTGAGTAGCTTTGTGGACGGCAAGCGACTTTCTGCATTGGATTTGTACCTGAGGTTCAAGTTGAATGTGAAGTTCAACCCACTGGTCTGTGACTGTCACATGTACTGGGTAGTCGAGGCCACTGACAATTCACTGCTGACTCTCAACAGTGAAGCGCAGACCTACTTCAATTGTGCTGCCCCAATTTACCTGCAAGGCCGCCCACTCGGATACCTGCTACAGCATCCCCACCTGTTGGTTTGTGACGTTATTGATGACTGTCCCGAGGGCTGTGAGTGCCTGGAAACGCCTCACCTCCGTTACATGGCCATCACATGCCCCCCGTCACGTCACAACTACACCCACATCCCCCGCACGCTGCCCGGCCGCGGCGCGCTTTCCCTCAACCTTTCCCGTCAGGCCCTCAGCAGTTTAGAGGCCGGCAGTGGTGACGTCAGCAGACTGCAAGTGCTGGACGTCAGCAACAACCGGGTGGAGCAGGTGTTGAACTCGTTTCTGGACGCGGCAAGCAACCTGCAGGTGCTGGACCTCAGGAACAACCTGCTGATGTCACTTCCTGCTCAGCTGCAACGTCTGTCTGTCAGCAACCTCCGCCTGGGTGGCAATCCGTTGCAGTGTACGTGTGATCTAGTCTGGTTTGGAAACTATGTCAAGGTGGTAGCTAACAACGCGACTTCGCCTGAACAACCATCTGTCGATGTGCTGAGGCTTTATTGCATGCTGTCAGACGGAAGGAAAGTGCATGTTTGTGACACTTCCAAGTGGGAGCTTGACTGTGACTCAAGTGTGACGCTACAGGCAGTCATTGGAGGCGGAGTCGCACTAGTTGTGGTTGTGGCTGCCATGGCGATGTGCTGGCGATGGCGATATCACGTGCGTGTCTTGGCGAACTACATCTCATCCTTACAGTGTTTCCCGTGCTGCGCCGGCAAGCCTGAAGCAGGTGAGATGAAGTGAACGTTACTGATTAAGTTATAGGGAACAAGTTCTGTGTTTTCCCCTATTCAATCTCTTGTGTTATGAGGCTCTCAGAGTCAGGGTGCTCTGGGTTCAATCTGTGCGTACAAATGTCTGTCCATGTCCGTCTCTATCTGCTTTTGTTTCCGTCTCTGTGTGACCACACTGTGTTGGAAATTTGCAATTACATTTAACCAGAGAAGATTTTTTTTCAAATAACTTTGTGCTTTCTGGTTCGACGGTTTCTTTTCATGTGTTGTTTGTAAACGTGATTAGCAAGCTCCTTAGCGGTGGAAACTGTTCTTGATCTTTACATAGTGTTTAAAGCTTCTTCGCTCCATTGAGCATGTTAATATTTTCTGGGTAATTTTTAAAGATCGTGTTTTATCTCTTATCTACACTTTCATTTAGCTCTTCATTCCACTGTCCCACAACTTATTTGTCTACCTAAACACAGACATATTTATGTTCCATCAAGGGTAGAATGAAGAGTTCGACACATTTGTAAAAGAAAGCCATCTTTTCAAGTATAATGTTGTGATAGATTCTTGCAGTAAATCCATTTCATTTATCTTATATGACGTGTTGGACCACTTTACAGTAAAACGCGATGTGTACGACATGCCCCGTGGTGAGGTGCTTGAAGAATATGACGTGTACATCTCGCTGGACGAGGATGACGAGAAGATATCGGTATGGGCGTCGACATGGCTCCTACCCCTTCTGGAAAACAGGGGACGCAACCCGCCTCGTGTTTACCTCCCTTTGCGACAGGAACTGCTTGGGGTCTGCAAGGCTGAGGTACTTTTGTGTAATGAGTTGCGGTGTTGTAGTAGTTGTAAAATTACTAGTAGTAGAAGTAGTAGTATTATGTTGTGGTTGAAGTAGTAGTAAACTAGTACTGTAGATGTAGCAACAGTAGTAGAAACAACAGAATCAGCAGCAGCAGTACTAGTAGCAACTGTTGTTGAAGTTGTCAGCAGCAATCAGAGTGCGTTCGGCACGGAATCTCAAATGATGTTGTTTTGGTTGTTCAATTTACACATTTAAAAATCTGAAATACGCACTGAGTTACAGTTTCCAATTTTACATACATTTCAAATGACGAAGGTCGCGCCACTTTAGTGCTAATATATTTTGTCTCAACGAAACACTTTCATAAGCGCTTATTTAATTTTGCCTTGATATTTTGATAACGATATTGGACAAAAAAGTTGCATGTTTACAGAAATAAAAACAATCGCATTCTTAATCTTACGATACATATTTTGTGCAGAGCCGCGTGGAAAGGATCTGTCAGAGCAACAAGGTGCTGGTGATCCTCTCTCCTAGTTACGTCAACAACGGCTGGTGTCGTCACGAGTTCGACCACGCGTGTCGTCATCTGCAGAACCACAACCCTAAAAGTCTCGTCATCGTCGTCCTGGACAACGATCCTGACGTCAGAAAGTACATCAATGACGACAAGATCCATTTCACAGAGGATGACACGCAGAGACGTATTTCAAAGCGACTAAACTCGCAGAAAAGAGAAAGTGCTGTTTGCGGAGTTAATGTTCAGGGTTGTAACTGTGACGCTGCGCGCCAAAGCAGCACCGATGTTGTTGTAAATGTGGCAGAAAATGGCGAGGTAGGAGCCGAATACACAGTTATCCAATTAACTGGTACCGAGAGAGAAAATACCCGCGGTGACGGGGGCACTGATGTTGAGCAGATCATTTTGAACGGTATTCGTAATGGTCAAAACAGAGATCAAAACATTGATGCTGACCATGTAGGCGTCCATGGAATCAGGAACGGAAAGGAGGCAGAGAAAAAGGAAAACAAATTGGACAAAAGAAACAGCAAAAGGAGAGGAATTGGCAAGAATGGAAGCAGGAATAATAACAGTGTAAAGTTAAGACAATCCAAGATTGAACAACTCGCGACAGAGGACCTGGAGAGGAAGCAACTCCGGCAGAGACAGTTCCTGGAAGAGCTCAGTCACTATACGGAAGACGGCCAACAGGTGGCGCTGGAGCCGCTTCGCTCCTTCCTGTTGGAAGGGCGCTACGTGTCGGCTTCTGATTTGCTCTTCAAATACAAACTTCTGTTTGAAATTTCGAGGATTAGGAAAGAGGTGGATTTCATTGACTGTGATTAAACTATATTTTACAGTTAAAATGAAGCTCCCAAACTGCAGACACGAATTACTTCACGTGAGTGTACAGTTACTGTAACAATTATGCGTTTTGTAAATTTTTACAGAATCATTGACGCGGTTATGTGCTTTGTAGAATTTTACCAGAAGCCAGAAATCGAAATCGGCAATTACGTGAATTCGGCACGACACATCACACTTAGACAGCTAGACACTCGAATGGATAAATGTTGCAATTATCGATAAGTTATGGCAAGTTATGGCCAAAAGTGTAGTTTTCGTGCATTACCAGAGTTATGCTGGACACAGACCAACACAGACCATAACAACCAAAATAGGGAGGTAAAGTAATGTTAAATGTAATGTTCTGGTGACAAAAAAAGTAACAGACTGGCTGTCACTTTTGCGAAATGGACACATTTTAGGAGCCTTTACGCATTTTCGGCAAAACGCTGCCGATTTCGCGTAATAGGCAGTGTTTTGCCGATTACGCGAAATGGGCAAAAATGTTGCCGATTCCGCGAATTCGGCAATTCCGTGAATTCGGCACGACATATATATATATTATGTCGTGCCGAATTCACGTAATTGCCGATTTCGATTTATGTTATACATAAAGTCTGTCTATGTTTTTGTGTGTGTTAAATGCTGAGAAACAATTTCTATTTGTACTGTACTGCGTACACTAGTAAAGCGTGAGGTGTATTCACTTACATTAGCAGATTAAGAGATTTAAAATCGCCTGAGAGCGTTGTGTGCATGTTTCTGGAACAGTTTGAGCCTCAACATTACACATTCTAGCTTTTACTTTAAGCTTTTGAAAAGCATATGAAGCTTAGCTACTCACTTGAGCTCTTTTCCAAGGCAAATTTGAATTTAAACAAAAAAAAGTTGTATGTTTCTCTGAAACCTAATTCTGAAAAGGACACCTTTCCATTTGATATTCACATATCAACTCATATAATACAATGTACACATTTGAAGATGTAACAGCACGCGATTCATATATGTTGCATATCCTCATAAAGTAATTATTTATGATACATGTATGTGTGACAGGGGAGGCTACCGCTCCTTTCACAGCAGACTCTGCACCCGAGTTGTTGGCCTTTAAGTCAACACCGGTGGATTGTGGAATTCTGTTTGTGATGGGGTCTGGTGGTTTCCGATTGTCTGTATGTTCATGGAAACCTTCGGGTTTTTTATAGGGCTAAGAAATTAGCCCTAGCATTTTCAATCCTGTTTGATTGCACTTCGCCTCCCGAGGTGATCGTAGTGTTACGGCTCTCGGTTACATATGTAAAGGCAAAATAAAGGTATGTGTTTTGTGTGTGTTTTTTCACTCTTTTTCTTTTTGTGTTTTGTTTCTTTTTTGTAAAACTTCTGCAAGCAAGAAGCCATAAAGAAATTAGACTATGATGCATATATGGTTCTGCATGTTATTGAGTACCAGAAAATAAATGTTTGATTGAAATATGGAGCTGGAGTTTATTTTCTCAAACTAAAAATTAAAGGGAAATAAATTTAGTCATACAAATTAAATAACAAGAGAGGAGGAAAGTGGTTAGAGGATGTCAAGGACACACACCCACACTCCGTCAAACATACACAAACTACAATTGAAACTCATATAAACAATGCAGAAAACAAAATGTAATTGAAAAAATAGTAATTATAACAAATTTAACGTTTTTATAGCGCGTCCCCACTGCTCAAAGCGCTATAGTAGTTCAATCAAACAGCAAGACGATTTAGACAATTTGTATTAATACTGTCCCAAAAAAAAGGAAAATACTCATCAAAGAGCACACACACACACACACACACACACACACACACACACACAATCACACTGATAATAATACAGACTCAATCACACGTGCTCTCACACTGACACACACGCACGCACAAAACACACACACACACACACACACACACACACACACACACACACACACACACACTTCGTCACATTATTCCAAAGCGGCCAGGTTGTATAAAATTTCTAATGCGTGTGCACGGCTTACAATTAGCAAGAAACGTGGATGAAAAATGATAAAGAACATGTTTAGAAATGACAAAACCGGCGATCTTCAGTCCAGCAAGCTCAGAATTAGTCACAGTCAATCAAGTCAACGCCCTTTCGGATCCGGAAGATTTCAAACAGTAGTTTGTATTTGAACAGCCTTTCAGAAGCCGACACGTAACGCCCTTCCAAGAGAAAGGAGCGAAGCGGTTCCAGCGCCACCTGTTGGCCGTCTTCCGTGTACTGACTGAGCTCTTCCAGGAACTGTCTCTGTCGGAGCTGCTTCCCTTCCAGCTGCTTTGTCTTTGCTTGATCAGCACGGCTTCGCCTTAGTTTCTTGAAAAGGTTGTGTTCCCCGTCGTTTGGTCTTCGGTTTCCGTTGTTTCCTTTTCTGCTTTTCCTTGTTTTTGTGTTTGGTCGAACATAGCCGTTTTGACCAGCATGGGCAGTTTTGAACACAGTCTGATGAGGGTTAGTATCAGCATTCCGTTCACCCTTCATCTCACCGTCCTCATCCACAACGTTGACCGTGTCCATAGCTCTTAAGACGTCAATCTCTAAGACGTCGACAGCAGCTGCGGCATCTGCGCCCCTATGCCTCCTGGCATCGTGATAACAGCCATGAACTTCGACATCGCCGATATTTTCCTTTACCCTTTGAGTAACTTTTCGATGTGTCTCTGGTGACCCATGTTCGTAAACTTGACAATCGTGATGCTCTCTTTTCTCTTCAAACACCGTGATATTCTTCTCTGGGAGGTCATCTTTGCCTTCGGTCTTTCCATCATTGATGAATCCCTGAACGACAGGATCGTTGTCCATGACGACGATGACGAGGTTTTTAGGGTTGTGGTCCTGCAGATGACGACACGCGTGGTCAAACTCGTGACGACACCAGCCGTTGTTGACGTATCCGTGAGAAAGAATCACCAGCACCTTGTTGCTCTGGCCAATTCTTTCCACTCGATTCTGCACATAGAATAACATACGAGAGAAGTTAACATCTGCGTCCCCCAATCTCTCTTCCCCACCCCTATCTACTTCGCCACTCTCCTTCCTTGTCTTGCCTCCATCATAAAAGGTAGGGGTTTGGAGGTGGCGGGTACTTTCTCATCTGCTTTGTCAATAGTTATTACACACATTCAACAGACACAGAAAAAAATAATTGGATTTGGGAAGATGCAGATTCATACACTGACAGAAACAAACATTCAGAAACACACACACACACACACACACACACACACACACACACACACACACACACACACACACACACACACACACACACACACAAACTCTCTCTCTGTCAGTCTCTCTCTCTCTCTCTCTGTCAGTCTCTCTCTCTCTCTCTCTCTCTCTTGCTCTCTCTCTCGCCCCAGTATACCTTAGCCTTGCAGACCCCTGGCAGTTCCTGTCGCAAAGGGAGGTAAACACGAGAGGGGTTGCAGCCTTTGTCCTCCAGAAGGGGGAGAAGCCATGCCTCCACGAATGTCGTTATTTTCTTGTCGTCTTCATCCACGGATAAGTACACGTCGTACTCCTCAAATTCTTGGTCACGTGGTGTTTTGTAAGCTATTTGTGAAACAAGATATAAACACAACATGGTTTATGCATTCCTCTTTTGATAAGCTGGTATCGAAAATGGTTAGAAAAAAACCAGGTCTTATTGGTACAAAATCTTGAAAAAAAAACGAGGATCAGAGACAAACAGAGAGACAGACAAACAGAGAGACAGACAGAGTGAAACCTACACACCCTGTGTAAGTGTTATACGATGGTGTACAAACGACCGCGCAGAGCGGGAGGGTCGCCACACGCCCAAACATGGAGGTAGCTGTGGTCGAGGAAGTCCACCAAGGCGCTAACACAAATATGTCTGTCTGGCGGATACGGGCTTGCTAAAAAAACGACACCAATCTCGATGGAATATTGGACAAATGTCAACAATTTGCTTCAATTAATTGTTTTTAAATCCCAGGATGGTTAGACTAGCTGGTGGATGGAGAGTAATGAAATACGAATATGGTTTTGAAGTATAACATTTTTTGGGGGAGCGGCTAAATCCTGCGTGCCTCTTGTTCGTTTGAAAAGGCGAGATTTGGATATTCACTCCCGCGAGGGGGGGTGATTACATGGAGCACAGGGAACCGAAGACAGAACAGGTTGTTTTGTGTGACTGCCCCTGTCCCGTCCCCCGGCTCCTGAAAAAACCCACAATAAAAAAACCAACAAAAAAACAACCAAAAACAAAAGAGAAACCCCACCAACAATCCGTCAGGTATTAGGCGATATACTTATCTCACCTTGGTGATGAATTCCACTGTAACGTGGAACACATCGTGCATGCAACACGTAGTCGGCCAAGACCCGCACTTGGTATCGCCATCGCCACAATATCCCCATCACCGCTAGCACTACCACCAGTGCCACTCCGCTCCCAACGAAGATGTGCAGCTCTGTAGCTGACCCGCAGTCCCTTGCCCACAGTGACGTGGACACAACGTCCACACTTTCCCCACCTGACCGGGAACACTGCAGTGTCACTAGATCTTGGGCAGCGTGGAGAGCGTGTGAAGGGGATTCTGCCACGGAAAGATTAAAGTTTGGCTCACGATGCGCTGCTGTGTTTGAACTCAAACTGCTGGTTAGAGAATGAGCTGTACGTTGCTGGGGACGCTGGGTTGTTGTGCCAACCTCTTCCAACAGCGTCACGTTGTCAGCCACGGCCTTGACCCAATTTCCTAACCACACAAGGTCACAGGAACACTGCAACGGGTTGCCGCTCAGGCGGAGGTTGCTGACAGACAGACGTTGCAGCTGAGCAGGAAGTGACGTCAGCAGGTTGTTCCTGAGGTCCAGCACCTGCAGGTTGCTGGCCGCGTCCAGAAACGAGTTCAACACCTGCTTCACCCGGTTATTGCTGACGTCCAGCACCTGCAATCTGCTGACGTCACCACTTTCGGCCTCTAAACTGCTGAGGGCCTGACGGGAAAGGTTAAGGGAAAGCGGGCCGTGGCTAGGCAGCATGCGGGGGATGTGGGTGTAGTTGTGACGTGACGTGGGGCATGTGATGGCCAGGTAACGGTGGTGAGGCGTGTCCAGGCACTCACAGCCCTCAGGACAGTCCTCGGTGACGTCACACACCAAGACGTCGGGACGCTGCAGCAGGAAGTCCAGAGTACGACCGCGCAGAGAGGAAGGAGCGGCACACGTCAGGTAGCCGCCGTCGAACGCCCAGGCCTTGAGCAAGCTGTGGTTGAGGAAGTCTATCAGGGCGTGCATGCAGCAATTGCACAGCCACGGGTTGTGACCCAGCTCGTACCAGTGGTTCCGGATCTGGAAAGTGGTGGCTAGCTGGCCCTGGTGGTAGATGCTGAAGTCCCGAGGGGTCAGGCAGGTGAGGTTGTTGTAGGTCAGGTTGACCACAGCCTGGTAGAGCTCGCGTGTCAGTGTGAAGTTGAAGGTGTTGGCGAAGCGGGAGATGGTGTTGTGTGTGAGGTCCACGTGCACAGCCTTGTGGAAGAAGTAGGGCCAGGGTTCGAATGTCGTTATTGCGTTGTGAGACAAGTCAGCATAACGTACGGAGTGCATTCCTGTGTGGAACACGCCCGCTTCGATGGTGTGAATGTGGTTGTACGAAAAAAGGATGTTTTGCAAGCAATGGGTGTTGTTGAAAAGCCCGGGCTGCACTGTGGTCAGGGCGTTGTGTGAGACGTTGAGGGTGAGCAGGTGGTCAGGGAGCATCCCTGCATGCAGTGTGGTCAACCTGGAATGTCATGAGTGCAATGTGTGAAATAATCAGCCAGAACAACAGCATGGGCCTGTTTATTTAAGTGATCTCATCTCATAATATGTGACAAGAACTAAGGTGCCTTTATAGCGTTACATAATAGGATACTCTTCGATAATAATGATAGTTATAGGATGATTTGACATACTTTAATATCGTAAGAGCTTGTATCAATGTGCCTGGCCGCGACCAGTCGATCGAATGATTATTTCGCACAACTTCTGAAGTAGAAGACTAAGGAGTAAAATACTTCGATACTTCGATCGACCGGCTCTCTCTGTTTTGTATTATAAGAAGTATGCAACATTGAATTGTTCATTGTACAATTATTTTTATTTTTTCCATATTAGTCTATTTAATAAATTGCTGTTTCTGGACTGAAACCATTCTTTAAAGCTGCCCATTGAATATGGAATGACAGCAACAATCACAACCATCAGAAGGAGAACAACAACAATGAAGATAGAAGCGTGAACAACATCAACGGCTTTTTTTTGTTCAGGACCCAACTCACCGGTTGTGCGACAAGTCTAAATGGTCCAGGTTGTGTAGCGGTGACAGCAGAGACCGAGGCAACACGTGCAGCGCGTTGTAGGACACATTCAAGGTCACCAGCCTATTTTTGCAACTCACAGCGCTAAAAGTGTCGCCAGAGAGGACCGTCAGATCTGCAGCAGACGCGTCTAATTGGATGCGTATCCCAGGTTTCTGACAGCACTCGTTGGATTCCAGTGCTGACCGCAGATCCAATTGACCAGCGCCATCGTGATGTTTAAACCGTCCGACGTCATCGATGACGTGAACTTCAGCATAGTAGTTTTTATGGTGACAGTGACCGCGAGCAGTCCTTATCATAATACTACACAGGAACAGGAGTAAGGGAGACAGACAAGATACGTTCTGGTACTGTTTCGTCTTCATCTTTAAGTTAGATCAAAATGAGTTCGGCTCATTCTTTCCCTGACAAGATACCTTGGTTTTCCTTGTCTGGCGAGGAAATCGATTTAAATTTTTTTTTATTTTTTTTATTTTTATTTTTTTACATATTTAGATCTTTTCGTAATGTGTTATGGATGTAAGCAGATTCGCGATCGTCGATTATTATTTTTTATGGTGTTGTGTAATTTTTAAATTACAAAGGAATTGATATGTAAGACAGTTTCAAGCGAGCTATTTTTCGCGGCTGTATTTACTGTGCAAACAACTCTAAATATGGCAAAAGTGTCACGTGATAATCAACCGTTTGGTTTCGGCGCTCACTGGAGCAGACGATTTTTTCTGTAACCAGTTGACAGTGATGGAACCATATATTACGGTCTCCTTCCGGCAGCAGTCCCAAAATGTCGACTTGTTTTGACCTTACAACGATGTCTTTATCATAACTGTGAAGAACAGAACGGAGATCACTGTCGAAGTCGGCCAATCTGCAATCATTTTCGTCTCGCGAACACTGATCTCAAATTTAGATCAGTGCTCGCGAAAAACATATGGGAGATAACTCTGTATTCTTGTTTTGATAGATTCGCGTAGGACTGTAGCGTCCGGTCAGAGAGACAACTGGCAATTGCCGTGGAGCGATGCTTATCAGAATGGGCCAGAACCCGTTATCTTTCTCTCACGTGCAAGTCGTATGACTTACTTGTACTCACTGCCCTCAGTAAGACGTTTTCATACGCGTATATATCTGTCACATCCAAGCCGTATGTCCTACACGTTGTCTTGAATAAGAAACTTTCATTGTCATCTTCACAACGACGAAGGTGAGTAAACACATCATGTGTGTCTCATTCAGGTCATGTGTCTTACTTCCACTGGATGTCCTCAGTAAGAAGCTTTCATCGTCGTCTTAACATCGACGGTGGTCATTAACCACATCTTGCTGTCTCATCCAGGCCGTGTGTCTTACTCTTATAGCCTACTCACTGTCCTCGGTAAAAACACTTTCATCTTCATTTTTACATCGACGATTGTGAGTAACCATATCTTTCTCTCTCATCCAGGACGTGTGTTGACCAAGACAAACAAGTCGCGTAAGGCGAAATTACTACATTTAGTCAAGCTGTGGAACTCACAGAATCAAACTGAACGCAATGCATTGTTTCACAATGACCGTAGTCCGCCGCTAGTGCAAAAGGCAGTGAAAGTGACGAGCCTGTTTAGCGCGGTGCTGCATAGCACGCTTTACTGTACCTCTCTTCGTTTTAACTTTCTGGGCGTGTTTTTAATCCAAACATATCATATCTATATGTTTTTGGAATCAGGAACCGACAAGGTATATGATGAAATTGTTTTTAAAACGATATCGGAAATTTAGTTATAATCATAATTTTTATATTTTTATTTTTTAGAGCTTATTTTTAATCCGAATATAACATATTTATATGCTTTTGGAATCAGAACATGATGAAGAATAAAATAAAAGTAATTTTGGATCGTTTTATAAAAAAAAATTTTTTAATTACAATTTTCAGATTTTTAATGACCAAAGTCATGTATTAATTTTTAAGCCTCCATGCTGAAATGCAATTCCGAAGTCCGGCCTTCGTCGAAGATTGTTTGGCCAAAATTTCAATCAATATGATTGAAAAATGAAGGTGTGACAGTGCCGCCTCAACTTTTACAAAAAGCCGGATATGACGTCATAAAAGACATTTATAAAAGAAATGAAAAAAAGTCTGGGGATACCATACCCAGGAACTCTCATGTAAAATTTCATAAAGATCGGTCCAGTAGTTTACTCTGAATCGCTCTACACACACACACGCACAGACACACACACACAGACACACACACACAGACACCACGACCCTCGTCTCGATTACCCCTCTATGCTAAAACATTTAGTCAAAACTTGACTAAATGTAACAAAAAGAGAACCCTATTTCTCCGTCACAGAAATCGACAAAACACGGGGTCAGTGAATCTCGTTTTAGTAGGATTTGGAAAATGCGCTCTAAAATATATAGCTTATGTCTTCTAAAATACCATAGATCATCTCTGTATTAGGTTCAAAACCTTTCACTTGATAATACAAATTCGTTGGTCTTACGCTTTTTCACTGTTTTCAGGAAGAACCTTTTTATTATCTTTACATCGATATAGGAGAGTAACCACTTTTTACTCTCTCATTCTGGTCGCGTTTCTTTTTCTCTTACTCACTGTCCTTAGTAAGGACCTGTCATCGTCATCTGTGCGGCAGCACTGGCGAGGAAGCACATATTTCTGTCACAGTGAAGTCGTGTATAAGTATCGTATACTTCCACATTGAATAGTTACAGCTTGTGCTGTTCAGCAGGAAACTGACACATTGCTTACATGCAGCACATGACAGTTTAACACGGTCCATTCTTCGCAAGGAAGTCCTGGGATGTACGGTATAACTTGTATAACGTTTACTACCGTGTGTTGATTACTCTCAACAGTGAAGAGTTATCTGATGTGAGTAATCTCATTTGGCCAACAGCATCGTCTGACGTCGTGATACCTCGTTCGAGTTTTCCGGCTTCCTTGTTACTCATCTTGCAAACTTGCTCAAACAAATTAGGCCACTCTCTCACCTTACTGAAGCTGATAATATGCACACACTATGTTATAATGCAAGCGCAGGCATCAGAATCAGCTTACAGCTGTAACAATTAAAGGCTCAGGACCAGTCCTTCCCGTCTTCACCATCTCAGATCTGGCCATGCTTTTGCATTAGACAAGGCAATCCCTCCACTTGGACACGTACCATCAATCACCAGCCTGACTCATTTCTGATGAGAGTGAGATTTTGTGTAGGCCCTATGCATCAATTTTCTTTCAAAGCAACTAGTGGCTTTCGGGTCTTCACAGGAAGTCGCCGTGGGATCGTGATTTTTTTCTTTTATGAATCTATTTCTTTTAGAAGGCAGAAGGGGCTTTAAGGAAACTTCATAAAAAAACAAAAATTTATACTCAGTAAATAGGAATCAGCCAGAATCTAGATTTTTATTTATGAATCAATTTTCTTCAGAACTTAGGAAAAGATTTCATTGAAAAATTGCAACTCTGCAGATGAAGCAGCCAGGATCTTGATCTTTATTTGTATTTGAGGAATTGTCATGTCTTACGTGTTGATGAGAATGAGCTCTACAATACTACGAACAGTGGTAATTAACATAATTAAGGCAAGAGCTAGAAAACTTCCCCCAACCTACCCCACTGCTAACAACTCTTAATGCCACAAGCCTGTGTTTCTAAACCTGTGTTCCATAAAAAAAAGACCGCCAAATGCAGCCTTTCCCAAAAGAGGCAATGCCAGGTGCCTGTGGTGTGTGTATTTATTACATTGTTGCATTCACACGTTATTTCTTCCTTGTTTCATGGGGCAAAGAAAGCATGCTAATCAGTCTGTTCAAGGTTGTTTGCATTTCCTTAACAGTCTGTCGTGTGCACCGAACGTACTCGCCGGTCTGATCACGTATTTTGTCGTTCTATGTACATGTAGAATGGGTCTGTGTTGTCGTGTGTGTGTGTTTGTATGTGTGTGAATATGTGTGTGTGTGTGTGTGTGTGTGTGTGTGTGTGTGTGTTTGTGTGTGTATGTGTGTGTGTGTGCGTATGTGTGTGTGTGTGTGTGTTTGTGTATGTGTGCGTGTGTTCGGCGGCAACAGCCAACCTAGCGAGCAAAACAGCGATCAGTCCGTTTGGCAAGGTGTTAACCCGTGATTTGTAAAAATGTAAAAATATTTTACAAATCACGTCGAACCTAAAACCGCGATTTGTAAAAATGGAAAAATGGAAAAATATCGCATTCCACAAAGTAATGCATGCCTTTTATTATTATTATTTTTCTTGTTTAGAGCCTCTACGCTGAGTGGTGGGGGTGGTTTTAGTTCCACATCCCATTTTGGTGCAATCCCATTTTGCCGCCGTCCCATTTTTTTCCCCATCCCATTTTCGCGACATTTCACAAGCCAAACGTCATTTTACTAACATGTCATAACAATAGCGCGACATCCCATTTTGACACCATATCCCATTTGGCCGCCATGCCGTTTCACCGCATTCCATTTCGCCCCCATCCCATTGTCGCGACATTTCACAAGCCAAGCGTCATTTTACTACCGTGTCATAACAATTGCGCGACATCCCATTTTGACACCATCCCATTTGGCCGCCATCCCATTTTTTATTTATTATATTTAGTCAAGTTTTGACTAAATATTTTAACATCGAGGGGGAATCGAAACAAGGGTCGTGGTGTATGTGTGTGTGTATGTGTGTGTGTATGTGTGTGTGTGTAGAGCGATTCAGACCAAACTACTGGACCGATCTTTATGAAATTTGACATGAGAGTTCCTGGGATTGATATCCCCATACGTTTTTTTCATTTTTTTGATAAATGTCTTTGATGACGTCATATCCGGCTTTTCGTGAAAGTTGAGGCGGCACTGTCACGCCCTCATTTTTCAACCAAATTGGTTGAAATTTTGGTCAAGTAATCTTCGACGAAGCCCGGACTTCGGTATTGCATTTCAGCTTGGTGGCTTAAAAAATAATTAATGACTTTGGTCATTAAAAATCTGAAAATTGTAAAAAAAAATAAAAATTTATAAAACGATCCAAATTTACGTTTATCGTATTCTCCATCATTTGCTGATTCCAAAAACATATAAATATGTTATATTCGGATTAAAAACAAGCTCTGAAAATTAAATATATAACAATTATTATCAAAATTAAATTGTCCAAATCAATTTAAAAACACTTTCATCTTATTCCTTGTCGGTTCCTGATTCCAAAAACATATAGATATGATATGCTTGGATTAAAAACACGCTCAGAAAGTTAAAACAAAGAGAGGTACAGAAAAGCGTGCTATCCTTCTTAGCGCAACTACTACCCCGCTCTTCTTGTCAATTTCACTGCCTTTGCCATGAGCGGTGGACTGACGATGCTACGAGTATACGGTCTTGCTGAAAAATGGCATTGCGTTCACTTTCATTCTGTGAGTTCGACAGCTACTTGACTAAATATTGTATTTTCGCCTTACGCGACTTGTTCTTCTTGCCAAGCCTCACTATACTACTATACTGCGTTATTCAACTAGGAAGACATTCCGTTTTCGCCAAATCCCAATTTTGCAACAATCCAAAATGTCGCGAAATAGGGATGGCGGCGAAATGGGATGACGGCAAAACGGCATGGCGACAAAATGGAATGTGGCGCTAGTGGTATGACACGGTGGTAAAATGACACTTGGCCTGTGAAATGTCGCGAAAATGGGATGGGGGCAAAATGGGATAACGGCGAAACGGAATTGCGCCAAAATGGGATGTGGAGCTAATGGTACATGACATGGTGGTAACATGACACTTGGCCTGAGAAATGTCGCCAAAATGGGATGGGGGCGAATTGGGATAACGGCGAAACGGGACTAATAGATCCCTTGCCTTTGGGGTAATGCGACTCTGTCACTGCTAGCTTTCCACTGGGAGGAAGCGACCGGAATTTCCCAACGATGGGACATCCTAGTAATGAAAAAAAAAAATCTTTAAAATAACAGAATCGCGCTACCCCAAAAGTCAAGGGATTTCGTTTTTGTCCCTTGACTTTTGGAGATGACAAGAAAATATCGGGCGCAAAAACGTGATTTGTAAAAATTGTTACAAATCACGGGGCGCGCCCCGCGATTTGTAACAATTTTTACATTTTTACAAATCACGGGTTAACACAAGGTTATCCTTATCAGTCCTTATGTCCTCATTTTTTCGGTCGCGTACTGTACAAAGTAGTTCCTGGTCTATTTTAAGGTACAGTATATAGACCTGCGTTTTGTCGTTTCACACGCGCGCGCGCGCGCGTGTGTGTGTGTGTGTGTGTGTGTGCGTGTGTGTGTGTGTGCTTCACCCTCTCTCCCTCCTTTTTCCTCGCTTTGTCCATCTGTCTCTGTATCTCTGTCTGTTGCTCTTCTCTGCATGTCTGACTGTCTGTTTATCTGTCTATCTGTCTGTCTGTTTGTCTGTCTGTCTGTCTGTCTGTCTGTCTGTCTCTCTCGCACACACACACACACTCACACACACACACACACACACACACACACACACACACACACACACACACACACACACACACACACACACAGTGGTGAGTGAATGATGATACTGCTACCAGACTAGTTCGAGAGTGAGAATGATGATGCCAGACCGGTGCCTGAGTAAGAGTACTGGCGCCAGACTGGTGCTAGAGTAAGAATGGTGGTGCTACAGTAAGAGTTGTGATCCCAGACCGGTGCCAGAGATAAGATATTAATGCATAAAAACAATCTTAACCTGGACAGAAAAAAGACTATCTATTATTGGTATGTGTCCAAGTGACATTAGCCTACGTAAAAGCCCAGCCGGATCTGAGATAGACCCGGGAGTTAACTCTGTTGGAAGAGCTCTGGACGTTTTGTCCTCGGGTGAAGTGTTCGAATATATACCGGGCAGGACACAGATCAACTTTATATGTTGACTTAGGGACAGTATAATTATCTATCTGCCACCCGTGTGTCACCACTTAGGCACGTAAAAGACTTCGGTCATTCTACCAGACGTACAGAGTACACGTCAAGACGCACACACACGGCTAGCACAAGTTTTGTTGCTGCTATACCTATACTGTCTTGGAGGAAGCGACCCTGCAATGAAATAATAAAGTAATGGAAAAACAGCAAAGCAAAATGATATAATACGCCTGTGCAGATCTGAGATGGTGAACCGATTCGTTCACACAAGGAGGACTGGGCCTTGACACGAACAACGTAGGGGAAGGGCTCCTAATATGGACCGGCTCCTAATATGGACCACCCCCTTTCCATGGAAATAACAAGGCGAGAGCACTCATAAATGATTGCAAGCGATAGAGTTACTCTCCCTTGCTGACTTGCAGAGGTTAAATATGTCCGGGAAAGCACGGAAGCCCAAACGGTGAGTCCTTTTCCCTTTTGATAGCTTACACTCTAAATCTGACCCTCGAAACTCATCAGTGTTTTTGCACATAAATAGCTTACAAGATAAACTACACCTTCTATCGGACACCTCAGGGTGTCTGTATTGTAGGCCCTATGTTGCGAGTGTTGGCTTTCTGTAATCCTGGAGAACGAAGAGTAAAACCAAATACTGAAGGATGCATGGGCGCCTATTATGGACCGCCTGTGGGCGCGTAATATGGACATACCGGTCCATATTAGGGGACCAAAGGTCCATATTAGGCGCTGTAAACTTTACAAAGTGATTGCAGATGAAGACATCACAAAAGAATAGAACAATTCCAAACAGCTTGGCATGACGTCATTAAGTTCCTGACCACATGAAGTCATGCTGCTTGGAGGTCTCGGACACCTACACTTTATTTTTTATTCATGGCGAACATTGAAGTTTAAAATCTTACCAAGAAGAAACTTACCAACATCTTTGCTCTGTGTGTGTGTGTGTGTGTGTGTGTGTTTGTGTGTGTGTGTGTGTGTGTGTGTGTGTGTGTGTGTGTGTGTGTGTGTGTGTGTGTGTATGTGTGTGTTTGGGTGTGTGTGTGCTATACCTATCCCGTGTCTCTATTTTTTCAGTGGCCAATGAACTCACGAAGTGCTAAGCACGGCATTGGACGCCTACTATTATGGCCTAGGGTTGAACGTGTGTTCAAGGGAATATAACATTCCGAAAGCAACCTTAAAGCGTCATATAACGAACAAGAACAACTAGTACGCAAATGGAAAGACAAAACTTCTCGGCAGACACCAGCTGTTGCCAGAAGAAATTGATGCTCAGCTGGTGAAGCACATTCTCTCTCTGTGTAATTCTTTTTTCGGGATTACTAGGCGGGCACTGATGGCTCTCGCGTTTGAGATCGCGGATATGAACGGGATGTCGCACACATTTAACAAAGAGAAAAAGATGGCTGGAAAGAAATGGTATCAGACGTTCATGCGAAGGCACCCTGAGATCAGTTTGAGGCAGCCGGAGCCAACGTCATTGGCTCGAGCCCAAGCATTCAACAAAGAAGCTGTTTATCGCTACTTTGACCTGCTTGAGAAGATCATCGATGAAAACGGACTGGTAGGTTCACACATCTATCTATATATTTATACGACTAGTGTCTGTCTGTCTGTCTGTTCGCGATGCACGGCCAAAGTTCTCGGTGGATCTTTTTCAAATTTGGACACCGTATTCAGCTACACCCCGGACACAACCTCATCGATGAGATATTTCAACACGTGCTCTCAGCGCGCAGCGCTGTGCGCGCTGAACCGATTTTGGTTTTTTTTGTCGGGATCCACTACCAGTAACTCTTCCTTATCTTCTCCACTGTTTTCAGCCGCGATTATCTCCCTTCCTCCGTGTGGCGTCAATCCATATTCCCGTTACTACGTTACTATTTTTAGAAGGTCACTGCACGTTACTATTTTTAGAAGGTCTCCAGTGTTTTGCGCGTTTATCTCCTTTCCTTCGTGCGCCGTACACCCGGCAGAGCCGGGTCCCAGGCGCAGCCTGGTATTCGGCTCTACTTCTTCCCGGCGAAGCCGGTACCCGGCGAAGCGGGTAATCATCTAGTATATATATATACGACTTGTGTCTGTGTGTCTGTTCGCGATGCACGGCCAAAGTTCTCGATAAATCTGCTTCAAATTTGGTTGGCATATTCAGGTAGACCCCGGACATAACCTGGTCGATGAGAATTTTCAACACGTGCTCTCAGCGCGCAGCGCTGAACCGATTTTGGTTTTTCTCTGGATCCATTCCCAGTAACTCTTCCTTATCTTCTCCAGTGTTTTCAGCCGCGTTTATCTCCCTTCCTCCGTGCGGTGCGCCGGCAAAGCCGGCGTACACCCGGCATAGCCGGGTTCCTTGGCGCAGCCTGGTATTCGGCTCGACTTCTTCCCGGCACAGCCGTACCCGGCGAAGCGGGTATTCATCTACTCTACAATATAGATGAAACTAGCGTCAGCACTGTCCAGAAGAAGTGCCAGAAGGTGCTTGGCCAGAAGGGAACACATTAAATAGGCTCTCTTTCGAGCCGGGAACGTGGCACAAACACAACGGTTGTATGCTGTGTGTCGGCCAAAGGCAACTACGTACCACCCATGGGGATATTCAAACGGAAGCGTATGCCCCCAGAACTAGCGGATGGAGCGCCACTTGGTTCCATTGTCACAAGCAATGAGAGTGGGTGGATGGACACTGACACCTTTTGCGACTGACTTGAACATTTCATCCGACATGTAAAGCCGACAGTGGATGACAAAGTTCTACTCATTCTTGATGGCCACAAGAGCCACACCTGTAACATCAGAGCAATCAGTCAAGCCAAGGAAAACGGCGTGATCCTGTTGTCGTTACCACCACACACAACACACAAAATTCAGCCCATGGACCGCTCACTCTTCAAACCCCTGCAAACCTACTACGACCAGGCCATTGAGAGTTGGCTGCGTAACCATCCAGGACGACGTGTCACCCCATTTCAGGTGTGCACGTTGTTCAATGAGGCATACCTGAAAGCTGCCAAGACGAGCACAGCCATCAGTGGGTTCAGATCCTGCGGCATATGGCCATGTTCCAGAGTGGTGTTTGACAGCAGCGAGTTTCATGCGTCAGCCGATGGGTCGCCCAGGGTATTTGCCATTCCAAGTTCACAGGGTCTTTCACTGTCTCACCCACCACCGCCTCCAGTACAGGCTGCTAGATCGCCGCCACTTCAATCACTGGCTACAGAATCAGAGGTGTCTCCACCACAATCAGTTTCTGAATACTCAACATCGCTGCCGTCGCCACTGCCAGCACGACCACCGGTTGCAGGAACCACATTATTGCAACCATCAGCAGCGGATGCGGAGCAATCACAATCGCAGCCATCCAGATCACCTGTTTCTGAATACATGTTTTCAGAATCAACACAGCCCTTGGTATCACCACGACCAGATGTTGCAACCTCATCACCATCGGCTTCAAAACAACAACCATGGTCACCTCGGGCAACTACTGACGGACCATCACGACCATCAGGGACGGATGCTTCATCAGGTGTACCCTTTCCTTCAACATTTGAAATAAACATCGGCGTTGCTTATTCAGAAGCATTGTTGTCGCCACTGATCCAGTCCTGCAAACTTGCCAGCGGTTGTACGGCCAGCCTGTGGATCCAGTACTTAGACTGAAAGAACAAGCGGCAGCTGATAGCTTGCGAAGTCAGCTGATGATTCACATTTGGGACCAGATTGATGAACACGCTGAGTATATGGTGGAGGATGCTTTGAACCCATGACATGCCTCGTCATATTCGTTTCCTAACACTGCACAATAGAGTATTCGCAATGGTAGCTCCAACAGCAATGGTTGGGGAGTTTGAAATATCCCAAACATCAAAAATGCTGGAAAGGCCGATCATCATCCTTGATAGGAGAGGGAGTACACTGAAGTATGGGAGTGGATTTGCACATGCCTCACCGGTGCAGGGTTTCATTTAATAGTGCGCCCTGCGCCATTGGCGCATTAAATCTGAAAATGTCTCATCACAATTCCATTCAGTGCGTCAAAGGGCGCATTGAGATTACATACCAGTGCGAAACCAAATGTACACTTTACATCGGATTACACACACACACACACACACACACACACACACACACACACACACACACACACACACACACACACACACACACACACACACACACACACACACACACACAGATAACACGATATAGCGGCTTATTCTCAGATGGCACCATATTGCACCATTTTGCATCTTTGGTCAAAACGCGTACAGGCCTCTTAAGCGCTTTAGAACTTACCTTCAACTATGTCCCATCAGAATTTGGTTGAGGGGGACAAATGTCCCATTGCCCTTTTCTCCCAAATTAAACCCTGCCGGTGTATTTGATCTACACCGCGTTCGGTACGCATATAAACAACATAATATAATGAATTCATATAGGCATAACATGTAAATGTACAGTAAATAAGCATAAGCACCACGGCCACACGAAACACAAAATCTAATATACGAAGTAAAACAATATGAATACTATATATGCTATGAATATGTAATATGACGTGAATATAATTATATAGTGATATTAATATAGTATACATAGACAGAACTGTAAGATTCACATGATTATGTCACCGCGGGTGTGTACTTACAGAGAACAGTTTAGATGTTTTTTTAAAGAAGATTTAAAAGTATTTACAGATTTGCTAGTTTTAACATTCGAAGGAAGAGAGTTCCACCTTGACGGCCCAGCAAAGGCAAAACTAGTTTTATATAGATCTACACGGGTCCTTGGTAGTAGATATTTATCTGATCTGTATCTCTCAGGAGCCTCGGTTATGAATGCATTCAAGTATGGTGGTGCTAGCCCATGGAGTGCCTTGTACATTAACACTGCAATGTCATAGTCAAACTGCTCCTGCAGTGAGTGAGAGAGAGAGAGAGAGAGAGAGAGAGAGAGAGAGAGAGAGAGAGAGAGAGAGAGAGAGAGAGAGAAATCGTGAGCGTTGTCAGCTGACCTACGCTGGCTTGCCATGTCTCGCGAAGGGCTTAAACGATTTTGATTTTTTAACTGCCGCGTTCGCCTTTTAGAAGTGTTCTATTCTATATTTATTTCTGCTTGTCTGCCATGGAGTTGTCCAGGAATGACAGCAAATTGCTGTTAACAATGCTGAATCCACTTCCTTTTTACCCGATTATTACCCCCTCCCCCTCACCCCCCCCCCCCCCCGCCCGACCAGTCCACGGCAGTAAATATAAACATTATCTCGCATCAATCTCTCGGCGCTGCTCAGTGCAGGATGTGCCTGGTTTCCTAATCTGCACCGGTGTCATGTTTTGTTTGGTTTTAGGATACATGGGATAGGTTTACCTTCAGAGCCTTTCCTATGAAGGAGGGCTTATCGTGTGGCCACTGTTTACCAAAGTGATAATCACTCAGAGCAGCTTTGCATTATGCGTTCGGGATTACAACGCAACTCATCGTGCAAACTCGACAGACGATTCCCAGGTTGTGTTAACCTCACCACCTCCCACCCCCCCATATGATTTTTTCTTTAATAATTAGCAATGACCTACTGACACTTATTTGATTCACATTAAATCATCAAGGCACGGTACCATTAATATCTTCCTCCTGGCCCCCCGTTACCCCTCCCACCCACCCCCTATACACCACTCCCCCCCCTCCCCCCGCCCACCCGTCGTTTCTTTAACACTTTTTGCCGAATTTAACTTCGAAAGTAATGAACATAAATTGTCCATGTTGACTTTTTTTCATTTGTTTCACGATATGTATCTGTTTTGTTCCTGTTGACGATGTATTTATGTGTCGATAAAATAGTTTTACAGTTTGATGATTTTTTCGCAAGGGCATTTGCTCATTTATCAGTATACACAATTTCGACATTAGATATGAGGTTTAAAGTTGATGTTGTTTCTACTTCACACATACGAACTATTGATTCTTTTGTCGTAAAATAAAGTTGAATTTCACTGCACTATGAGGCGATCTCTCCCTGTCAATTTTGATGAGTCCGCTTCGTTTCTGTTCTTCGTGACTGTTATGTTGTATTTTGATTCTTCTTCTTGTTGAACTGAATGAAATTGTTCAGGTTTACGTTTGAATAAACTTTAAAGTGACATACTTGGTTGTAGCGTGTTATTTTGAATGTTTGTGGAGTATTTAAAAGTGGTCCATATCAGGAGCCTCACAGGTCCATATTAGGAGCCCATGCTCCTAATATGGACCACTAGCAACTTTTACTTTGTTTAATTTTTGCTGAGTTTCTAGCACAGCTTGCTAGCTGGAATTCAACTTGAGGGTACCCTAGACAAAGAACAACCACCATGCAAAATATTATACTTGTTGGTGATAAAACAAGCTAGTTATTAGCTACATATAATAAAAAGGTGGTCCATATTAGGAGCCCTTCCCCTACTTGGTGGGGAATGACATTGGTAATAAACAAATCGCGTGAAGAGAAATTACTACATTTAGTCAACTCAGAGACTAACAATGAAGTCACCGCATTTTTCACTAAGACAATTAATGCTCAACAGCATTGTCGAGTACATACCATGCAAAAGCTAAAACGGGACTGTGACGGTTTATACCCCCATTCCACACATACGTTCTAGGTCCCGTTCCCGTAGCGACCAAGGAACGGCACGGGAATGGGAGGGGTCGGGAGGGGACCTTAATGGAACGCCAATGGACGTTAACGGAACTCCTTTGAACCGTTGGGACGGGTGAGTTCGGGCTGCATGTTCAACATTTTAGCCGTTCCCCGCCCGTTTCAAATGAACGGTAATGAAACCTTGACACATCGGCAACGGAACTTATGGATCGTTAATGGAACTTAATGCAATGGTAACGCAACGATAGCGCTCTCACACACTGAGTTGTCATACCCGCATTCCACACATCCGTTCCCAGCCGTCCTGAGGATGGCTGCCACAACGGTCAGACGCTGCTCAAAGATGCCAAAAACGGCCGTTTGTGCAGCGTCTCATTGTTGTGGCTAGAACGGATGTGTGGAATGGGGGTATTACGTGACGGGTTACACGGGAACATTGGTATCTGTAAAGGCACAGTCCTTTCCGTGAAAACAGATCGATCGCCACGGATAAGAACACGTACCACACCTCGTCACCGCATACCAAACATGAACATCCTGAATGCTTCCTGTGCAGAGTAAGCTTTTGTTTTATAATAAAAAGCCGCATGTGTTCCTTAAAAAATTAATTCGTCAAATTCCAAATGTGCAGATAGCATCAGGTCTGTTTATTTTTCGTATGTGTCCAATTGGAAGGACGGTCGCATCCAAAATAAAATCCTGGCCAGATCTGAGATGGTCAGTTGATTGTTTTGGTTTAAGCGGTGCCTGTATGTCTTTCCCGTGTACACGATCACCCCGTGTGCTACCGCAGATTTTATTATTTTTATCCGGTACGAACCCCCGGGCATGATTTTTAATTATTTGACAGAGATTTGAACGAATTTTAACAAGATTTAAAGAACCGACTTTTAAAGAATCTGAGTTTTACTGAACCTTCTACCCTTTACAATGATACGCCTTAAATGTAAATACATGTAGTTGTTAACGAGATCTGTGGCTGTGTACATAATTATGCTGATCATTTACGTGGCAAGGATTACATCTTTAATGTTTGTAGAAGAAGAAAACTGCCTGTCGCTAGTGAAGATGGAAGTTTGTATGACCAATCTGACCTACACATGACCCACTTTGACCTTAGCCTACCTCCGGATGTAGATAACGGGAAGGTAGGGGTGGATTTGGCTTTTGAGTGGGGTTTCGTTTTCCTTGCCTGGTGCGTTTGTTATTTGGGGCGGCCAGAGGCGCATTAAACGTTTGGGGCATAGACACCAAGCATAGGTGAACCCGACAGTTGTTTCAGAGATATTTGCCGTGAAACATATTAAGTCATATATAACTTTTTCGATGTTCTTTCATTTTCAATATTTACATACAGAACCGGCACAAAAATCTAGGCATTGGAAACAGTGAGTTCAGATTTCACAGCTGAGATTGCTTCCTATGGTCCTATTGATGTTTACCCAGGCAAAGCAAGGGAAGTTAATTTCCGAAAACTGTGCCGGTGTCACGAACTGAAAACTCTGCCTGAACAGTCCCTCTCAATGCTGTCAATGCGCATGCGCTAATATGGGGAGATTAATCAGGTCGTGAACAACCTAACCCTAACCCTAACCCTTACCTTAACCCTAATCCTAACCCTAAACCTAACCCATGGTTCGTTCGGTCAAAGGGTCGCATTTTTTAAGTCCAAGATTGGCGCATGCGCACTCATTGACAACAATGAGAGGGATTGTTCAGCAGAGTTTTCAGTTCGTGACACCGGTATTTGGTCAACCAAAATAGGTGTTTTGTCTGGATGGTTCTTCCAAACATTCTGTTATATAACTCATACATATGTATATTATATTTTTTCCAACAATATCGACGATGTTCGCGAACCGCTACAGAACGGACTGCCTATTTAACCCCGCTCGGCCAAGGACATTTATCGGATGGTAGACGAAAACAACTTGACTGAAATGGGTTCGATAAGGATATTAGACTACGCCGCGAAGGTCAAGTATCTGCGTATGACTCTATAAAGGGGCTCTTTAACAACTAACCATAATCATAAAGCTTATGGTAAAAAATAGACACATGCACGCACGCACGCACGCACGCACTCACACACACACACACACACACACACACACACACACACACACACACACACACACACACACACACACACGTCATCAAAGGCGTTTATCGAAACAATGGGGATAGGAGACTGGATAGCATCCGGAAGAATTCACATGTAAAGTTTCATGTCCGGTTGTTTTCCGAACACACACACACACGCACGCACACACACGCACACAGACAGACAGACAGACACACACACACACACACATACACACACACACACACACACACACACACAGCCACCACCATCAACAACAATAGCAAGAACAATAATAACAATAATATCGTCGGGAGTCTTTTAAGGTTTAACTTTTTCTTTCAAAAAGTATTATCTTGTACAATAAGTAAATATACATACAGTCCTTCTAACCCTACCCAAAGCCCCCTCCACCCTCTCTCTCTCTCTCTCTCTCTCTCTCTCTCTCTCTCTCTCTTGGAAGCCAGGAAGTTATTCTTTAATGCCCATATTCAATCTGTTATTGATTACGCATCAACCTTATGGGATTCGGCAAGTGATAATTCACTAAAACCTATAATTAGATTACACAAACGAGCGTTGAAAGTAGTCTTATTAAAGAAAACAACCCTGAATGAATTAGACTACATAAACTTAGGCATTCTCCCTCTGAAGGAAAGACTTGGCTATAATAAATGTACCCTTATCCCCGAGTACGCTAGTACTTGGGCTCAACAGACTTTAATCGTGTGTGTGTGTGTGTGTGTGTGTGTGTGTGTGTGTGTGTGTGTGTGTGTGTCTGTCTCGACTTAACAGCTTATTGCTGGGAAACTACTGGGCGCAGTTCGTTCAAAAGTTGATACACTAACTTGATAATAGGTCCGATTGATCGTATTAAAACTTCATAATGTTACCTGGGACCTAAATGCGAAATAAACCGCAAAAACGACTTGGCGGTGGGACGAATTCAGACGGAGCAACAGCCAGCCATTGAGCTGATAGAACAGCCGAACGCGTCACACAGTGACGAGAAATATAGCGTCGTAAAAAGCATGCGTATCGCATGCGAGACGATTTGCCAGGCTTTGCGCGTTGTGTGTTTGAATAATTTGATTTTTTGTGTACCCCATTTTCTACCAAGCGTTGGTTGCTCGGTCGCGACTGCGGTGGTTTAGAGGTCGCGATTTTGTGTTTTGATTCTTTTCATATTAATTTGTATTTTTTCTTATGGTTTCCTTTGTTTACATATGTTTCAGTCTTTTACCTTCACTTTACATTAAAGAATTTGGTAAAACTACCTGGGGCGTGATAAATGCAAGAATCCGCGAGCCAGGACAGTAAAAGAACTTCGTGGGCCACCAGTTCACCAGTTATGAGGAGGGTCGGCAGTATATTTTTCACTGTGATCAAATAAAAGAGAAAGGCCAGTCACCACGCACATCCTCGGCTCGCATGCAATGCAGTTATATAGCAAAGGGAATGCCTGTAATTCACACAGAGCAATCACTTGGTCTTAAACGTGCACAAGACAAAAACTTTCATACTGGGGGTCTGAAGAGTCTGAAGAGTACTCGGGTCCAGCGCGAGCGTTTTTTATGAGCAAAATTATCACTGGATGTGTACCTGAAACTTTACGTACAAAATTTACCATGAGGAATTCACGTCAATTTATGAGATTAAACACTCCTGTTCCTCGGATTGACCTGTTTAAGTCCAGTTTAGTGTATTCAGGTAGCAGTCTCTGGAACTCTCTTCCAACATTCCTGAGGCAAACTACCAGCACTGATAGTTTTAAGAGCAGATATTTGTCTTATGTAATGAAGTCAAAGTAAATGATATTTGTCTTAAATGGTATTCATTTTTTGTATTAAACATGCCCCTCTCCTATTTATTGGTATAATGTACACAAACCCTTTTCGGATGAAGGGACTTAAAAACCAACCACTATTTAGATGTGTGCTGCCTAAATGGCGGGGTAAAAAACGGTCATACACGTAAAATTCCACTCGTGCAAAAACCACGAGTGTACGTGGGAGTTTCAGCCCACGAACGCAGAAGAAGAAGAAGAAGAAGATGTGTGATGATCTTAGCAATGTCTTGCTTGTTTGATTGATTTTCTTTAAAATGTAATGTATGGATTAGAGCATGATGTTGAGAAAGTGCAAGCTGCACTATACCACTTAATTCACATCAATGCATTTTGTGTACATATGTATAATGTGTTTTCACTTTAGTTATCTGTTAAAATGTAGAATTTTAGTTTTTCTATTTTCTATTTTTTATCTTGTATTTTTATTTCATTTTTGTAGTTAGTCCCTCTTTAGGGCGAGGGCTGGATGTAAAAAAGCAGACCACTGCTTAATCTACTACCCTCGTTAAATAAAGAATTGTCATTGTCATTGTCATTGTCTCACTCTCTCTTTCTCTCTTTCTCTCTCTCTCTCTCTCTCTCTCTCTCTCTCTCTCTCTCTCTCTCTCTCTCTCTCTCTCTCCATTTGATCGCGCTTCTTTAAATGTTCACACACAGACACAAAACCACAAGTCCCACCCCACCGCTTTACTACTATTACCCAGCGTTGGTGAGATCATTTTATATTCCACATTCGTATAAAAACTGTCTGGGGTGGAAAGTGATTCTCTTAACTCTACTGGCCTAGAATCAGTGCGGTCCGAATAGTTTCAGTCTTAAAACTGCATAATTATTCAGTGACTCCGATGGCAAACGCTCAGAGAGATGTTGACAAGTCGTTTGAAGCTGAACCCTTACAGAAAACTGGAAAATGTTCGCAAAATGGTGTGAAACCGATAAACGTGTTCGGTTGTGCGAGGAACGAGTGTGACAAAGCGAAGAACACCTGGAGTTCAAAGCTAAAAGA
The DNA here is from genome assembly GCF_037325665.1 of Littorina saxatilis. NCBI lineage: Eukaryota > Metazoa > Mollusca > Gastropoda > Littorinimorpha > Littorinidae > Littorina > Littorina saxatilis. The sequence continues at coordinate 24,805,800 of NC_090256.1, forward strand.
TCGGCAGTTTCGGAGAAAGTTTACGAACACAGGATGGCTTTGCGGATGCTTGTTTTCTCTGGTAAATATTTTTTTTATTCCCTGCCTTGCTTTTCACTCTCTAACACATGACACATTGGTGACTTTTGTTCTTAATTTGCAGCCCATTACACAGTAATTCAAGCAGTACTGGTCCATTCATTTTTCGTGTAAAGAAACAAACATTAACGTTAGAAAAAACACAAATCCAAAAACAAATAGACTGCCAACGTTCCATAATTCACAATCAAAAACAAATAGACTGAGAACGTTCCATAATTCACAATCAAAAACAAATAGACTGAGAACGTTCCATAATTCACAATCAAAAACAAATAGACTGAGAACGTTCCATAATTCACAATCAAAAACAAATAGACTGAGAACGTTCCATAATTCACAATCAAAAACAAATAGACTGCCAACGTTCCATAATTCACAATCAGAAGGTATGTTATAGGAACATTTCATTGTGACAAAACAACACGTTTTTCTCTATCATAAATGTTCGTCTGTATGTCCACTTTATACCCCAGTCTGCTCCGTTGTAAAATTGTCGGAGAGCGTGGCCAATCGTGGGCGAAACGTGGGAGGATCTCCATCAGCGTGGTTTGGTCGGGGTGGGATCTGCTAGGTCGCGAAGCTGCGCGCTCTCCCTACGCTTATTTTGAACTGCACAAAACAAGCGTAGCCGGGTCCTGGCGCAGTACAGTCGTGATGTAGTTTTTACATTTAGTCAAGTTTTGACTAAATGTTTTAACGTAGAGGGGGGAATCGAGACGAGGGTCGTGGTGTATGTGCGTGTGTGTGTCTGTCTGTGTGTGTGTGTGTGTGTAGAGCGATTCAGACTAAACTACTGGACCGATCTTTATGAAATTTGACATGAGAGTTCCTGGGTATGAAATCCCCGAACGTTTTTTTCATTTTTTTGATATATGTCTTTGATGACGTCATATCCGGCTTTTCGTGAAAGTTGAGGCGGCACTGTCACGCCCTCATTTTTCAACCAAATTGGTTGAAATTTTGGTCAAGTAATCTTCGACGAAGCCCGGACTTCGGTACTGCATTTCAGCTTGGTGGCTTAAAAATTAATTAATGACTTTGGTCATTAAAAATCTGAAAATTGTAAAAAAAAATAAAAATTTATAAAACGATCCAAATTTACGTTCATCTTATTTTCCATCATTTTCTGATTCCAAAAACATATAAATATGTTATATTTGGATTAAAAACAAGCTCTGAAAATTAAATATATAAAAATTATTATCAAAATTAAATTGTCGAAATCAATTTAAAAACACTTTCATCTTATTCCTTGTCGGTTCCTGATTCCAAAAACATATAGATATGATATGTTTGGATTAAAAACACGCTCAGAAAGTTAAAACAAAGAGAGGTACAGAAAAGCGTGCTATCCTTCTTAGCGCAACTACTACCCCGTTCTTCTTGTCAATTTCACTGCCTTTGCCATGAGCGGTGGACTGACGATGCTACGAGTATACGGTCTTGCTGAAAAATGGCATTGCGTTCAGTTTCATTCTGTGAGTTCGACAGCTACTTGACTAAATATTGTATTTTCGCCTTACGCGACTTGTTTTTGTTATGGTCCCCGTCACACAGCTCTACGTTTTTACGACGACCATGCCGATCTCTCCGATCTGAAAAAGTTATCAAGTTGGGGCTCGCCGTCAAAATCCAGCACATGGCAAATAAAAACAAGTCGCGTAAGGCGAAATTACTACATTTAGTTAAGCTGTGGAACTCACAGAATGAAATTGAACGTAGTCCGCCGCTAGTGCAAAAGGCAGTGAAAGTGACGAGCCTGTTTGGCGCGGTTGCGCTGTGCTTCATAGCACGCTTTACTGTACCTCTCTTCGTTTTAACTTTCTGAGCGTGTTTTTAATCCAAACATATCATATCTCTATGTTTTTGGAATCAGGAACCGACAAGGAATAAGATGAAAGTGTTTTTAAATTGATTTCGAAAATTTAATTTTGATCATAATTTTTATATTTTTAATTTTCAGAGCTTGTTTTTAATCCAAATATAACATATTTATATGTTTTTGGAATCAGAAAATGATGAAGAATAAGATGAACGTAAATTGTGACCCTCCACCACGGAATGAGTCGCATGTCACCTTTTCATGATTTTCATATTTTTACATTTTCCTAAAGAGTTTTTTATGCTCTATCCGGTGGTGAAAACCGTTTTAGAAAAGAGCAAAAGCTTTTTGAGTTATAAGCCTGTGACTAAGGTGACCCTCACACTGTTACCAGACAGTCCCCGGACTTATATTAAGCCTAGCGCAGAACCGCGCGAGGTGACATGCGACTCATTTCGTGGTGGAGGGTCACAATTTGGATCGTTTTATAATTTATTTTTTTTACAATTTTCAGATTTTTAATGACCGAAGTCATAAATTAATTTTTAAGCCACCAAGCTGAAATGCAATACCGAAGTCCGGCCTTCGTCGAAGATTGCTTGGCCAAAATTTCAATCAATTTGATTGAAAAATGAGGGTGTGACAGTGCCGCCTCAACTTTTACAAAAAGCCGGATATGACGTCATCAAAGACATTTATCGAAAAAATGAAAAAATCTTCCGGGGATATAATACCCAGGAACTCTCATGTAACATTTCATAAAGATCGGTCCAGTAGTTTACTCTGAATCGCTCTACACACACACACGCACACACACACACACACACACACACACACACACACACATACACACATACACCATGACCCTCGTCTCGATTCCCCCTCTATTTTAAAACATTTAGTCAAAACTTGACTAAATGTAAAGACTACATCACGACTGTAAACGACTACGCTTGTTTTGTGCAGTTCAACATAAGCGTGAGGAGAGCGTGCAAGTTTTCCCACCTAGCAGATCCCACCCCGACCATACCACGCTCATGGAAAATTTTGCCACGTTTGGCCCACATTTGGCCACGCTCTCGGACATATTTCCGTCGTAGCAGAAGCGGAGTCTATATGTGACCCTCCACCACGGATTGAGTCGCATGTCACCTTTGCCTGATTTTCATATTTTTACATTTTCCTACAGAGTTTTTTATGCTCTATCCAGTGGTGAAACCCGTTTTAGAAAAGAGCGAAAACTGTTTGAGTTATAAGCCTGTGACTAAGGTGACCCTCACACTGTTACAAGACATTCCCCGGACTTATATTAAGCCTAGCGCAGAACCGCGCGAGGTGACATGCGACTCATTTCGTGGTGGAGGGTCACATATTATGTGACTGGGGTATTGGTGCCATGTGCTCGATTCTGACGGTGATATGCCCCGATTTGATTCAGATCGGCGTGATCGGCATGGTCGTGGTAAGGTCGCAGAGCTGTGTGAACGGGGCATAAAAGACCGCTGGGTCGTAGATCAGTGACCGTAACGTGTTTTTTTGTCCCAATAAAACGTTCATATAGCATACCTTTCTTGGTTTTCGATTTAGAAAAAACAAACAAACAAACAAACAAACAAGCACTGCAAGAGTGTAGCGGTTTTGTATTTGAGTGCAAGAAAGCAAATGGTAATGACACTTCACGTGCTTGGTCTTTCAATAATTGCTCAGAATTGTCTGGAGACCTCAACGTCGATGTCTACAGCAGAGGATAAAAAAATCACCTCCTTCATAAAAGCGATACTAACTTTAAAGGCAAGGCAAGGCAAAGAATTTATGCAAGAAACCCCATGGGGGAACATGAAAAAACAAAACAAAAATACAAGAAAAAGAAAGAAATGCAAACTGTTTCAACATATACATAAGCTCATTCCGATGGGGACAAAAATGAAGAAAATATAAGGATTTCATAACTCAAAAATAGAAATCCACGGTTTATGACTATATGTATGTGTACATATCATTGCGAAAACAAAACAACAATTAACTGATTAATTAAAGGATTGGAAGTGATCCATGCTATACCCGTCATAAATAAAACCAGGCAGATGCGTTTTAATGCAGATCTTTGTGATGAGGTTATTTATTGTAAAAACCAGTTACAGGAATGTAGAGGCCATTCATTTGTCTACCATATTCAGCAAACAGGTAGTTGGGTTGTGTCTATACAGTGGAACAGACAACATTAGACACCTCCAAAAATCAAATTCACAAAAAATCAGAACAGCTAAAACTGAACAAGTTGTGCATGTCAGTGGAAAGAACTATAAAAAAAAAATCAGAACAGATAAAACTGAAAAGTTGTGATGTCAGTAGAAAGAACTATATCTTTCTATTTTCAATCCAAAACAATCAGTTTTGTTCACCTATCTTGTTCAACAATGACGCTATTGCATGCTGAAATGTGTTGGTGTCATTCTTCTCAGAAGCCATAAAAGGCGGATATGGAAAGCATTTTAGCTCCAAAGAATATTAAGCGATTCGTCTGGAGTTTGGCGCACGGATTTGCCATAGATATGCCAAATGTGAGGCGAATCGGCCAACAGAAGAAGTGCATTAACTAGATAAGATTATATATTTATGCCAAAAGCTATAGGCACCACATTTTCTCTTTTTTTTTCTCACCGTGTAGGGCCTGGCGTTATCCCTGCGAGGGCCGGCCTTCCTGGACCTGCAGCTGATCACCAACACCAACGTGCAAGAAGCCTCCTCCTTTTTGACAGCGTCTGCCGCCGGTCTGGTCGTTGGTTCCTTGCTGGCGGGACCTGCCTACGACCTGTGCAGCAAGTCACTGCTGCTGATCGTCTCTGTGCTGCTGATGGGTGTGCTGACGGCCGTCACGCCCTTCTGCAGCGCGTACTGGGCCATGATTGTCGTCAGCTTTTTGCTGGCGTGTTGTGGGGGCAGTGTCGGGACAGGTTAGTTGCTTTAAGACTCTCATTAAACGTCATGAGTTTTTAAATCTCTCGACGATGATCGTACCTCAAGCGATGTTAACCGGAAGCGCTCTTTAAAAAAAATCAAAAAAATCACTAACGGTACACTTTCGTTGTCAAGTATAATCTAATGTAAGCAATTTGGTCTCATTGACGTTTCTTCATATGGTAGTGTTTAGTGGACATGAATGATTGTAATGTGTATTTGTAATTAGTTTTTTTCACAGGAGAATAAACTTTGCCCTTGAGTAGAGCAGTGTTGAGTTTGAATTAAACAAAACCTTATTTAATTTTAGATCTATGCAGATCCATGGCCCCACAGGACAGACAGATGCCGACGATTCAATTTTTAGTATCGTGGCATACAATATATGACATTGAGCATCCGAACTCAACCATAAAGCTTATATTAACGAATCCAAGGGGAAACATAAAAGAGGTAAACGCAGGTTAGTTCCCAAGAGGAACATGGACGGGCGTGTCACCTTCTCAAGACGCTCAAGACTCAACATTTTACTGTCCTTATGAAAACCAGGAACATTGCCATTTTGCCAGGTTCTGCGTCTTCGCTTCCGTCTCCGCTTCAGCCTTCTCTCCCCCCTTCTCTTCCCCTTTGTTTTCCTGCCTCTCCTCTGTGGCCTCCTCCTCCTCCTTCTTCTTCTCCTTCTTCCGCCGTCTTCTTCTTCTTCAGTATACCATACTTTCCAATTGATAAGGGCTTTGCCTTCATCACATCACCTTCTTATAAAAAAAATTAAAAAAACCCACATAAACAAACAAACAGAGGCTGAACTGATTATTCATCATTACAGTCGATTTTGTATTCCAGTAAAACGCATTTTCCATCGTATATTAGTAAAGTATTTTAAGCATATAAGTCAAGTACAGTACATCAACTGCCTTCTCGAAATAAATACACATCAACATTCTTCGCGTATTGACAGCTTGTATGCCTGGTTAGGGAATGCTTCAAGAGACATAGTCGTTATCCTTAAACTCAAGATGTGCTAGACTCTCTGTGTTCGTCGGTGGGCGCGCGCGCATGAATGTGTGTGTGCATGATGGGATCTCAGTCTCAGGTTATAGTCAGGGAGTCAGAATGTAATTGCTGTCACTTGATTTGCAGCCGGCAATGCAGACGTGGTGAGGATCTGGGCAGGGGAGGGTCAGGCAGCGATGCAGGCTCTCCACTTCTTCTTTGCTGTGGGAGGCGTCTTAGCTCCTGTCATCGCGGAACCTTTCCTGGTACCCTCACAGCTGACGAGGTCCCACTTCTCCAATTCCACACATCGTCAAGGCATCATTGAACAAAGTTTCGCCTCAATGACAGAGTCAGCAGCAGTATCCGCATTCACAGGGAATTCTACAACCAACAGTGAACCATTGTTCAGTTTTACCTTGCCATCCGCACAGCTCGCTAGATCTTCATATCTGCCATCGACACTCACTACGGTGAGATCTAATGTGAGTGACACTGTGAAAAACACCTTGGACACAAGTATCCTGCCTAGATGTAACTTCTCAGGTGAAGAAAATGCTGCTTCGGGAGATGTGGGCCAAGGATGCTCACCTGAAACCAGGATACATTTCGCTTTTCTTATTTCTGCATCGTTGGTTCTTCTCACGGCAGTACCTCTTCTTGTTGAGTACTTCCTAGAGTTAAAGGTAAAGTGGAAAGCCAGAGGCAAAAAGAAAGATAACACAGTAAAAAATGGTGACGTGAAGATTCAAAACCAGCAAAACAGAGGACTGGGAAAGGAGAAAACCGAGGCAAGCAAGTGTCGAGTAGATGAACTACCTATGTCGTGGTACCTAGGTATGTTGCTGTGGATGTGCGCGTTCTACCTGCTGTTCACGGCTGTGGAGGCCACCTTTCCTTCCTACCTGACCACTTACGCCGTCCTGCAACTGCACTGGAGCAAGGCACAGGGTGCTGTTCTGACCTCCGTTTTCTGGATCGCCTTAGCTTCTTCTCGCTTCGCCGCCATCTTCTTAGTGAAGGTGCTGACAGTCGTGAAACTCTTGATGGCCTGCTTTCTGCTCTTTAGTTTCTCTATGGTTGCCTTCCTGCTGGCGTCGCTATGGCAACAAGACTGGGGTGTGTGGCTTAGCACGGCTGTATTCGGAATGGCCAGTTCAGCCCTATTTCCCGGCGTACTGTCGTGGGCTGATCGAGAGTTACTTCCCGTGACAGGGCGTGTGGCGTCGGCTGTCATGTTGTCTGCTAATACTGGGCCCTTGTTGAATCCGCTGGTGAGTTTTGTTGTGACCTTGTCTTTCTTCATTTCGCTCTCTCCTGTGTCAGTGTGTGTGTGTGTGTGTGTGTGTGTGTGTGTGTGTGTGTGTGTGTGTGTGTGTGTGTGTGTGTTCTGATGTCTGTCTCTCTGTCCCTGTTCCTGCCCGTGCACCTTGTACAAGATCAGATATTTCTGACTTGTAGGCGTTCTCCAAGTTTTACAAAGACCAAATCCGCCTCGTAAAAACAGATCGCATCACCGTCTCAGAGCTGGTCAGGCGTTCACGGGCGATAAGACCACCCCTGCACTTGTTTAAAGACCAACAATCAACATTCTGACTGCTTGCTGTGGCGAGTTGGATTTTTTGATGAATTAGTTAGCGAAAAGGCACCAGTGTCTTTTTACGAAATTAATTCCAAAAAATACTACTGTACACACAGCGCACCCAAGCTGTTCATATTTGGTATGTGACCAAGTGGTGAGATAGTTTGATCACATGAACATTTAACCTGACCAGATCATAGACAGTCCGGATTGGGCCTCTCAGATCCACTCTTCCCTTATTGAAATTAAAACGGTCAGTAGTCACAATACCTATGTGTTGACGTCACTGCTTACGTGTGCAGATCTTAGGTCACCTGATGCAACACGAAGCCGCCATTTGGATGGCTTGGGTCTTCCTTGGACAGGCTGTTCTGTGTGTGCTGACCTTTTTGCCTCTACTCCTTTTCACCCGCCTCTATCTCCACCAGAAATTCGTCAGTCCTCAGAGTCATCACGACGTCACTATTGACGTCACATATGAGCATGGGCTCCCAGAACACTCACAAGCCTTTCTTGGTGAAACAGAAAGGTCAGCGGTGTAGTGTATAGATATATGTGCATTTGCTGTTTTAATATGATTTAATTCATGATTTATTTGAACATGCACATAAATGTCAAATGTTAAAATGCGTCTTGAATTTGTTGGGATATATAATGGGATATGTGATCTGACGATAGATGTGTGTGTGTGTGTGTGTGTGTGTGTGTGTGTGTGTGTGTGTGTGTGTGTGTGTGTGTGTGTTAGTTTGCATATACAGTGTGACCTAAACAAATTCAAATAACAAAAATGGTGTCACTTGGAACTACATCTGTTGACAGAATTACTTCCCATTTGGTGAACGTTAACTTTAGTGTATGCATGACCAGTCTACACAGTGGCAAGTAGGTCAAATGGTCTGACAGTTGCGCTCTTTGGAAACAAATTCCGAAGTTGGTAATCGGCTCAACAGTACGAGCTTCCAAGTGACACCATTTTTGCTTTTTGCATTTTTTTCACAATGTGAGCGGCAGCCTAACTAACCCGATTTAAGCCATCATTTGTGGTTGTTTGAAGGACCTTAGTATATACCATAGCCAACCTTAGACACCCAGTGAGTGGAAGAAGTAAGGGGGGGGGGGGGGGGGGTCGAGACAGTCAGTGTTCCTCCGAGGCCGAGACTGTTCGTGTTCAGCCGAGACCATGTGGTTTAGACAACAACAATAAGGAAAACGACAACAAACATTCATGTAGCAGGTGTAGCTTTCACGCAAATTGGTCATTCTTGTTTAAACCTTTATTCATTTATTTTTTAGTGGCTCGATCATTTACACTCATGAAGGACAAAAGAATCACTCATTAATTAATAGTTTGTATCTATAGTTTCAAGAAGTTACCATCACGAACATGTTAAGGATTTGTGCGGAAGAACACTTTTATAAAATAGATAAAGCTCGTGTGTGTGTTCAGTCCTGAAAATATATCACTTTGGCCTTAGACATCTTGAAAGTGGTCACCGCGCCTGTCTCTGGTCAGTCCTCTCTGGGCCCGACTCAAAAAGTTATTAGCCTCTCTGCAAAAGAGAAAAAAAATTGTCAGCATTAATGTAGTAGCCTTCATTACCTTATCAATCAATCAATCAATCAATAGAATTTATTTCCAAAATGCAAAAGCACATGATTTTGTTTTGAATGTTGCAGTAAATCATATATCCACGTCCACACTCACATTCACACCCATGGTTAAATACTATTTGCACAACCGACTAGAGTCTCCCCCTTTCTCCCACCCAACCCCCCAAAAGAAGCACAGGACTAGTGTACTGCTCTGCATGAGCGTCCACACAAGCACCAACAACAGATTCAGAGTGCAGACAAGATGGCCTCTGGGAAAAAACTGTTCCTGAAACGACTAGTTCTAGTCTTCAGGGCTCTAAACCGCTTGCCCGAGGGGAGAAGCTCAAACAGAGGGTTGGCTGGGTGAGTGGTGTCGCCGATGATACTATTGGCTCTCCGGATGAGCCGCGTGTTGTACAATGAGGCGATGGATGGTAAGTCGCACCCAACTATCCGTGATGCCTGTCTCACGATCCTATCCAGTTGTGCTTTCTCTTTTTCACTAGCGCCACTATACCACACAGAGATCGAGAAGCACAAGATGCTTTCTGTAGCTCTGTAGAATTGCTCAAGGATGCTACCGTTAAGTCTACATTTTTTCAATTGTCTCAGAAAATGTGGGCGCTGCTGGCATTTTTTGACAATTGACTCGGTGTTTTGGTTCCACGAGAGGTTGCTTGAAATGATGGTGCCTAAAAATCTGAAAGTCTCAACCTGCTCTACCACGTCCCCATTTATCAACAAAGGATCGAGTGGATCCTTCGACCTTCTGAAATCCATTATCATTTCTTTGGTTTTTGACACATTCAGGTCAAGGTTATTCTCCGAACACCAGCCAACCATCCGTCGAACCTCCTCTCTGTACGCACTCTCGTCGCTGTCAGATATGAGTCCCTTATTGTGATTGCTGTCGTCGTCGTATACATATTCTCATATTTATCGTCGTCTTTGCCGACACCATGTACCAAAGCATCATTAATATCTTCTTCTACTGCCTCCACTTCGTCCTGTTCCGACCAATCATCACTGACCGTCGTAATTGTTATCATCATTATCTTCGGCAGCGTCGGGATCGTCGTCGTCGTCGTCATCATCATCGTCGTCGTCGTCGTCGTCGTCATCATCATCATCATCATCATCATCATCATCATCATCATCATCATCATCATCATCATCATCATCATCACTACCACCGCACCAGCATAAATCATTGACCTGGACACCTCCACCACCACTACCTTCTCCACCACCACCCCACCACCTCCACCACCGAAGCCCATACCATCATCATGACTGACCTGGACACCATGCAGAGACAGCGGCCGTCAGGTACACAATGACCGTCACGTTCGCCACACGCCCCGCGACAGTTGTTCGGACACTGCCCCTCGGCTGCTGCGGCCATAATGAATAATTATAAAAATAAAAATAATACATGAGGTGTTTTTAAGGGAAGAAAATGAATGCAGAGAGGCACTGCTCAAAACGCTGTACAATCAATTTGACAAGAATGCACGCTCGCACGCACACACGCACTGCATTTTTTCACCAAGACAATACAGCTTCGTCAATCCCCGCGACAAGGAAATCGCTCACTTTTCACGTGCAAAACGAAGTGAAATTGACAAGCCAGAATAGCGCGGTAGCGTATTGCGCTAAGCATAAAACGCGCTTTTCCATATTTTTTTTTAACTTTCTGAGCTTGTTTTGAATACAACATATCATATTTATATGTGTTTGGAATCAGGAAATGATAAAAACTAAGATGAAATCATTTTTGGATCTACTTCTGAAATTGTAATCGTAGTACTACTAATTAATTTATTTTCGCTACCCAAATGTGATCACATTTTAAGAGTAAACATGACCTATGTATATATTTTCAGATTCAGAATTTGATGAAGAATACGATACAATCAATTTTAAATCTGTTTAAAAAAATCGATTTTAATAACAACTTTAATGAGCAAACTCATTAATGAACTGTTAAGCCTCCATGCTGAAATGCAATACCAAAGTCCGGGCTTCGTCGAAGATTACTTGACCAAAATGTCAACAAATTTGGTTGCAAAATGAGAGCGTGACAGTGCTGCCTCAACTTTCACAAAAAGCCGAATATGACGTCATCCCAGACATTTATCTAAAAAAAGATAAAACACATGTGGGGATATCCTACTCAGGAACTCGCATGTAAAGTTTCATGAAGATCGGTCCGGTAGTTTTCTCTGAATCACTGTACACACACACACACACACACACACACACACACACACACACACACACACACACACACACACGCACCTATACATACCTACACCACGACCCTCACCTCGATTTCCCCTCTTTATTAAAACATTTAGTCAAAACTTAACTAAATGTAATGACAAAAGAAGTAAATGCAACTTACCCGATAGGAGAAGAGCACTTAGGACAATAAGTATGAGCAGAAGGGGTTTCATTGTGACTTGTAAGTATACGTAGTTCTGGACCAAACGCTTTTTTTTGTTGATGTCACTGATGTTTTCAGTTGTGGAGTTGGAGCCGAAATAAGTCGGAGTTATGTCTACGGGGAGTTTTATACAGCAGCTTTGATGCGTCAGGTGAGGGATCTCTTTCTCGATGATACTGATGGTAAATTGAATATAAAACTGGCAGGTGTCAGATGCATACCAG
>NC_090256.1:24820001-24852501 GCF_037325665.1 Littorina saxatilis
TTATGGTTGTTCTCGTCAGTATCGATCCCACGAATTGTCCCACTCCCACCCAAAGCCTCTGTTGCCCCAAGCCTGTCGTTTCCCATCAACGCCCCTTCGCTGCTGACGTCCCAAAAAGTTATTCGCCTCTCTGAAGAAGAACAAGTCGCGTAAGGCGAAAATACAATATTTAGTCAAGTAGCTGTCGAACTCACAGAATGATACTGAACGCAATGCCATTTTTCAGCAAGACCGTATACTCGTAGCATCGTCAGTCCACCGCTCATGGCAAAAGCAGTGAAATTGACAAGAAGAGCGGGGTAGTAGTTGCGCTAAGAAGGATAGCACGCTTTTCTGTACCTCTCTTTGTTTTAACTTTCTGAGCGTGTTTTTAATCCAAACATATCATATCTATATGTTTTTGGAATCAGGAACCGACAAGGAATAAGATGAAAGTGTTTTTAAATTGATTTCGACAATTTAATTTTGATAATAATTTTTATATATTTATTTTTCAGAGCTTGTTTTTAATCCGAATATAACATATTTATATGTTTTTGGAATCAGCAAATGATGGAGAATAAGATAAACGTAAATTTGGATCGTTTTATAAATTTTTATTTTTTTTTACAATTTTCAGATTTTTCATGACCAAAGTCATTAATTAATTTTTAAGCCACCAAGCTGAAATGCAATACCGAAGTCCGGGCTTCGTCGAAGATTACTTGACCAAAATTTCAACCAATTTGGTTGAAAAATGAGGGCGTGACAGTGCCGCCTCAACTTTCACGAAAAGCCGGATATGACGTCATCAAAGACATTTATCAAAAAAATGAAAAATTTTTTCGGGGATTTCATACCCAGGAACTCTCATGTCAAATTTCATAAAGATCGGTCCAGTAGTTTAGTCTGAATCGCTCTACACACACACACAGACAGACAGACAGACAGACAGACAGACAGACACACGCACATACACCACGACCCTCGTTTCGATTCCCCCTCGATGTTAAAATATTTAGTCAAAACTTGACTAAATATAAAAAGAACAAGTCGCGTAAGGCGAAAATACAACATTTAGTCAAGTAGCTGTCGAACTCACAGAATGAAACTGAACGCAATGCCATTTTTCAGCAAGACCGTATACTCGTAGCATCGTCAGTCCACCGCTCATGGCATCGTCAGTCCACCGCTCATGGCAAAGGCAGTGAAATTGACAAGAAGAGCGGTTTAGTAGTTGCGCTGAGAAGGTTAGCACGCTTTTCTGTACCTCTCTTCGTTTTAACTTCCTGAGCGTGTTTTTAATCCAAACATATCATATCTATATGTTTTTGGAATCAGGAACCGACAAGGAATAAGATGAAAGTGTTTTTAAATTGATTTCGACAATTTAATTTTGATAATAATTTTTATATTTTTAATTTTCAGAGCTTGTTTTTAATCTAAATATAACATATTTATATGTTTTTGGAATCAGAAAATGATGGAGAATAAGATGATCGTAAATTTGAATCGTTTTATAAAAAAAATATTTTTTTTACAATTTTCCGATTTTTAATGACCAAAGTCATTAATTAATTTTTAAGCCACCAAGCTGAAATGCAATACCGAAGTCCGGGCTTTGTCGAAGACTACTTGACGAAAATTTCAACCAATTTGGTTGAAAAATGAGAGCGTGACAGTGCCGCCTCAACTTTCACGAAAAACCGGATATGACGTCATCAAAGACATTTATCAAAAAAACGAAAAAAACGTTCGGGGATATCAATCCCAGGAACTCTCATGGAAAATTTCATAAAGATCGGTCCAGTAGTTTGGTCTGAATCGCTCTAGAACACGCACGCACGCACACACACACATACACCACGACCCTCGTTTCGATTCCCCCTCTACTTGTATGTTAAAACATTTAGTCAAAACTTGACTAAATGTAACAAGTCGCGTAAGGCGAAAATACAATATTTAGTCAAGTAGCTGTCGAACTCACAGAATGAAACTGAACGCAATGCCATTTTTCAGCAAGACCGTATACTCGTAGCATCGTCAGTCCACCGCTCATGGCAAAGGCAGTGAAATTGACAAGAAGAGCGGGGTAGTAGTTGCGCTAAGAAGGATAGCACGCTTTTCTGTACCTCTCTTTGTTTTAACTTTCTGAGCGTGTTTTTAATCCAAACATATCATATCTATATGTTTTTGGAATCAGGAACCGACAAGGAATAAGATGAAAGTGTTTTTAAATTGATTTGGACAATTTAATTTTGTTTTAATTTTCAGAGCTTGTTTTTAATCCGAATATAACATATTTATATGTTTTTGGAATCAGCAAATGATGGAGAATAAGATAAACGTAAATTTGGATCGTTTTATAAATTTTTATTTTTTTTTACAATTTTCAGATTTTTCATGACCAAAGTCATCCAAAATTTCAACCAATTTGGTTGAAAAATGAGGGCGTGACAGTGCCGCCTCAACTTTCACGAAAAGCCGGATATGACGTCATCAAAGACATTTATCAAAAAAAAGAAAAAAACGTTCGGGGATTTCATACCCAGGAACTCTCATGTCAAATTTCATAAAGATCGGTCCAGTAGTTTAGTCTGAATCGCTCTACACACACACACAGACACACACACACACACACACACACGCACACACACACGCACACACGCACATACACCACGACCCTCGTCTCGATTCCCCCTCTATGTTAAAACATTTAGTCAAAACTTGATGTCACGATCGGGTGACAGAGACCAAGAAAGTGTCACTCAGTGGAGTGCCTGTTCTTGGTCGATTATGATAGAAAGCGCCTGTACGTGATATTGGGCTACAGCAGAGTTTGCTGACAGTGCTCAATGAACACGGAGGGTTTGCTGCGCACGAGTTTTACAGTGGAGGTTTCTGCTGTCATAGGGCTGACGGTTTTTCGCTGACAGCGCACACAGGATTTTCAGGGATTGAGTTTCTCGTGTCTTTTTTCTGCTTGGGGAGGCAGAATTGTGTATAGCTGGACTGGTTTTTGTGACAAGGTCAGTCACGTGTTATTGGCTAGGTTGTCTGAGAGAGACACAAGAACGGCGCACTTGACACCCAGCGGCAGAAGGGGAAGGATCTAATACACAGTTTCTAGAGTATGATGGTTTTTCACCGAATATTGTATTCGGCACTCTAGGGGAGCTTCCACCGGTTATTTCCTTCACACTGCCACTATTTTGCTGAGGACAAGTCGTCAACTTTCCTTCGTCGGCGATGGCTTTCGCATAAGGATTCGACAAGGGGTTCTGGAGGTTTTTGGTCACTGTTGACGAACAGAGGCTGTTCCAGGGAGGAAGCGGAGTTTTGCTTCCATGAGAGTACAATCATAGGCTTTTGAGGTAATAAATCATTATTTAACGCTGTTGATGAGTCTGTGTTTGTGGAATGAAATACTCTCTGTTGTTCTTTCCAGGTTAGCGCATAATTTACTCTCTGTGACGCTAAAATACTAATCTGTATATGGTTTTTGCAGATAGGGAGAGAAGGACGGAAAATGACTGTTTTGTTGTTGTAAAAAGTCCGTTTTGTGCAGGCCCACGTGCTCGATGAGATATTTAAAGATGACATGTTTTAAGGTGGTGGGTGAGGGGTAGCTGACATGTTTAGTGCACCGATGCTTTCTGTTTGCAGCCTTCGTTCGTTCGTTTCTTTCGGTTTCCTGTAACCGCTGCACGGCTGCCTTTGACGGGACACTGCTAGCTGCAGACGTTGGAGCTGGGACCTGAGGAAGCTACGCTAACCGGCTAACCAGCAGACCGGCTAACCAGCAGACCGGCTAACCAGCGAACCGGCTAACCAGCAACCCGGCTAACCAGCATACCGGCTAACCAGCATACAGAAAGAAAGCTAAGTGCACCGTGTCTTACGCACCCCGTTGACCACCGTTGTCTTTTTCTTATCTGTGATTTCATTGGAGTAGTGACAACGTGGGGTGTGTGACCCCTGCATGAACTAGAGCTTTTTGAACAGAACATTCTCATTTTGACTGTATTTACACGGGTTCAGCGTGTTACTATAATTTTCTATATACTACTGGCATTTTGTCAGTGACCACGGGTTTTTTACGTGTTGAGAACGTAAAAGGAACATATTTTGAGTGAAGGCTCGAGGGAGGTGGC
The DNA here is from genome assembly GCF_037325665.1 of Littorina saxatilis. NCBI lineage: Eukaryota > Metazoa > Mollusca > Gastropoda > Littorinimorpha > Littorinidae > Littorina > Littorina saxatilis. The sequence goes on from NC_090256.1 coordinate 24,824,135, forward strand.
GAGTTTATACATAAACAGGCGTCTGAAACTTATACTTTTGTTGACTCTATTTAATTGTATGACTGCGAGAGTGGATCGTGGTGTGGTTAGTTAATTAGTAGTAATTAACCGGTTCATAATCACCTTAAGTGATATATTGAAACGTGACACATGGGGGCCAAGCCGGGATTTACTCAGTTAATTTCCAACTGATAAAGACCCACTAATTAAGGATAACTAAGAGCAGATAATCTCGTCAGTGCTCGACTTATTTTCTGCTTGGTGCTACCCTTTTTTGTATAGTTTTGATCATATACCACACCTTAAGCGATTCACATCTTGCAGGAAATGTAAATTGTAATTTGTGAGTTATTGTATGCGCTAACTGTGATTACCTCCCTTTCCTTTGTTTGTGAATCTTTGTTGTTGTACGTTCAGAGTTTTCCGTTGCAGAGAGCTGAGCAGGGTTAGCGGATTTGTTATTCGTTTTTACTCAGTTTTCTCTACATTGTTGTTTCGCATTCTGTAACAGGTTATATTTCTACCGTCTTGTTTTACTTGGATTTTTCTCCATATTTTGACTTTGTTGGAATTTTGGGGGGGAAGGGTCCGAGGACTTCTGTCCTAACCAAGGCTGTGGGAGACACTCTGTTTCACCGCAAAAAGCAGCCGATAAAGTAGGCCACGGCTGTGGGAAACACTTTGTTTCACCGCAAAAAGCAGCCATAAAGTAGGCTACGCGATTTATTCCACACCGTTTGGATTTTTCTTCTGCATTTTCTGGTTACTGGATTTTTGTATCCATCGCTTTCATCACCGCGTGTTCTAGCTATAGCTGCGTTAGACTTACTTTTGTGATAAAGCTTTGCTAAACTAACCATGGCTACAGGGGGATCTCCTACGAAGAGATTAACTTTTGAGACTCCTGGTAGTGAGGAACAGACAGAGCGAGACGCACGCGTTAGAGCGCGTAGTTTGCTTAAGCGCAAGGAGCTGGAACGTAGGGAAGACATAGAGCGACAGACGAGAAAAGAAGAGCTTGACAGACAAGAACGACAGGCCGAACGTGACAGACAGGACAAGAAGGACGAACTTGCAAGACAAGAAAGAGAACGACAGGCAGAACGAGACAGACAGGAAAAGAAAGACGAACTTGACAGACAAGAAAAGAAAGACGAACTTGCAAGACAAGAAAGAGAACGACAGGCCGAACGTGACCGTCAGGATAAGAAAGACGAGCTTGAGAGACAGGAACGACAGGCCGAACGACAGGCCGAACGTGACAGACAGGAACGGAAAGAGAAAGAGCAGGCGGATCGCGATCTCCAGCTAGAACTAGCTAGGCTACAGGCCGAGAAAGGTACGCTTACTCAGGCTAGCGCGCCGACGTTTGTTGCCGACCGAACGAGACTGCCGACGTTCGACGATGACAAGGACGAGCTCGACGATTTTTTACGCCGGTTTGAGCGCATTGCATCTGACCAGAAGTGGGAAGAGGCCACGTGGGCTAGCCGCCTTAGCACCTGCCTGAAAGGACGCGCATTGCAGCTCTACAACGCTTTGGATGACGACGAGGCGAGAGACTATCAGGCACTAAAGAAGGCGTTACTCCAGCGCTTCAACCTGACTGCGGAAGCCTACAGACGACGTCTGCGTAACAGCAAGAGACTGAGCGGCGAGCTGAGCCATCAGTTTGTGGCACGCCTTAATCTCTACCTGCGGCGCTGGGTGGAGATGGCCGAGAAGAACTGGACCGTCGACGACCTTGCCGACCTCATTGTCATGGAACAACTGATGTCCAGCCTGCGACCTGAGGTGGTGACCTTCGTGCAGGAGCACCAGCCAAAGACTACTCAGGAGGCAGCCGACTGGATCAGAGTACACGAGGACGCCCAGGCGATCTCCGGCAAATCCTCAGGCTCACGGCCGGGAAAATCGGGAAATTCAGGTTCTTCAGGACCCAAGGACGGGAAGGACGATCAGGGACACAAGGGATCAAGTTCCAGATCTGACATCCAGTGTTACTACTGCAACAAGCGGGGCCACGTGAAGAAGGACTGCCACAGGAGACAGGCTGACCAGAAGGGCGTACACTTTGTTGGCAGTGAGGAGCTAAGGGACGTCACGAGCTCATGCACAATTCCACAACTCTGCGTTCCGTGCTCCAGGAAGCATTTCCAGCCCCACTGCAACGTCTACGTTAACGGAGTGAAGGGCGAAGGTCTGCGGGACACAGGGGCAGACATGATAGTGGTTCGGGCAAGTCTAGTTCCAGCTATGGCCTACACAGGAGACAGCATCAGAGTGAGAATGGCCGAGGCATCTCACGCTTACGACTTGAACACGGCAGTGATCAAGGTCGTAACACCGTTGTTCACGGGGACCATTGTGGCCGTCGTCATGGACGATCCTCCATGCGACCTGCTCATCGGAAACCGGGTTCAGTTTGTGGACGGCGTCACCAGGGAGGTTCCCGTTTATCGGTCTCCCGACGTCATTTCAGTGCTCACGCGGGCACAGGCGGAGCGAGAGGATAAACCTCTCAAACCCCTACCTGCTGCACGAGCTGCCCTGGGGAACGTGACCCCCGCGCTTCTCGCGAAGGCTCAGGCATCTGATCCGACATTAGCGACTCCTCGGGAGCACGCGAAGTCGGGGAAGGTGAAGCTGAGCGGGAAGCATGGGAGGTCAAAGTTCCTCAGGGACAAGAAGTTGCTCTACCGGGAGTTCAGCAACCAAGAAGGTACATTCAAACAGGTTGTCGTGCCTCGCGAGTTTCGCGAGGGTGTCATGGCAACGGCACACGACTCGATTCTGGGAGGTCATCTTGGTACCAAGAAGACCACGGATCGTGTCTGGCGCCATTTTTACTGGCCAGGCATCTGCACGGATGTCCGACGTTTCTGTGCGTCCTGCGATAAGTGCCAGAAGGTGGTTGCCAAAGGAAGGGTGAGGAAGGTCCCCTTGGAGAAGATGCCGCTCATCGACGAACCCTTTCGTCGGGTGGCAGTGGACATCATCGGGCCCATCTTGCCTGCGTCTGAGGACGGAAACAGATACATTTTGACCATGGTGGACTACGCTACTCGATACCCAGAGGCGATCCCTCTGAAATCGATTGAAGCCACGCGAGTAGCTGAGGCTCTGGTTACTATGTGGTCCCGGCTGGGAATTCCATCAGAGGTACTCACCGACAGAGGCACGCAGTTCACGGGAGGAGTGATGGCGGAGGCAGCACGACTGCTATCACTGGAGCAGCATTTCACCACTCCTTACCATGCTCAGTGCAACGGACTGGTGGAAAGGTTCAATGGCACCTTGAAGACCATGCTGAGGAAACTAGCTCAGGAGAAACCACGCACGTGGGACAGGTACATCCCAGCATTGCTTTTTGCATACCGCGAGGTTCCTCAGGAGAGCTTGGGTTTTTCCCCATTTGAGTTGTTGTACGGCAGACAGGTACGCGGTCCCATGGCTATCCTGCGTCAAGCCTGGACGGACGAAGAAGCTGACGAGGAGGTGCAGACGACAGCGACCTACATAGTAGAACTCAGGAACAGGATTGAAGAGACCTGCAAACTGGCTCAAGAGAACCTGGGAAGAGCAGCACAGCGTTATGCGCGAGGATTCGACCGCAAGGCACGGCCGCGCAGCTTCAAGATTGGAGAACGGGTGTTGCTACTTCTACCTGTCAAACACAACAAGCTACAACTGCAGTGGCAAGGACCTTTTGAGGTGACAGCGAAAGTGGGCCAGAACGACTACAGGATCGTCATGAACGGGAAAGCACGCCTGTACCACGCCAACCTGCTGCGCGCCTACATAGAGAGGACTGCCTACGGGGAAAAGGACAAAGTGACAGAAGCAGTTGCTGTCGTGATGGACGAGACAACGGAAGAACAGGGAGGAGGACGTGTACCAGTTTGTCCGCTGGAGGCTAGTGAGGATCACACGGACGTGCACATCTCACCTGAACTTGGGGACGACCAGCAGGCGGACTTGCAAGAGATCCTGAAGGATGCAGCACGGGTCCTTACAGACATACCACTTCAGACGCATTTAGAGGAGTTTACCTTCGACTTGCTGGAGAAACAGCCAGTGAGGACGAAGCAGTATCCCATGCCTCATGCCCAGAAGGAGGTGGTCAGGAAGGAAATCGCCGACATGACGAAGTTGGGCGTCATCGAGCCAGCGAACTCTCCCTACAGTTCTCCAATTGTGCTGGTGAAGAAGAAGGATGGACGCGTCAGGTTCTGTGTCGACTACCGGAAGCTGAACAAGATTACGGCGTTTGACGCGGAACCCATGCCTGATGTGGACTACCTCTTCAGTCACTTGGCCAAGGCCAAGTATTTTTCAAAATTAGACCTCACCAAGGGATACTGGCAAATTCCAGTTGCCGAGGAAGATCGCCCAAAGACTGCATTTACCACTCCATTCGGCCAGTTCCAGTGGACAGTCATGCCTTTTGGTCTACAGAATGCAGGTGCCGTCTTCACTCGCATGATGAGGAAACTTTTGGAACCATTGAAGCGCGAGGACATCAGCAGTTTCATCGACGATGTGCTGATCGCGACAGAGACATGGACTGAACATCTCGACGCCCTGCGCGACGTGTTCGGAAGGTTGAAGGACGGAAATCTGGGAGCTAAACCGTCCAAGTGCTACTTGGGATTTCGGGAATTGTCTTTCCTGGGTCATGTTGTCGGCGAGGGATTGCTCGTTCCAGAGGACGACAAGATCCAGAAGATTCGGGAGGCGGAGCCACCGCGCACGAAGAAAGAAGTCAGGTCTTTCCTGGGCCTAGCCAGCTTCTACAGACGCTTCATCCCGCACTTTGCCGAAATCGCACTACCACTGACCAACCTTACCAAGAAACTACAACCGACCGTTGTAGTGTGGACTGAGGAATGCAGCTCCGCATTCAACACCCTGAAGAGGCGACTCACCAGTCAGCCTATTCTCCGACTACCAGACCTGAACAAGGACTTCGTGCTGAGGACAGACGCTTCAGGGAAGGGACTTGGGGCAGTGTTGCTTCAGGAGACAGAGGGGTTTTTGCACCCTGTTTGCTTCGCCAGCCGTAAGCTGACCTCGGCCGAGGCAGCGTATGCAACGGTTGAACGCGAGTGTCTCGCCATTGTCTGGGGCATCCAGAAGTTCGAAGCGTACCTGTACGGACGACCTTTCTGTCTGGAGACGGACCATCAACCTCTGCAATATCTTCAGGTTGCAAGGTTGGCAAACGCCAGACTTATGCGCTGGGCGTTGATTCTCCAACCGTACCAATTCACGGTACGCGTCATTCCGGGCGCCAACAATGTTGGAGCTGACTTTCTCTCTCGGGCTGTAGAGGAGAACATGACTGTGAGCGAAACCGAGGTTTCGTCTTGAAGAGGGGAGGTGTGTCACGATCGGGTGACAGAGACCAAGAAAGTGTCACTCAGTGGAGTGCCTGTTCTTGGTCGATTATGATAGAAAGCGCCTGTACGTGATATTGGGCTACAGCAGAGTTTGCTGACAGTGCTCAATGAACACGGAGGGTTTGCTGCGCACGAGTTTTACAGTGGAGGTTTCTGCTGTCATAGGGCTGACGGTTTTTCGCTGACAGCGCACACGGGATTTTCAGGGATTGAGTTTCTCGTGTCTTTTTTCTGCTTGGGGAGGCAGAATTGTGTATAGCTGGACTGGTTTTTGTGACAAGGTCAGTCACGTGTTATTGGCTAGGTTGTCTGAGAGAGGCACAAGGACGGCGCACTTGACACCCAGCGGCAGAAGGGGAAGGATCTAATACACAGTTTCTAGAGTATGATGGTTTTTCACCGAATATTGTATTCGGCACTCTAGGGGAGCTTCCACCGGTTATTTCCTTCACACTGCCACTATTTTGCTGAGGACAAGTCGTCAACTTTCCTTCGTCGGCGATGGCTTTCGCATAAGGATTCGACAAGGGGTTCTGGAGGTTTTTGGTCACTGTTGACGAACAGAGGCTGTTCCAGGGAGGAAGCGGATTTTTGCTTCCATGAGAGTACAATCATAGGCTTTTGAGGTAATAAATCATTATTTAACGCTGTTGATGAGTCTGTGTTTGTGGAATGAAATACTCTCTGTTGTTCTTTCCAGGTTAGCGCATAATTTACTCTCTGTGACGCTAAAATACTAATCTGTATATGGTTTTTGCAGATAGGGAGAGAAGGACGGAAAATGACTGTTTTGTTGTTGTAAAAAGTCCGTTTTGTGCAGGCCCACGTGCTCGATGAGATATTTAAAGATGACATGTTTTAAGGTGGTGGGTGAGGGGTAGCTGACATGTTTAGTGCACCGATGCTTTCTGTTTGCAGCCTTCGTTCGTTCGTTTCTTTCGGTTTCCTGTAACCGCTGCACGGCTGCCTTTGACGGGACACTGCTAGCTGCAGACGTTGGAGCTGGGACCTGAGGAAGCTACGCTAACCGGCTAACCAGCAGACCGGCTAACCAGCAGACCGGCTAACCAGCGAACCGGCTAACCAGCAACCCGGCTAACCAGCATACCGGCTAACCAGCATACAGAAAGAAAGCTAAGTGCACCGTGTCTTACGCACCCCGTTGACCACCGTTGTCTTTTTCTTATCTGTGATTTCATTGGAGTAGTGACAACGTGGGGTGTGTGACCCCTGCATGAACTAGAGCTTTTTGAACAGAACATTCTCATTTTGACTGTATTTACACGGGTTCAGCGTGTTACTATAATTTTCTATATACTACTGGCATTTTGTCAGTGACCACGGGTTTTTTACGTGTTGAGAACGTAAAAGGAACATATTTTGAGTGAAGGCTCGAGGGAGGTGGCGAGTTTATACATAAACAGGCGTCTGAAACTTATACTTTTGTTGACTCTATTTAATTGTATGACTGCGAGAGTGGATCGTGGTGTGGTTAGTTAATTAGTAGTAATTAACCGGTTCATAATCACCTTAAGTGATATATTGAAACGTGACATATAAGAAGAAACAACACACACTTGTGAATGACATGCAGTCACTGAGAATATACACAAATATGTGGACAGTTCTTAGCAGTTGCTCTTTTCTTTGAGCTGCAGCGAATGACATTTACGTTCATAGTCCAGAATAGTCTTGATACATGCCCATGTCAGAATTGTCTCGATACGTAGGTATGCCCAACTAGTCTGAGGTAACGAGCCTCTCCGGAGAAGGAAACATTGTGCCAAAAGTTGGAGCCCATCCTCCTCCTCCTCCTCCTCCTCCTCCTTATCATCTTTATCATCATCACTAGCAAGCAGCGACAGCAGCAGCAGCATCGTCGTCGGCGTCCTCCTCCTCGTCGTCGTCATCATCATCATCATCATCATCATCATCATCATCATCATCATCATCATCATCATCATCATCATCATCATCATCTACACCATATAATCATTGTGGGCATTAGTGTCAACGTTGGTATCGTGTGAATTTTACCGTCGATCACTTTACATGTGTAACCTCAATTAACATGTTGCATGTTTCGCTAGCTTGATTTGTATGTGTGTTTTTGTTTTAAATTTTGTGTGTTTTAAATGTTTTTTTAATTTTTGTTTATGTATGCTTACTTTGTCATTGTGTTGTTTGTGTTTATTTGCTTGTTTGCTTATTTGTCCGATTGTTTGTTTGCTGGTTTATTCGTTTAATTTGTTTATTTGTCAGGTTGTTTTACTTGTTTATCATTTATTAGAAATTTGTATTAGAAGTAAGGACCGGTTGTAAGAAAAGGCGAAGCCTTAAACCTCTATCCTTGAAAAATAAAGTTCCATCATCATCATCATCTGTCTCTCTCTCTGTTTCACTGTCTACTTATCTAAAGCGTTCGCATTGAGAGCGGAGTTTTTGTAGCAGATGTAAGAGTAAAAGTGAAGTGAACTCTTTTCCGGCCATGTAACATACAGTTGTTACATAATTATGTATGTTCGCATATATTGCATTTTCTTAATTGCTTGTGAATATTTGTTGTCATTTTTTTCTTTTGCTCTTTTCGTTTTTGCTTTTTGTATGCATTTTGTTTCCTTTTGTGACATGGGCAGAAGGCCCAGCTCAATAAAACCTTCGTTCGTTCGTTCTTTGTTTTCCTCACTGTCTGTCTCTCTGCATGTCTCTCTGTATGTCACTCTTTGTCTGTCTGTCTCTTTGTTTCTCTCCCTCTCTCTCCCCCTCTCTCTTTCCAACATACGGCATAGATAGATAGAGAGATAGAGAGAGAGAGAGAGAGAGAGAGAGAGAGAGAGAGAGAGAGAGAGAGAGAGAGAGAGACTTAGACTTAGACTTAGAACATTTTATTCACATAAAGGGTAGACATTTTAGGCCATAGGCTTAATCTTACAATGTGCCCTTTACATTCACACAAACACATATTCACGCGTGCGCCCGACTAGAATCATAGAAACATCAAAAAGTAGTAGAAAATACATGAATGGAACATCAATAAAGCAATTACAGAGAGAGACAGAGAGAGAGAGAGAGAGAGAGCCCGCGTCGCACGAGAAGGAATGTATAGTCTAACCTGTTAATGACAATGATGTCCACGTCAGGGGCGGATCAGTTCATTTTATTGGGGGGGGGGGGGGGTTTCCAAAAGTATATTGTGAAGATATGGGTGTGAAGGCGCGAAGAGCCGAGCCGACGGCGCAAAGCGCCTAGCTTGCTAGGGGGGTTCGGGGGCGCGCATGCCCCCCCCCGGAAAATTTTGAAAAAAAGGATGCAAAATGGTGCAATCTGGTGCAATCTGAGGATGATCATTACCAGTTTCAGGCAGCAGATTTTGTCACTGATTAATACCCAAAAAAACAACTTTTTTTGGGGGGGGGGGGGCTGGGGGGGGGGGGGCTGGGGGGGGGGGGTGGTTCCGGAAACCCCAGAACCCCCCCCCCCTCGTCCGCCCCTGCATGTGATATTCATTAAAACGATGCTTCGTGCGATAACAGAGTGTTTTTCATACACTGACACAAACTGACCGGGAAAGGTTATTTGAATCGTTCATTTACCTGCAGACACCTCCATGGGTTATTCATTATTTTGATGAGATCCAAACCCATCAAGTCAGTACCATAAAGGTGACCAGAGGTTCAGGACCCATCGCGGGATGCAGAGCTGTACGTTCACATGTCAAATTCAGTTTTATTGGACCATCGACAGTATCGAGACATTTTGACAGGAAAAGGTCGGATGAAAAGTCATTTGAGTTCACATAAAAAAAGGCTGGTATCCAATCTATATGTCACATTGAGTTCGCACAGGAAAGGCTGGTACATGTATCCAATTCATAGCAAACTATCAATCAATCAATCAATATGAGGCTTATATCGCGCGTATTCCGTGGGTACAGTTCTAAGCGCAGGGATTTATTTATTTTTTATTTTTTTATTTTATGCGATTTATTTATGCCGTGTGAGATGGAATTTTTTTACACAATACATCACGCATTCACATCGGCCAGCAGATCGCAGCCATTTCGGCGCATATCCTACTTTTCACGGCCTATTATTCCAAGTCACACGGGTATTTTGGTGGACATTTTTATCTATGCCCATACAATTTTGCCAGGAAAGACCCTTTTGTCAATCGTGGGATCTTTAACGTGCACACCCCAATGTAGTGTACACGAAGGGACCTCGGTTTTTCGTCTCATCCGAAAGACTAGCACTTGAACCCACCACCTAGGTTAGGAAAGGGGGGAGAAAATTGCTAACGCCCTGACCCAGGGTCGAACTCGCAACCTCTCGCTTCCGAGCGCAAGTGCGTTACCACTCGGCCACCCAGTCCATGTATGTTGATTAAGTCTCCGTCACGGGTTAATTTTTGTGTAAATGAAGCAACGCCGCTGCGAGTATGATTTATACAGTATCTTGCCTCAAGTATTTCGAAGAATAGTGTAGAGTTAGTGTAGACTGCTAGGCGTTCAGTGCTATCGTTTCGTTAAACTTTCACTTTGTTGGGGCTACCATAAGTTTAGATTTTTAGAAAGAACACACATTGTGAAACAATTTGTGTGCTTATTTTTCCTTGATATATCCTTGATAAAATAACACACACACACACACACACACACACACACATACACACACACATCCCCCTCACACACACATGCTCGCGCGCGCGAGGGTGCGCTCGCATACCTACACACATGCACATGCTATCATTTCATACCTAAAATGAACAGTATCTCATCAAAGTATTAAACTAGTAAAACATCAAAATAATGGTCGAGTATAAACATAAAAAATATTGGACTTGCAAAGTCATAAAAAACAAGACCAGACACAAACACACAAACATCGGAAATGGGTTTTTTTCTTAAAAAAAGTACAGCAATGTATTGCCGAACAGGGCCATAGACAGGCAGCTTAAGTTTCAAGAAGAAGGGGGAGGGGGACGAGGGATTACGCATTCAGATTAACTACAATACAAAACACTACTCATGGAGTGTGCCCAGGTACGCTTTCGCTCAACATCGTGGTGAGAACATCGTACACAAAAGAAAAACGATCACAATGCCACTCGAGTACCAAATACTTGCCAAGGCACGAAAGGCACGACGCAGCATGCACATAAAAAGTCATACCCCCATTCCACACAACCGTTCTAGGTCCCGTTCCCGTACCGACCAAGGACGGCTGCCACAACAATGGAACGCTGCGCAATCGGCCATTTTGGGCATCTTTGAGCAGGTCTGACCGTTGTGGCAGCCGTCCCCAGGACGGCCGGCTGGGAACGGAAGCTAGAACGTGTGTGTGGAATGTGGGTATGACAACTCAGTGTGTGAGAGCGCTACCGTTGCGTTACCGTTAATTTAAGTTCCTTTAACGATCCAAGCGTTCCGTTACCGATGGTATAAGGTTCCATTACCGTTCATTCTGATCGGGAGGGGAACGGCTAAAATTTTGAACATGCAGCCCAAACTCAACCGTCCCTACCGTTCAAAGCAGTTCCGTTAATGATCATTTACGTTCCATTGCAGTTCCCTCCCGATCCCTCCTGTGCCCGCACCGCTCCTTGGTCGGAACGGGAACGGGACCTAGAACGGTTGTGTGGAATGGGGGTATAAGGTACAGTGTTTGCATGAAAAAGGGTAAACCGTACCAATAGGCTCTGTGTGTGGTGTGATGTGTGTGTGTGTATGTGCGTGTGTGCGTGTGTGTGTGCATGTGTGTGTGTGTGTGTGTGTGTGTGTGTGTGTGTGTAAGCGAGTGTGAGTTTGTGTGTGTGGATTGGATTGGATTGGATTGGATAAGATTTACAGTCCAGTGAGGTTACCCTCATGGAAATTCGGGCTGCTTTCTCCCCGGGGAAAGCGAGCTGCCATACATACGGCGCTACCCATATTTTTTTTTCCTGCATGCGTGTATTCATGTTTCCTGAGACTTAATGCCGTGTGAGATGGAATTTTTTTACTTTTATTCCAAGTCCCACGGGTATTTGATGGACATTTTTATCTATGCCTATACAATTTTGCCAGGAAAGACCCTTTTGTCAATCGTGGGATCTTTAACGTGCACACCCCAATGTAGTGTACACGAAGAGACCTCGGTTTTTCGTCTCATCCGAAAGACTAGCACTTGAACCCACCACCTAGGTTAGGAAAGGGGGGAGAAAATTGCGGCCTGACCCAGGCCTGAACACGCAACCTCTCGCTTCCGAGCGCAAGTGCGTTACCACTCGACCACCCAGTCCTCAGTGTGTGTGTTTGTGTGTGTGTGTGTGTGTGTGTGTGTGTGTGTGTGTGTATGTGTGTGTGTGTGTGTGTGTGTGTGTGTGTATTCGTGTTAGTGTGTGTGTGTGTATATGTGTGTGTGTGTGTGTGTGTGTGTGTGTGTGTATGTGCGCAGTCTTTGCTTTCGTTTACAATTATTCTCTGTATATGTTCCAAGGACAGGTTGGAAGATTAGGCTGAGCCTAAAACCTGTATCCTTATGTAATAAAGTTCTGAGTTCTGAGTTCTGAGTACTGGTCATCATCATGGTATTGTTTTTGTCTATTTGGTTTCTGGATGAAATTTGAATTCTGATTGTAGCCAGACACGATCTGGATGGGGTTATAATTCCAATCTCAAAATGTTAATGGACAGTCTTATCCTATCTTATAATACGCTCACTGTTAGCAAATGATAACAGACATGTCGAGAAAATTGATGTCAGCATGACCCGGCAGGCGAATATTCTGATCTCATTTTTGAAACATGACTTTAACCATTTTCTAACAGTCAGCATATTAGAAATAATGGTTTTATTACTGTCTAATTTCGACCAAAAGAAATGTTGAAGCGATCCCAGGATCTTGGAGTTAGACAGAAGGCAAGCCACAATGGGAACTGGATAGCTCCTATCTGATTATGCCTATCAGTCAAAGCTTTCTTGTGATCGACCAGAGTTAGCCCGAATTACTCACCTGAAGTGACTCGTGAATATTAACTGTGACAGGTGAAGCGCGCTCACGCATCAATCTCACAAGATAAACGTACATCATCAGTGTTGAACAAGCGTTTCAGTTGCTTCAATATTTCTTGTCCAACAGAGAACCTCGGCGACAGACTCAGAATCAACGCAAGACAATAATTAGGAAATCACGTAAAGATATATTTGACCATAATTTCACTTGATTGTTCAGAACTTTGACAATGACATTTTCAAGTGAGCAGGTCGACCGCCAACTTGATTGAATTACAATAAACTTTATTGTAATTCAATCAAGTTTGTGTTTTAATGAAACAGATCCTGTGATTGGTCAGAATGCCCCAACTCATTAAAAATTACCGGTCATTAATTGTCGATAACCACTCGCTATAAAATTCATTAACAACCTGCTGGCGAGGCGCATTGATACAGCCTCAACTAGTCTCGGTTAGCTTTGAGGGTCATTTTACAAGTCAAGTCAAGTCAAGTCAAGTCAATAGTTATTTAAAAAAAAACCTAGGGTTACATGAATAAAATAAATAAAAATTGCAATAAACACGACAAAAAAGATATATGTAATAATGAGACACAACACTTCTAATTAACCGAAAATAAATCGAAAAAGTATATGTTTCTGTGTTTGTTTTTGTTTTAATAAGAAAAAAACCCACGTGATCAAATAATGAGAACTCTTTCAAAATACTCTTAATAAAATATATTAAATGCAATAACTTTCGTTTCTTTGTTCATTCAAATAAATGTTTAAATTTGACTGCATTTGAATTTCTACGAAAATACAATGGTAACAACCTTTTCCTCACATTTTCAAAAAAATGACACTGAAATATATAATGAAATTCATCTCCGACTTCTCCAGACTGGCATTTAACACATATTCTTTCGTTATGTGGTATATTTAACATTCGGCCTTTCTGTATTGGCAATTTATGATTTAATGTTCTAAAGCGTAAAAAAGAGAGTGCTAGGTTATTGGGTAAAATGTTCAAATAATTTTCAAATATAAATGTATCTTTAAACAATCTATAATTCAAACAAGTTTCTTTTTCATTTAATTCTGAAAACCACGATTGTATATATTGATCTTTTAGGCATTGCAACGTTTTCAATTTAAACCATTTTTCGCCGGAACATCGTAAATTAAACTGGTCATGCCAAAAACCACTAAGACCAAGAGCATTTAAAGTTGTTTCAATATGTTTTAAATAGGGTGCTTCATATATGTTATTTACATAGAGGCGATGCAGAAAACGGTACAATACATTTGAAAACTTATTACTATTACTATTATTACAATAAACCAAAAACTAAAGTATTCTATTTTCGCCTAATACCGTGATACACGCCGTTGGCTACAAGTAGGAAATACTGTGAAGGCCAACGAAATACCGAGACCAAAAGGTATGCGAAGTGATGACGTCGAATACGTGACGTAAGTTGATGCATGAATTCTTCCGGACTGACTACGTCAGTCAATTCCAAAGATCGCTTTTGTGATGAAAAGAATTTGTTTTAGAGTTTGCTGTCCAGAAACCCGTCAAAAAAGAAGGGAAAATGTGTGTGAAAGAAAACAAAACAGGAGCAGAGTGATACGATAGGAATACAGAGACATATTTTTTGGGACTTGACCCTTGCAGGTAGGTGGACTGAAAGTAGTGTGTGAACAGAACAAAACCAATTCTGTCTGTTTACAACCGGCATGAAAGCAGGAAAGAGATCGTCGTCAGATTGATCAATTACAATAACATTAAAAAACATGCTTCCATTTGAAACTTCTCGGTCTTCATCGGGGATTGACGCCCTCCCAAAGCCTAATTGAAGCCCTCCGTCGCTTCGCTCCTTTGGTCGGGCGTCAATCCCCGACGAAGACCTCGAAGTTTCAAATGGAAGCATGTTAATGTGTAATTCGTATTCGGTATTCGTATTCATATTCGTATTCACAACACACACACACACACACACACACACACACACACACACACACACACACACACACATACACATACACACACACACACACACACACCCCCACACACACACACACACACATACACACACACACACACACAGACACACGGAACTGCACTGAGACGGTTTGTCAACGGTACAAGGTAGATAACTCTGGATCAATATTGCCCCATGGAGTTTCAAAGTGACAAAGAGTTATACCCCGTTTGCAAGATGGCGCAGCCCATGTGTGAAAGCGGTGAGAAACGCGGCGTTGGATTGGAACATTCCAGCGAAATGGAGTCAGATAAATTACCTATCGTTTTGAGAAAGGAAAATCAAAGCAAACAAATGAGTGATCAGACTGGTAGAGAGTCGAATGAGCGACCACCAACTGTTGTGGACAGATACTTCTCCAAACATTATCGCATCGGTAAGAACTTTTGATTGAAGTCTTTTCTTTTTTAAACAGTTCTTTGCCGTGTGTTGGGCACTCTGGGCTAATTGCGCCTGCTTGTGGTATTCACTGAACTGAAACAAATGTTGGGATTTGCTATTTTAAATGTAATTTTATTTCTGTTTCGGATACATGTATACAAATTGAAAACAAGATTATTCTGTAACAGTGTAAGTGTTCTGTAAAGTCAAGTGTAAACACACGAACAAAATCATATTGATGAAGTTAAGCTCATTTTTGGGTATACCCAAAACCTTCAAAAGGAAGAGGAGGAGATGTATACTTGACATGTCTATAGTCTTTATGTTGGCCAGACTAGCTTTGGCTGAGGAAGTAAGACAAAGAGTAAGAATGGGTAGTACCAGTAAAATTAAAAAGGAGAAACTTAATTATAAATATAACCATATGCACACACACACACACAAACACATAGACACACACACAAACACATAAACACACACACTCACACACACACACACACACATATACACACACAAACAAACAAACACACAAAAGAGTAAAGCTGACCCCATGAAAATTAAGATACTGAGTAGTTAATTCACACTCACAGTCACAGGCTGGAGTCTCATAAATTCCTATTCTTGTATTGATCTGTATGATGTGTGACATGTCTGCACTTATTGTCAGACCAAGAAGGCTGAATCGGGAATTGATGTTCTGGTCATCAGCTTAATAGTATTTTTGCGCTTCTTTTCATTAGCGCTATGTACATCACTTCATCATTCTGATAATCATCGGTCCACGCTATCGCTCATGGTCTCTCTGACAGGGTGCATAATAATTACTGCGCGGAATCTATCAAAACAAGAATACAGAGTTATCTCCCAACTGAGGCGAAAGGGATTGCAGATTGGCCGACTTCGACAGTGATCTCCGTTCTGTTCTTCACAGTTATGATAAAGACATCGTTCTAAGGTTAAAACAAGTCGAATTGTTCAGACTGCTGTGGGAAGGAGACCGTGATATTGTTGCATCACTCCCAACTGGTTACGGAAAAAAGTATCGTCTGCTTCGTAGCCAAAGTTGATTGTCACGTGACACTTTTGCCATATTTAGAGTTGTTTGCACAGTAAATACACCCGCGAAAGATAGCTCGCTTGAAACTGTCTTACCTATCAATTCCTTTGTAATATAAAAATTACACAACACCATGAAAAATCATTATCGATGATCGCGAATCTGCTTAATAAATATCAATAACACATTGCGAAAAGCTCTAAATATGTAAAAAATCGATTTCTTACCAACAGAAAGAAAACCAAGGCATCCTGTCAGGGATAAATGAAACCCGAAGGGAAGTAACTCATTTTTACCTGAGTTCAGGATGATCTCTTCATGCCATTGGTCTGGGGGGTAAGAAGTTTATGACTATATTGCATCAGATCTTGCATAACATTTTCTTTAGTGTCGATTAGAAATTATTGGCTGGTAGGTAGGGCGGATGTTGGTGCAGAGGAAGGAGGTTCAGTATCAGTTTTGCAGCGACACTTGGGAGTAAAACTTTTAGTATTGCATCCATTTCACAAACACAACACAGGCCAAACAAAAAAATAGGTGTGGTTAAGGTAACATAGCCCCAAAAAATAGGGTAGGAAGGTAGGCAATCACTTTTTGTAAAAAAAATTTTTCTTCTAAACTTTAAACCTACTTGACAGGGAAATAAGTGTGTGACTCGAGCGCTTTCGCTTTCATTGCGTTTTCTGCACTCGTTTTCTTGTTTACATTTTTATGTGTGTGACAAATGTAATAAAAAGTTATAGGGTCGTCCCCTAAAAATAGGGTAGGTCGGGTTACCGTAACCACACCTATTTTTTGTTTAGGCCTAAACACAATTTCCTACTCCTAGGTACATCAAACTCAAAGAAAATGCTGCAGTGTCCTAAAACAATTCTCAGAAATCATGTGTGCAATGGTGTGCATGATTAGAACAATAGACCACTCAAGGGAGCTACCAAAGGTGTTCGGTATGTACAGGCTGGGACCTCTTTAGGTGAAAGAATGAAAATCAAAACAGTTAACGAGCCTCTTCCGGAAAAAAGATTATTGTCTATTGCAAATGAATTTGCGTGCTAATTACATGGCAATTAGTAACCATAACAACAATCTTCCTCAACAAGAGAAATAAAATAACTGGTCTGTATTTGTTTTTACTGTAATTTGAAATGTATGTGTATCGCAAATTTCGGTTGAGCGTACTAGTAGAGTCCATCTGTTTGCTGCAGCTTCGCCAATGTTTACTCTCATCCATAACTGTTGCTGGCAGATTGTCACTATAGTTTACAATTGGAACTTTAAATTTACAAGGAGAGTTACTTAGTTACTCTTATCACACATCCAGGGTCACAGCTGGTTCCTGCCAATACAAAGTCACATTATTAAAGGCACAGTAAGCCTCTCGTAAACCATCACAGATACTGTCAGGCTTTTACACACAGTACAAACACCATTCCATTTGAACGCTCACCAAACGGGAACATCCTTGGTGCCCTACGCAGAGAGCTAGCAATGTTCAAAGAATTAATTTTGCGGATTGTCTGTCAGACAATCGGACGGTGCTTTTTTGCGCTCTGACCTAACTTTTGAAATCTAAATAATTAATTGACAGCTTGTTATACAAACATTCTAAAATCATAAAAGAATTCTTTTTTCATCAAGACAAGATCAGAACAATACGAAGTTTTGAAAGTTTAAAAAAAAGATAGCCCGGAAGCAGCCGGGTCACGCAAGGTCGTGGTTCTCATAGCAGATGACGCTGCCTGGCGCCAGTTCCTCTGAACCGTTAACCGCCACTGCTCTAGTTCGCAGTCGCTTCAATATTGCATTTCAGATTCAAAGGTACACAATAACGTGCTATTGCAGATAAGCTTACAGAGATTTGCATTGAAATGACAAACTGGCAGCTAAATTGTGAAAAAAGGGAAACTGGATTACACAGGTTCACAATGGCTCAGAAGTAAGATAAACCACGCAAAAATTCTTTGAAAATTGAGGTTGGGGGAGGGAGGGGGGGGTAGGTGGGGACGGTGGTCACACTTTAGCCTCCAAGTATACATGGGGTTTAATTATCGGCATAAAAGTACTGTATAACATGTTATGAATAAATGGGTCAGGGGGTATCACATTCAAAAATGTTCATACGAAATCAATCAATACAATTATCCTATGGCATCAATGAAAAAGGTGTCTATATAAACACCAATCCTTTGCAAATTTACCATAATAATTATTTACACTAGCATTATACTTTTCGATCAAAAACCTTTGTTTAACAATTTTCACAAAAACATTTAGTGTTGGGACTGTCTTATTTAATTTGGCTCCAAATATACTTTGTTTGGCAAGGAGAATAAACAAATCAAAGACAGCATCCGTATGAAAGTTGTCTAAATACCCTAAAATGACAAGCTCTTTTGACAAATTCAAATTACTGCAATTAATGTGTGAAATTTAGGCATAACCATTCTGTGAAATCAGACCAAAAAAGCTTAACTCTTGTGCACTCCCAAAACAAATGTTCTAAGGTTTTCTCTTCCTGTGTACAAAAGCTACATAGTGATGTGTCAGAAATTTTCATCAAAAATAACAGGCGTTGAGTGGGAAAATATCTATGTAGTATTCTATATTGGAACCACCTCAGGTATGTGTCTTGTGTAGTTCGCCCTATTGTCAAAAACACCTTTCTAACATTTACATCAAAATTCAATAAATTAGACCATTTTTCCATGCACTGTAGATTGCCATCATTTTTCACAAGATGGGTATATATATTATATATATATATATATATATGTTTTACTCCACCTTTAGCTATTTGTTTCCATACAACATCATCACCAATATGAAAAACATTGTTTAAAACTGCATCCAACTTTAATCTTTTATGAAAATTCTTAACTGAGCGCATAACGCCCTCGAAAAAAACAAAATTCAGTTGTAAATTTGGATGTTTCGGTTTAAAATCGTTATATGACAAAAACCCATCGCCTCTCATCAAGTGACCGACAATAATATTAATAATGCCGTTTTCCATCCAATTCCTGTTAAAAATAAACTTTTTTATCTATGCAAATATGTACATTATAATACAGATGCTCTGAAGCAAAATCACTCAAGGAGATGGGGACACATTTGCATGCAAAATGCTTATAATGTTTGAAAACACCTCTCCAGAAAGGATTCTGAACTCTTTGCATCCATATGTTTCCAAACTCACCTCCTCTCTTGTGAATGTTATGTACAAGTGGACACAGAGCTTGTAGAAGTTTAGTTACTTTTCCTTCACTATACAAAGGACTCGCTGTAACCATGATATCTTCAGAGCTGACAAAAAGCATTTCAAATCCACCATTTTAAGCCCCCCCTCTTCAAACGACTGATATGCTGTTGTTCTCTTTATTTTATCTTTCTTACCATCCCATAGAAATGAAAAAAATAACCTATTCAAATCAAACAAAAACTTATCATCAGGGTCTGGTAAACTCATAAACAGATGAGTTAACTTAGACAGCGCCAAACTCTTTATAACTGTTATTTTTCCAAAGGGGGTTAAATTTCTTCTGGGCCAGGACCTGAACAAATTCTCAACAAAACTAATAAATATTGTCTGTAAATAGGATTAAAGATTTCTTCCAAACTTGGAAACTGATCTAGCGACTTGTTCCGAATGGAACCTGGGTCGTGATGAGTTCTGACGTGCAGACCTTAACATACGTATTCTTGAAGTGATTCATAGGAGTGTATTGCGAGTCAGGCTGCTGTCACTGTCACAAGTGTCTTAGTCTTTCAAGTTAGTGACACTTATAGAGGGCATAAGCTCTATTTCCATCTCTGCTGTGGATATTCTTGGAAGTTGCATGCATGTAGATTTGACAGATGATGTCAGGTAAGCTTCATATGTTAGTTGTTACTCATCACTTCACCCCTCACTCACAAAACCACACACACTCACAACCCTACCCCTGTTCCTTTCATGGTAAGGCTCATCTTGTTGGTTTAAACAGTGTTTTATTCAACAATTTATGGATATATATATATATATATATTTAATATATTATATAATATATATAATCAGCAAGTTTAGGATCAACAACAAGCTATAAGCTTATAGTGGTGATCTAAAAGTAAAAGGAGAAACAAACATACAGATGAGATTTGAACAGATTGCTCTTTAAACTATTTATTTATTTATTTATTATTAGCTGTTGTTTTTTGGGTCCAGCGGACCATAATAGGCCAAATCAGGACCCCCTCTTTAAACTAAAAATATGCATATATATATTTTATATAACACATTATATTAGACAAAATCAAAAATCATCTTGCTCTTTGGTTTTGTTTATGTGCTTTTTGATCAACTTCAAAAGACTAAAGTAATCTGATTTTATTTTAGTTGGTCAGAACCAAGATTTGTGATGCAGTGCATGGAAGCCTCCTTTAGTTTTATTTTGACACATGTTTTGGATGTTTTTGTTGCACTAATGTCACCTTGGTTTGACAAAATTACCTCTGTAAATATTGTCCAGTTCTACATTAAATGTTGTCCAGTTCTACATTACTAGACAGGAATGGGTAACCTTTTAGGTTTTATAAGATCGCAAGATGTTATTCAGCCCAGAGGGCTAAAACTCAAAAGAAAACATGCAGCCTTGTTCCAACCCTGTTCTTAAACTCCACACCTCCACACATTAACCATACAATACAGTCGCCTGGGTCCTGAACATGCTTGTATGCACACACCTACATGTTCACACATTGTGGCAGTCATCATGGAAATTAAAATGCTACACTCACTGTGGAACCCCCCTTTTAATACCCCCCATTTTAAGACTCTCTCCCTTTTAAGACCATGTTTTCAACGACTTTTTGTTCATAACCTCTGTACATTTACCCTCATTTTAAGACTCCCTCCTTTTTAAGACCTGATTTTCTCAGATTGTTGAAGGCCTTAAAAGGGGGGGGGGGGGTTTCACTGTAAAACTAAAACTAAAATCTTAGAAGAAAATCAATGCACTCAAGAACACCTTTTATAAATGACCTCTAGAAATCTGAAAATATCTTATGTCTTATGAAGGAGGGAGATTTAAAACAGGGCCGGGATAAATTTACAGAGGTTATGAACAAAATTGCTGAAAAAGTCAGACAAAAGAGGGTCTTAAAAGGGAGGTTTCACTGCACAATATAATCCAGTGTACAAAATTACACATAAGGTGTCTTCGGATATCAAAGGCTACAGAATAGTAGCAACCATCTATAGAAATTATGAATAAAACTGAAAAACACATAAAGCAGAGATGGAAAACTCAGGTTCTTCTTTAACATCTTGGACCATTGCTCGTTGATTAGAATCAAGTTTAAAAGTTATGTGAGCATTATGTGGGTGCGTATATGATGTGTGTGAGTGCAAACATGCTTACATGTGTGTGTGCGCGCGCATGTGTGTGTGTCTGAGTGGCTGAGTTTATGAATTTGTACTGTCTAGAGTGATGACATGTTTTGACAGATGCCAGATATACTTTAATAATTTCATTTGTTATTCAGACTTGCAGAAAAAACAAGGTGAAGATATCTGCATCCTGACTCATTCAAACAAGTAAGTTTTCCTGCACTTTTTATTATCAAATGTCAAACAAGTATAAGTCAAACAATTTCAAAGCTCTATTTTATGCATGCTTTGTGTTTGCATGCATAAGTGACAGATATATATAACATATATATTTCTACAACCAGTTTTTAAAGTCATGAAAAATTAGTAAGAGTAGCAAGTTTATTTGTGTGTGTGTGTGTGTGTATGTGTGTGTGTATGTGTCAGAAAAAGGGAAAGATTTGACAGTGGATTATTCATGATCGCAATAAGGAGGAGGTTATTACACAAGAGCGAGGTGAAATACCTCGTACACTTCAGATGGTTTTACAGAAGAAATAGCATGTCTTTAGCAATCATATATCCACTTATGAAACCCTTTCCACCTACAAAAAGAAGAATATCTTAAGAAGTTAAGGGTTGTACTGGGGTGATTTCTAGTGAAAAGTTTCATCCAGCTAATTGTTATTATTTGAAAGAAAATATAATGATTTTTTTTCTTCCAATTTAGGGTGTGTTACCCTTTCCTTTTATTTGTTTTATTTTGCAGAATCTGTATTGTGACTCTAGCACCAAGCCATCCCATCTTGTCAGAAAAGAAGACAGTGACTGATGTGAATTTTGATGTTGGTGGTGCAAATAGACTTGAGAACAAAACCAGTGGAAAATCAAAGCGCGTAAGTAAGGATGTTTGAAAACATGACTTGATAACAAGCTAATTGCAAGTTTCCACTTTGAATGACATCGCTTTCCCCTTTTATCTATAGTTTCACAACATGAACTGAAAGTTGAGGCACCCTCATATTTCGTTCAAAGAGATTGAAATTTTGGTCAAACACGCTTTTCATTTCAGCTTGGAAGCTTAAAAACTAATAATGAGTTTGTATTCATTAAAGTTGTCATTAAAATAGAATTTTTACTTTCATACTCAAAATGGTTGCATTGTCTTCAGAATCAATTCCTGATTCCAGAGATAGATATGTTATGTTTACTCTAAAATGTGCTCAGAATTAAAGACAATCGGCGTGTGCAAATTAGGTCTTATGTTAGTTGGCGTGCTTCGCTAAGACCAGCTCGACCTGTCTTGGTTTATCGATTTTGGCTAGCCAAATCGATCTTCTAGTTTCAGGCGGTTTGGTTGACTAAATGTTTTGATATCACTAACACAACTTTATTTTTATTTTTTTTTTAACGAAACACGTGCGATAATAACAAACTGGTTTTAATTAAAACTAGCATTCTACGAAGATAAGGAACATTTTGGAAATGTTTATTGTTTTTGACACCTTGACATACTAGAGCTCTTGGCCATCATTATACATGTAAAATTACATCCAGAAAAAAATCAAATACAGACACGTTCAATCAAAGTTTAGCAACAAGTTTAGCCATCTATGTATCAGGTGTACTGGAATGTTATTGCACAGTATATCTTGAGCCAGATATTTAATTGATCCATCTTCCGTTGAAACAAAAAGAAGTTGGAAAATACATTAGAAACAAGCGAACTTAAGAGTAAACAGAGGCGACAATAACCCCAACAGCTGGGGGGTTAAAAATAGCCCCATCTCAGGTAATTGGCCTGTTAAGTGTGGCTAAACTTGGCCACAAACACAAGGAGAGAAACAAGCTGAAAAGGACCGTTAAAACAATGATTAACAGGTGCGCTGCTCGGCCATGGCGTACACGGTGCCAGATTGAAGCTAATTTTAGAGGTCAATATTGTAGAACACCCTTCACAACAGAGTGGCTGAAGACAGGATGATATAACGCTTCTAGAAGATCACAAGTAGGCGCCCAAGAAGCGGGGATCGTTGAAACGTCACATGCACTTTGCTTTTGGCACCTGTTTCCTTGCGGTGAGGAGTTTGGGGTTTGGAGAGGGTGTCATCTTCGCACATGGAGTGAGCGAAGGAAAAAAACAAAGAACGTTCGGCGTCAGGGAGTAGAGTTGGGCGGGATTATTTATTTATTAATTTTTTTATTTTTTTTTTGCGGGGAGGGGGGTGGGGAAAGGGACGAGGGCAGGGCTACAGATGGAGAACAGTGATGCTGACTCGCAGGACAGAAAAGGGAAGAGGAAAAACAAATTGATAATGACAACTGTTATTAATGTGGCTTCAACAACAAAAACAGCAGCTAAAATGAACCTTTCATGTAACAACAACAACAACAACAACAACAACATCTTTTATTAATAGTGACTTAACAAACAATACCAGCAGCAAACAATATGCACCTTCCATCGAACAATAACAAGAAGGACAAGAATAACAGCAACAACATTAATGTTGACACAACGCCCGACAACTGCAGCTAAAAATTAAGCAGTGAAAGGGTAATGAAGTATACATTTTGTACCTTTTTAGGACTATACATTTTTGAGCAAATTTCATTGGAAATGTGGTGTTTACAATCCCCTTGCAATTAATGTGTACATTTTGAAGTGAGTCCATTTTTGACTAATTCTATTCCAATAGTGCACATAGCTGTTGATTATTTATCTACTCACTCACTCTTGTACTCATGTACATGTATGTACACACACACGCGCGCTTGAACACAGTCACACACACACACACACACACACACACACACACACACACACACACACACACACACACACACACACACACACACACACACACACACACACCATCACCATCACCTTCGTATTGATATCCAGTTTACCGGAATTAATTTAGTCAAAATTAGACTAAATGTAAATACGGAAGCATGAAGAGATGTCAGACCTGCTCGTTGAGCCTTTAAAAGGGCACGCACGCCACCTGCAACAGATGTCACCAACTTTGAAGCGAATGGTGAGAGCGAGATAGAGAGACGCTTTAACGCTTTGCGAGAGAGACAGAACTCAGAACTTTATTACATAAGGATAAAGGTTTTAGGCTTAGCCTAATCTTCCAACCTGTCCTTGGAACATATACAGAGAATAATTGTAAACAAAAGAGAGAGAGAGAGAGAGAGAGAGAGAGAGAGAGAGAGAGAGAGAGAGAGAGAGAGAGAGAGAGAGAGAGAGAGAGAGAGAGAGAGAGAGAGAGAGAGAGAGAGAGAGAGAGAGAGAGAGAGAGAGAGACGCTTTAACGCTTTGCGAGAGAGAGAGAGAGAGAGAGAGAGAGACGCTTTAACGCTTTGCGAGAGAGAGAGAGAGAGAGAGACACGCTTTGCGAGAGAGAGAGAGAGAGAGAGAGAGAGAGAGAGAGAGAGAGAGAGAGAGAGAGAGAGAGAGAGAGAGAGAGAGAGAGAGAGAGAGAGAGAGAGAGAGAGAGGCTTTAACGCTTTGAGAGAGAGAGAGAGAGACCTATCTCCGATTTTAACATAATAATAATAATAATGGACATTTGCTATAGCACATAATCATATATATGCTCAATGCGCTTTACATATTAATTTCTGCCGTGTGAGATGGAATTTTTTACACAATATATCACGCATTCACATCGGCCAGCAAACCTCAAGCCTATTAGGGCGAGCATTCACCTTTCACGGCCTTTATTCCAAGTCACACGGGTATTTGGTGGACATTTTTATCTATGCCTGTACAATTTTGCCAGGAAAGACCCTTTAGTCAATCGTGGGATCTTTAACGTGCATACCCCAATGTAGTGCACACGAAGGGACCTCGGTTTTTCGTCTCATCCGAAAGACTAGCACTTGAACCCACCACCTAGGTTAGGAAAGGGGGGAGAAAATTGCTAACGCCCTGACCCAGGGTCGAACTCGCAACCTCTCGCTTCCGAGGCAAGTGCGTTTACCACTCGGCCACCCAGACACTGTCGCAGATACATTATTGGTTCCATAAATTTACTTTCATGAAATATGTCGATTTGTTTGTTTGTTTGCTTAACGCCCAGCCGACCACGAAGGGCCATATCAGGGCGGTAAATATTTCGATACCCAACACAATTGAAATTCAATTGCAAGAACAAGGTTGCAGTTTACAGGATGGTGTATTGGCGTGTTGCGAGAAAGTAACCTATACCCGACTTTAGCTTGTCACAACAACATTACTTGTTCTGTAAATATATTGTCTGTTTAAACGGTCAGCGGTTTTTAAAATTCTTTTTAATTTAAAAAAAAGAAGTTTTCATATGCAACGTAATACGGACAACTTGTGTTCTTATAAATTAATGGAGATCGCAGTTTACAGGATTTGGTCGTATACCTGCACACAAAAAGTATAACACGTAGGATACATCGGTCGCAGACACAAGAACATCAGTTAACATTATTTAACAAGTCGTGTAAAGCGAAATTATTTGATTTAGTCAACTGTGGAACTCACAGAGTGAAACTGAAAGTACTGCATGTTTGTTTCACCAAGACTGGTAGGGCGAGATAGCACTGGCACGCTGGCTAGCCGAAGACCAAGACGGGTCACGCTCGACTCCGCGAAGCATGCGAACGTAGTAGGCTACATGTACCTAACTAATCTATATTATTTAATTGTGTGAGCAAATTTTTAGAGTAAACATAACATATTGATATTTTTTTGATTCAGAATTTCAAAAGGAACACATGGATTCCCCTTGCCAGTCTGAACGCAGAAAATCCAGATTGATGAGTAGTTTACAAGGGTTGGAACCTGCTCTAAATTGTTGATAGCTCGTGGCCCCGTTTTGTATGGGGGCCAGGTAGCTTATGTGGTAGAGATTTGAATTGATGACCCACGGGTCAAGGGTGCGAACACGTGTCCATTTTATGCGCAGACTCAGAGACGGTACATCGATGTCCCATCCCCGTGTCACCGCCGTGACACATTAAAGGCCGTGCTTATTCTGCCAGAAGTACAGGTAGCTGATAGCACCTAAACTGACACCTGGCTAGCACGATTCTTGTTACATTGCTAGCAAAATTCCACTGAGGAAAAAATGGGATAAAAGGGGATAATCAATGAATGAAAATGTGAAGGAAAAATATTGATATAATTATATTGCAGGGAGCTCTGTGGCTGGGAGCCCTGTCCCCGCTCTGTACTCTGACGTGCAGTGACGAAAGCAAGTACCGGGTATACTGCGGGGTCAAAGGGCAGCTAATCGAGGTCAACACTGCCTTGTTGGAGGCACCGCAGCTCGTCAACCAGAAGGTAGGCAGGGAGCTGTTGATGGTTTTGGGGCGGAATGCACGAGAAAGTGCCCAGCTGGGTTGGAACCGAGCGCTTGGTTGGATTGAGTAATGGATCCAAAAAGGATTTCATCTTATTCTTTATCATTTTCTGATCCCAAAAACATATAGATATGTTATGATTAGATTAAAAACGGGATGAAATCGATATTTGTTTCGGTTGTCTGAACCAATCCGACAGCGCGCTTAGGTCCCATCCAGTTTGACATTTTCTTGTGCCTGGCACCCTAGGACTTCCAGAAGTGCAGTCCTACAATTGATAATGTTAGGAAATAACTCTGTCGGGTCTGTATGAACTGTGAAAGAGTACATACTCTTTCTTTTATTGAGGACAAACTTTCCACGGTACACCACGTGTGTGAGACACGTGGACGAGGAGCATGTGTTGAAAGTTTCTCTAAATAAAATCAAGAGCAATCACTCTTTCACAGCCCATACAAACCCGACAGAGTTATTTTTGGTGTTCGTATGTTGCTAATTCATATGGGGTTCATCTGATTCCATCGAGGAAACTTGTTTGCTCGTTTATTACATTTTGTCAAGTTTTGACTAAATGTTTTAACATAGACTCGGACAGGGACTCGAGACGAGGGTCGTGGTGTGTGTGCATGTGTATGTGTTTGTGTGTGCGTGTAGAGCAATTCAGAGAAAACTACTGAACCGATCTTCGCGAAACTTCACATGAAAGTTCCTGGGTATGATATCCCCAGACAAGTTTTTCATTTTTTGGAGAAATGTCTGATGAGGTCATATCCGGCTTTTTGTGAAAGTTGAGGCGGCACTGTCACGCCTTCAGTTTTTAAGCAAATTAGTGGAAATTTTGGTCAAGCAATCTTTGACGACGTCCGGACTATGGGATTTCATTTCAGCTCGGACGCCTTAAAACTAGTTAATTTGTTTGATCATTAAAGTTGTCATTAAAACTGAATTTTCCTGAACAGATTTAATGATGGCATTGTTACATATATTCTTCAATTCAAAAAGATATAGATATGTCATGTTTGCTCTAAAAATGAGCTCAGAATTGAAGAAAATAGGTCAAGTAAATACTACGGTTCGCATGCTTCGCGGAGACGAGTGTGACCCGTCTCTGTCTTCGGATATGGTTTGTCGAGACTATCAAAATGTAGTCTCGGCGAAGCCTGGTTTATGATTTTGATCTTTCTGTTTCATGCCGACAGATTGACTAAATGTTTTTATATCGCTTCACGCGACTTGTTATTTCTGTGTTGAGTTTATTTGTTCATGTAAATTGTATTATTGTGACACAAATTTAACTATTTGTTAAAAGATGCCGCCCTCCGAAGAATCAGATATCAAGAATGCCACTAGGACGCGAACATGATCATGTTGAATTCCATTATTGTTAATGCAGCAGTTATATTTATGTTGAGACACACTTTTAAACAGGATTTCATTTTTGTCGGAATGTGGCATGATACAGAAAAAAAGACAGCCGATGTCAATTTATTTCTGCAGTCTGCACACAGTCAAGATTTTGAGTTTGTTTGAAAATCAGCCGAATGATAGATGAGTTGTAGGTCTTTAAAGGCTGATGGCGCACAGCCCCTTTATATGCACAGAAGGTGCAGTTATTTTCATTCATGTGTGTAGTTTGTTATGTTTATACTGTGCTTTGGACGATTTTCTTTGCTTATGCAAATTTGCTTCTGAGAATTTAAAGAATTTAGTATTTGTTCATAAGCCAACGGGTTACTCATGCGTTGGCGCTGCAGCTTCGTCTTCCTGGTGCTGTGCGCTTTTTGAAGTCACGCGCACGGACTTTAGCAGGTTTCAGTGAC
>NC_090256.1:24855001-24867501 GCF_037325665.1 Littorina saxatilis
CAGACGGTAAGAGTAGTACAGGATCAACATATGTAGAACACATCTGTGCGTGAACTAATTGCTACATGCGTGCACGGTATTTGTTGCCTATTTATACATTCAGGAGTTTGTGCGTAATGCGTATTGTAGTAAGTTGATTTTTCTAAAACTTAGATTTGTAAAACCCATTAAAAGTTTTAGTCAACAGACACACACACATACACACATACACACATACACACACACACACACACACACACACACACACACACACACACACACACACAGTCAGTCAGTCAGTAAAACAGGAAAGGAGCTGGAAGTTTTCAAAAAGATAAGGGGGCGGTTATACGGGGGGCAATTGTATAGGGGGCAATTCACGGTCCGGGGGGGCAGTTGTTGTCCAGGGGGCAATTAGCCTGCTACCCTAAAATACAATGCACAACAAGAAAAAAAAAGAAAAGCAAACAATACATACAAAATAACAAAGCGAAAAAAAAGAAAGAAAAAAAGCATCAGTAGATTTTTAGTTGCAGACCGACTGTTTCAAGGCACAGTGCTTCCAGTGTGAAAAATCCGTCTCCCCATCTGAGATCTGCCCAGGCTTACACGGGATATCATAAGATCAACACTCCACTTCGACACACAACAAAAACTGGGGACATTCACAGTACATAGTGGATTTTTTAATGAACTAATTCCCACGTAAGTGGCTGTGCCAAGAGGTTCATCGCAACTGTTAAACAATAAGGCTACTCATAAAAAGAATTGCGTTAGTTGATTAACGGCTTGCTGGCATATTTTGCCTGTGGAGCATACAATTATTTGTTTCAACAGCACTGTCGCCTTCTCGCCAAGCAAGCCGAGAACTTTCCAGCATGTCTTGCCTGCAGGAAACAAACGTCTGTTCTTGGCACATGACTAAAAGCCCTACTTCCCCCTCGACGTGCCGAGGTGTGAAACCGGTTTCTCTTTCTTTTTTTGTGTGACTTTCTGTGAACACGTCAGAGTCCTACTTGAGGCTGCCCGGGCCTGTTAAAATACCAGCATGACAACAGAGGGTCATAAACCCATGCGCGCTCAGCTGATCCCGTAAATCGCGCAGCTAAACGCAAGAAGACTTTTAAAAGCATGTCCTCCAACAGAGGTTCACAGATTCCAGTCGTTTCGCTGAAAGGTTGCAGGTGTTTGTGTGTGCGGAACATTTGCCGCGCGACGCTTTCGTTCCCTCTATCTTCTCCATTTCCTACACGCACGCACGCTTGCACGCACACACACACACACACACACGGAATCTCTTCGCTCTCCCTCTCTGTGTGACCCTCTATGATATAGTCCGTTATACCCCTTCTCGGTCCCTCCCTAAGTAATCCCCCGAACGGCCCCCTCCCCCAAGAGGCTCCCCCCATCACACCCCGAACCCCTCTGTGTATACTTCTCGGTTGTTCTGACGTGGCGCGGAGAGAGACAAATGAGTCTTATTACAGGACCACGCACGGGCACCATCAGGTTTTCCCCGTTTGAAGGAGCTTGTTGATTCTCAACGTAAATGGTTTTGCCTGTACATTTTGACATTTATTTGGTGTGTACATCATTTTATGAGAAAATACATCTTATTTAGTGATCGCGCTGGTTGTAATGTCCCCCGGCCTCTCCGACGTACACGATGTCCAATTTGTACCAGAGCGTGCATGCCGTCCAAAAATTGACTTACTTTGTCACAAGAGGGTATGTCGCAATTGATGTCCTTCCCATTTTATAATCATCGGAGCAAGACCGAATAGACAAGAAGAAAAAACAAAACAAGTCGCGTGAAGCGAAATCAATACATTCATTAAGCCAATCTCTGTGCCTTACAGAATGAAACTATGCGTACTGCATTTTTTCACCAAGACTAGTAAATCATATCTAGGGTTGCCGAAACACTCGAGACAGAGCTGACATTGTCTTGGGAACACAAGCCAAAAGATCCCAATTTGCATAAAACAGATATTCTGGAATTTTGAGCTTGCTTTTAATCCAAGCACAACAAAAGTACATAATTTTTGATCCACGAGAAGGAAAAAATTACATTGTAATAATTTTTATCGAGAATTGAAAACTTTAATAAACAAGTTAATTAAGTGAAAATGCGATTTTAATCACAACTTTAATGAATAATAATAGATTTTCAAACTTCCGAGCTGAAATGCAATCCCGTTTTAAGTCAGTCAGGTTTGAGTGAAACATACTTTGACGGAAGTTTCAATCAATTTGATTGAAAAATGCGGCCGCCACATTGCCGCCTCAAAAAACGAAAAACAAGTCGCATAAAGCGAAATTTACACATGAGGTCAATCACAGAACGAAACTGAACACCCTGCATTTTTTTTTCTCGCCAAGACAATAGATTGGCTATACCCCATGGCCGAGAAAGCGCTGACACATTCACTTGAAAAACTTAGCGGCATGCTGATTGCTCGAAATGACAAGCCAGTATAGCGCAGTAGCGCTTGCGCCCTACAGCCGGGAAAGCGCGCTTTTCTTTGTTCTTTTTAACTTTCTGAGCTTGACTTCATTAATGACATTTATCGAAAAAACTAGAGAGAAAAAACACGTTTCGGGCGATATTAGTAGCAGGAACTCTCATGAAGATCGATCTGGACAGTAGTTTTGTGGGAATCGCTCAACACACACACACACACACACACACATACACCACCACCCTCGTCTCGATTCCCAGTAAAAAAAAACCTACGTATACAGCGTAGGCGATCATGTCGACTTCATCAACAAAAACCTGCCCATACCTTCGCACATGAGATAAGTTCGGCATACACTCACTTGGTCGCATACCCTACTTAAAGTAATCAGTGACATTCTCACGGTCTGCTCTGGATGGTGGTGATGTGTCAGTGCTTACCCTACTTGACCGGCCTTTCTGCAGCGTTCGACACGATTGACCATGTCACGCTTCTCCATAGACTTCAGACTCTGTACGGCATCTCCGGTCCACCGCTAGCATGGCTTGAGTCCTATCTCATTGGCAGGACTCTCAGGCTGTGCTTGTCGATGGCCAGATGTCTGCTCCAGCCCCACTTTCTTTCGGCGTTCCTCAAGGTTCAGTACTCGGTCCCATCCTTTTCATCATGTACACTAAGCCCCTCTCCACACTGATTCAAAACCATTCTGTTTTAAATCAGTCTTTTGCTGATGACACCCAGCTGTATAAACCCAGTCCCCCTGCAGAGACACATTCCGCCATCCAGACCATTCAGACATGCATCACTGATGTTAAATCTTGGATGGTCGATAACAAACTTAAGCTGAATGATGATAAGACTGAAGTCTTACTGTGCAAAAAGAAGAACACTACATTTCCCTCTCCCCAACCTGTTTCTGTTGAAATAGACAACACCGACATTCTTTCCTCACCATCAGCTGGAAACCTTGGATTCACCCTTTCATCTGACATGACCCTTAACAAACATATATCTTTAGTCTGTAGAGCAGCTTATTTTGAGCTTCGTAAGATCAGCACCATTCGCCACACACTCTCCTCTCAAACAACTAACACTCTTGTCTGTGCCTTTGTTCTTTCTAAACTTGACTACTGCAACTCTCTTCTCTCTGGCTGTCCTCTGTACCTCCTGCATAAACTACAAAAAGTCCAAAACTCGGCAGCACGCCTCATTCTCAAAGCACGAAAACGAGATCACGCAACACCACTTCTTCACACACTGCACTGGTTACCTATTCAAGCCCGCATTGACTACAAACTGTCCACCCTCTGCTTTAACTTCTTTTCTGGCTCGTCTCCTGCTTACTTCTCTGAACTCCTCACCGTCTATTCTCCAGCAAGACAACTCCGTGCCTCTTCTGACTGTCGCATCCTCACCATTCCACACACCAAAACCAAAACATACGGACAACGCACTTTTACTTTCTGCGCACCCACACAATGGAATTCTCTCCCCTTTCACATCAGCCACTCTCAGTCACCCCAAGCATTCAAACGAGCACTTAAAACGCACCTCTTCAAGAAATACAACCCCTGATTTTGTTTTCTCAGTCCATCAGTAGGCTACATGTAGTGTATTTGTGGTTTTAGTGATAATGTGATAATGTATATGTCGTGCCGAATTCACGGAATTGCCGAATTCGCGGAATCGGCAACATTTTTGCCCATTTCGCGTAATCGGCAAAACGCTGCCTATTACGCGAGATCGGCAGCGTTTTGCCGAAAATGCGTAAAGGCTCCTAAAATGTGTCCATTTCGCAAAAGTGACAGCCAGCCTGTTACTTTTTTTGTCTCCAGAACATTGCATTAACATTGCTTTACCTTCCTATTGTGGTTTTATGGTCTGTGTTGGTCTGTGTCCAGCATAACTCCGGTAATGCACGAAAACTACACTTTTTGCCATAACTTGCCATAGCTTATCGATTATTGCAACATTTATCCTTTCGAGTATCTAGCTGTTTAAGTGTAATGACACCCCAGGCATATGAGAACTTTAAAGCCAAAAACGGGCTGCCGATTTGGCAAAATCGGCACATTTTACACGCATTTACGCGTTTTCGGCAAAACGCTGCCGATTTCGCGTAATGGGCAGCGTTTTGCCGATTACGTGAAATGGGCAAAAATGTTGCCGATTTCGCGAATTCGGCAATTACGTGAATTCGGCACGACATATATAAACATCTAGGGCTGTTTTCAGTATTGCTGATAACATGATCTGTTTGATTAAGGGTATTCAGCTGGTATTTCCTTGTTTTCACTACCTATTTTATTCATGTTTTTATCCAAGCGGAGCGCGGGCGGAGCCCGCGCGTAGCGAGGTAGTTTTTTTTTTCATCTCCCAGCACTGAAAATTTTTTTGCCAAGTGGTGTCTGTCTGTGAACATTGTTCTAGAATTCATCTTTTAGCACAATATTAGCGACACTGTTTGGACAATTCTATTAAGGGGATGTGCGGGGGTGATTTTTGAGCTTTTGGGCAGATTTGGGCATTTAGACATTTTGACTGTTTGGAAAACTGTGGTCATTTTTCTTTCAATTTCTGCCGTTGATGTTGCATATACATGTTTTTTTTGTGCAATAAAAATAAATTCAATACACCAACCCTCGCCTGATTGCGTTCATTTGTCTTGAACTTGCCTTATTATTGCCGATTTTCAACACCTTGATCAGCAAATTTGAGCAGACGACAGGGCGAACACTGCATGACGTTGCTTGCTACATAGCCTCCCCTGTTTGCATGTGACCGTTGTTTCGTTATTTTCCGGACTACTTCGGCTCTAACGGAACATTTTCAATGTAGGTCAATCTACGCCAACTTCCTTATACGGAGAGTATGACGTATGATGTGATCTTGATTCGTTCAACCGGGGTCACGTGGTACAACAATGGCGCTTGTTTACAAGCAGTGAAAGTACACGCCCCTGTGCAAAAATGGTTCGCACCAAGCCATCAACAACCAGAGGAGCCCCAAAATCTACGAAAAAGAGGACAGATCAAGTGAAGAATCAATGGAAGGCGAAGAAATCAGCGCAATCAGCTTCTGTGCTGGCTGACGTGGCAGAATTAGTGCCGGTTTTGGGGTCGTCTGCTAGTGCTACATTTTCCGCGTTGATTCCTTCGACTGAAAACATTCTCGGCACGAAGACAAGAAGTGAGTTAAAAAAAAGAATCGTATGAGAGGTTTGTGTCCGGTGGAGTTGACACTAAGTCATCTGCTGCTACTGAAACCCTGGTAAAAACCCAGAGGGGTGTTGTAGACTTTGCCGAAGTAGACAGTATGGTTGCAAGTCTGTGCTGTCCACAGTGTAAAAACAAGTGCTTGTCTCTTTGCACAGACTCCAGACCAACAAGTGGCTTGGCAGTATTTGCCCAGGTGAACTGTTCTTCGTGCGAAGAGCCTGTGTATGAACAGTATCTTGCGACAAAATTTAAGGCCAAGACAAAAGTGTTCGACATGAACAGACAGGCAGTGTATTCCTCACTTGCTTGTGGACTGGGAGCCACCACATTCAGAAATTTCTGTGAAAACATGGATTTAGCTGGACTTCACCACAAGACCTTTCATAGTCATACTCATGCCAGCCAACTATTCACACAACTGGAGAAATTCCGGAAGCATGTGTTCAGTGACACTGTTGCATATGTTCGAGAAGTTCATGCAAGATACTGTGGCACTACTCTTGGTGTCGACGACACCCTGAACATTATTGTGAGCTATGATGGCACCTGGCTTACTCGTGGACACTCTTCGCACATTGGAGTTGGGTGTGTTGTGGACTTACTTACTGGACTCTGTGTTGATGCCCATGTCATGTGTACCTACTGCCAGGTGTGGAGTCTACGGGGCAGAAGCTGTTTCAGGAAAAGCCAGAGGAGTATGCGGCCTGGCTCGTCGACCACTTGGATAAGTGTGAGATGAACTATAAAGGTAAATTATATCTGTTTGCACAGACATATTTGAATAGAGTTTATTTCAAATTTAAGCAACTTACTCAAATAATATATAGCAAATTACAAGTAAATGTAATAGTGATGAGTGGATATTATGTTCCATGCATTCCAGTGAAACTGAAAACCAAAACCAAAGGCCATGGATGATGGATTAAAAAAACAAGAAGGGCAAAGCCCATACGACTCACATGCTTTACACATTTTTCCTACCAAAATACATGTGACCTTGACCCAAGGTCAAGGTCATGCAACACAAAGCTGTTAATTCAAGACATAGGAAGTACAATGGTGCTTATTGGCTCTTTCTACCATGAGATATGGTCACTTTTAGTGGTTCACTACCTTATTTTGGTCACATTTCATTAGGGTCAAAGTGACCTTGACCTTGATCATATGTGACCAAATGTGTCTCATGATGAAAGCATAACATGTGCCCCACATAATTTTTAAGTTTGAAACAGTTATCTTCCATAGTTCAGGGTCAAGGTCACTTCAAAATATGTATACAATCCAACTTTGAAGAGCTCCTGTGACCTTGACCTTGAAGCAAGGTAAACCAAACTGGTATCAAAAGATGGGGCTTACTTTGCCCTATATATCATATATAGGTGAGGTATTCAATCTCAAAAACTTCAGAGAAAATGGGAAAAATGTGAAAAATAGCTGTTTTTTAGGCAACATTTATGGCCCCTGCGACCTTGACCTTGAAGCAAGGTCAAGATGCTAAGTATGTTTTTGGGGGCCTTGTCATCATACACCATCTTGCCAAATTTGGTACTGATAGACTGAATAGTGTCCAAGAAATATCCAACGTTAAAGTTTTCCGGACGGCCGGACGGACGGACGTCCGGACGGACGTCCGGACGGACGGACGGACGGACGGACGACTCGGGTGAGTACATAGACTCACTTTTGCTTCGCATGTGAGTCAAAAAGCGTCATAAAGACAGATCATCAATTTATGATAATAATAATGAAAGTTGTAACACATGCGTAAAAATCCAATTTGTATCTTGAATAGTTCAGGGCATGGGGGAGTGCATGTGTGTGATGAAAATAATAAGAAAACACACACAGATAGAGAGAGAGAGAGAGAGAGAGAGAGAGAGAGAGAGAGAGAGAGAG
Organism: Littorina saxatilis; assembly: GCF_037325665.1. Taxonomy (NCBI): domain Eukaryota; kingdom Metazoa; phylum Mollusca; class Gastropoda; order Littorinimorpha; family Littorinidae; genus Littorina; species Littorina saxatilis. The sequence goes on from NC_090256.1 coordinate 24,862,557, forward strand.
AGAGAGAGAGAGAGAGAGAGAGAGAGAGAGAGAGAGAGAGCTGTATCTACAGCATCAAGAGAGATTCACAAGTCTTCAGAATCAACGGGCTTCCCAGAACTGAGGGAGCTAGAATAGTGGTCAGGGGATGGCAAATAGTACATGTATGTATGTGTGGCACAATACAAGTGTATTTAAAAACGTTCAAATGGTATCAATTAATGCATTATGCTTAACGTTTACAATCTAACAATGTTCAGTGCACCTATACCTGCTGCTAGAAATTTAATATTCAGTAATTTGGTAATTCCATGTTTATTTCATTTTTTTTCCGCATTAATTATAATTGAAGTATTAGCTGGACAATGACTGTGAATAACACATGCGCGCACACACACACTTAAAAAATACTCTGTTTGCAAATTACATTTCTTATTTTGTTCTTGTTTGCAGGCTCATCAGGGATGATGGAGGTGGAAGCAGCCCGTGTCATATGGCGTCGATCGGTGAACACCAACAAGCTTCGCTACACAACACTACTGTCGGACGGTGACTCCAAGACTTTTACATAGCTCAACGACATCAAGCCCTATGGTGAGGATATTCACATTGACAAGGAAGAGTGTGCGAACCATGTGAGTAAACGACTTGGTACAGCTCTTAGAGAGTTCAACTTTGGACCTGCTGCTGCTGCCACTCTGCCCAGTTCTTCGGATTCTAGACTGGACATCACATGAAGAGGCTTGGAGCAGCCAGGATGCACAAGAGGGTGCGGAACAGTCTGAAGGCTGTGAGAGACAAGCAAAGTAAAAGGAGAGACAAAGTGCGGGCAGCCAAGTCAGAGAGACTGGAAGAACTTGTTCAGCTGGAAGGTGGCCCTGCATATGCTGCAGGCATGTTCTAAGTTTTGACTAAATGTTTTAACTTAGACGGGGAATCGAGATGAGGGTCATGGTGTATGTGTGTGTGTATAAAGTGATTCCGAGGAAACTACTGGACCAATCTTGACAAAACTTAACATGAGAGTTCCTGAGTGTGATATCCCCAGATGTTTTTTCCATTTTTTGGAAAGATGTCTTTGATGACGTCATATCCGGATTTTTTTAGGCAGTTGAGGCAGCGCTGTATCACCCTAATTTTTCAACCAAATTGATTGCAATTTTGGTAAAGCAATCTTCGACGAAGTCCGGACTATGGTATTGCATTTCAGCTCAAAATCTTAAAAATAAATTAATGAGTTTGCTTGTTAAAGTTGTCATTAAAATCTAATTTTTAGTAACAAATTAAACCTTGACTGCATTGCATTCCTCATTTTTTCCTGAATTCAAAAATATATAGAAATGTCATGTTCACTCTAACAATGTGCTCATAATTACAGAAAATAGGTTTAGTAAGTACTACATATATGGTCTCATGCTTTGCGGAGACGAGCGTGATCCGTCTCGGTATTGTTAGCCGAGACTATCTAAATGTATCTCGTAGTCTTGGTGATGACTGGTTTGTGGTGTTGATATTTAAGTTTCATACCGATTGACTAAATGTTTTTATATCGCTTTAGGCGACTTGTCATTGTTATTGTGGTTAACATTATTCTCATATATATTGTGGTTATTGTACGCGTGCAATTGATGACTTGGGTACGTTTCATAATTTGGAGCTAGCTTGTGTGTGTGTGTGTGTGTGAATGTGAGCGAGTGAGCGAGCTTTTTTTGGTGTGCATGCTGTGATTGGGAGTGTGTGTATGCATTGTTTGTAACTCGGAACAAACAATTTTCCAGGTGTACTGCACATGTTTGAAATAACTTATGTTTTATGTCTTCCCTAACTTTTAAACGGTGTCTCTAAGGTGTGAAAAACATTCCTCAGTGTGGAATTTGGTGATACATGTATGTATTTTGGGTTTAATTACAACTATCAATGGTTTCAAAACAAATTGTGTGCGTTTTTGCCTTTTCCTCAGTTTGCATGTTTTGACATTTGGGAACAACATGATTTCAAATCTACTGGTTAGATTTCTGTGAAATTCTGCATACTTGTACTTTTACATACTATCTACAGAGTTACCATTTGAATAATGAATCGGAAAAGAAATGTTGGCTTTACGATTTTTTTAATATTAAATTTTACGCAAAATTTCAACATTATGATAAAAAAAAATTTTTTTAAATAACTGTAATACTCACAGAAAAAATAAATGGTAAATCTGTAGATATGATCTAAATCTATATTTATGCAAAATATTGGACAGAAATCGAGCATTTGGATATGGAAAAAACGGTTCCTAAAATCCAATATGGCTGCTGTTTACTTTCCTGTTTCTATAGCAACGACATACACAATAAACAAACACATTAACGTTTTTTAATTCAGAGACCATCAGTATTATAACAAAAGCGACACAAACAGTGCTGATCATCATATATGGAAAATAGCAATTTGGCCCTCACATGGCCTTAAAATTAGGCGTACAAACTGATTTTGTTTCGGGGAATCCTCTCAGAGGATCAGAATTTTCATATAATATCATCGGAAGCTGTTACAACGGGAAAATGTGAAACTTTTGTCACTTTTTAACATGGAATTTCATCTTTGAGCGTTTCAAGCGGACTTTAATAAAATAGTTATTTGCGAATTAAGCAGCGGAAGACACTCACCGGTTCAACATGTGTATGGTCATTAAACCTCAAAACATTTCAGTAAGTGGTTTAGACAAACACCTCCGACATGTGAGGGTGACTGGTTTGTAGCTGAAGAGTTTTTTTTCTAAAGTGTGTTCTAAATACAAATGACGTACTGGTAATGATGTAATGAGTTGTTCTAATCTTGTTCTTGGAACTCTTGCTGTTCCAAGCTTGTTCTTAGCAAGTCTTGGTGACGAGAACAAAGACTATCAATGAAATCTTTAGAAATAACCTCTGACAACGACGACGATGACGACGACGACGACGATAACAACAACAACAACAAATGACATCGACGACGACGACGACGACAACAACAACAACAACAACAACAACAACAAAAACAACAACACGAGAACAACAACAATCACGACAACGAACATGACAACAACAACACCAACAACTACGACGACAACTACAACGACTGGGTTATGATGACATCACCAATGATTTAAAGGCCGTTAAAAAATCGTTAAATCCTATTTCTTCACTGATTCTTATGAAATTTTAAAGGTAGGTTTGTTGTCCCCAACTTATTTTCACTCCATACTTTTCCAGAAGAAAAACATAATTTTGGCAGTTAAAAACCGTTAAATTTCAATTCTTCACCGATATTTATGAAATTTTGTGGGTAGGTTCGTTGTCCCCAACTGATTTTCACTCTATACTTTTCCAGAAGAAAGACATAATTTTGGCAGTTAAAAAACGTTAAATTTCAATTCTTCACCTATCTTTATGAAATTTAGTGGGTGGGTCCGTTGTCCCAAACTGAATTTTAAGACATACTTTTCCAGACAAAAAACCTTATTTTTGGCAGTTAAAAACCGTTAAATCTCAATTCTTCATCGATATTTATGAAATTTTGTGGGTAGGTTCGTTGTCCCCAACTGATTTTCACTCCATACTTTTCCAGAAGAAAAACATAATTTTGGCAGTTAAAAACCGTTACATTTAAATTTTCACCTATCTTTATGAAATTTAGTGGGTGGGTCCGTTGTCCCAAACTGAATTTCAAGACGAACTATTCCAGTCAAAAAAACTTATTTTTGGCAGTTAAAAACCGTTAAGTCTCAATTCTACACCGATATTTATGACATTTTGTGGGTAGGTTTGTTGTCAGATTTGACATGATGGCAGAATTGAAAGTGTGAGATATCCTGATGTTTCACAATTTATGCTGCATAATTCAGCCCCATAGGCGCTTGAATTTTAGGTGGAGTTGGGTTTTTTTTCAGCCCAAACCAGTAACCCCCACATGGTTTTCATGTCCCTTTCTGAGAGACTTCAAGAAGTTTCAATTTGACGTCATGATTAGCCTGCCGCATTAGCAAGTATGAAAACACGTCATCGATGACACATTTTAAGAGAGAGAGAGAGAGAGAGAGAGAGAGAGAGAGAGAGAGAGAGAGAATCATGTACACACAGATGGACGACTTCGCTTGGGGTATGTACTGCCCGGCAGTACACATCTACTTTATTATTATATTTATTATTATACCAAAAGTCAACAGTCTCCGTGCTTCTCATGGGGAGTGACTATTTTGTTTTGTTAAGTGACACTTTTTTAGGTCTGCATATACGTTGACCTGGGAGATCGGGAACATCTCCACCCCGTTAACCCACCAGGCGGCCACATCCGGGATTCGAACTCACGACCTTCCGAATAGGAGGCCGATGTCTTACCACCAGGCACTACGCCACTGCGCCCGTCAAATCAAGGTTCGGAACCGCCGTAACTCAGACTTGGAAGACAGATCTATCTCTCTAACTGAGACTGCTCTTCGTTTTCGCACTCACTAACAAACGGACATAAAGTCCATACTCCTAAATACTTAAAGATTTTGTTTTCTAATGTGTGTGTTTGTGTGTGTGTGTGCGTGTGTGTGTGTGTGTGAGTGTGTGTGTGTGTGTGTGTGTGTGTGTGTTTTTGTGTGTGTGTGTGTGTGTGTGTGTGTCGTTTTGTTCGTTTGTCGTCCTTTAACTCACATAAGTAATGTGTGTATCATTTGTGTGTGTGTGTGTGTGTGTGTGTGTGTGTGTGTCTGTGTGTGTGTGTTCATGCGTGCTTACGTGCGTGCGTGTGTGTGTATGTGTGCGTGTGCGTGCGTGTGTTTGGGTGCGCGAGCGCATGTGTATGTTTGTGTGTATGTGCGTGCGTGTAACTTTGCGTACGTGCGCGCCCGCGTGTGTGTGTTTGTGTGGGAGTGTGTGCGTGCGTGTACGTATATGTGTGTAGTCTGTTCACATTCGGTGTCCGTTTCAAAGGTTTAATGACTGTATACGTG
>NC_090256.1:24870001-24884900 GCF_037325665.1 Littorina saxatilis
TGCGACTTAATGGGCCGATGCGATAAAATGGGGCATGAGAAAATTGGCCCATTTTGTCGTAATTTGTCTAATGCGTCAAAATGGGCCGATGCGACACAATGGGGCGTAACAAAGCGCCCTCGGACTGCTGTGTCAGTGATGGTGAATAGCGAGTCATACGAGAATATTTTATTCTAAGGATTATTCTGCCCTGCATTTTATTTTACGGCCGAAAGCATGAATCGTCACAGATACACGCACTGAGGTGGAAAATTGGCGTAAACTGACTTACATTCCTTCAAAATCCCAAAGAAACCGGTTTGAGCTCACCGTGCCTTGAAATTGTCAGTTAAAGCTTCTGCGAGTGAGTGGAAACATTTTATGGGCTGGGGGAATAACCCTGTAAGAGCCATTAGGTGACATGTTTCTGCAAACCGTCCCGGAAGCAGCTAGTAAAAACCAAGGCATTCCTTTGAAACTGTTCATAAAGACTTCATTTCACGACGCGGCCGTCTTCGTCAAGCAATGCACTTGGCTACGTTCTACTCTCGTCTGTCACGTACGCGCCGAATTTTGCCACAGTTATACTTGCACTCTCAGTCTCTGTCTTTTTCATGGCGTTTTTTTCTTTCTAAGTCTTTCTATCTGTGTCTCTCTTTCCCCGATCTCTTTTTCTTCGTTTTCTTTTTCTCCAAAGCTACCCCGAACCCCTCCCTCGCCATTTTTTCCACTCTCTCTCTCTCTCTCTCTCTCTCTCTCTCTCTCTCTCTCTCTCTCTTCATCATCATGCTTCTCCCCAGCTCCTATCCTAACCTTCTCTGCACGTATTGCAACTCTTTGTCTCGCTCTCTCTTTCTCTCGCCTGTCTCTGTGTGTCAGTTTGTCTGTGTGTCTGTGTGTCTGTCGCTCTCTCTCTCTCTCTATCCCTCTCTCTCTCCCTCTCTCTCTCTCTCTCTCCCTTTCGGTGTCGTTGTCTTTGTGTATCTCTGTCTCTCCCCTTCTCTGTCTCTGCGTATCTCTGTCTCACACCATCTCTATCCCTCTCTCTCTATATGTTTCTCCGCATCTAGTCTCTTTCTCTCTTACAATCTTTGAACCCCGGGCTTAGTCTGTTCTAGCCGAACCACAACAACTGCAAAGTGTATTTGTGGTCTCCGCTCAAAGTGCTCAGGTGTCTTCTAAATGCGGATGGCAGAGAGAGGCCCTGGTTTCGATTTGACCTAGCTGGCCGGAGCAGCACGCCAGCTGATTCCGAATCATGGACCACGGAGCTATAGCTAGGCCTGTTCCAAAGAACGCCAGCAATGCTGCCGCATTCTTCGAGGCTGTAAAGCGCTTCCTGTTCAGCTCTCAAGAGCCTGTTCAGCACGACACACGGAGGCTGTATCTTATCCTTCTACTACAGAGGATGTTTGCCATTTTTTGCGTTCTCTTTTGTCAGCAGCTAAATGGGTGAATCAAGGCTTGTCGCGGTTTCGCTAAGCGTTTGAGCGGTAACTGCATGCCATTCAGCAGGTGATTTGTCTTCTCCAATAAGAGCAGGATGCAAGCTGCTAAGTTTTTGAAGTTACTCTTTTTTCTCGTGTACACGACCTCAGATATACCCAGGCTCATACTTAGGATAAGAACATCCACATGCACTTGACACGAGATGGTGTGCTCTTAGCTCCTAATACTACAGTACAGACTTTCAATCTCTCTCTCTCTCTCGCTCTCTCTCTCTCTCTCTCTCTCTCTCTCTCTCTCGCTCTCTCTCTCTCTCTCTCGCTCTCTCTCTATCTCTCTTGCTCTCTCTCTCTCTCTCGCTCTCTCTCTCTCTCGCTCTCTCTCTCTCTCTCTCGCTCTCTCTCTCTCTCTCTCGCTCTCTCTCTCTCTCTCTCTCGCTTTCTCTCTCTCTCTCTCTCTCTCTCGCTCTCTCTCTCTCGCTCTCTCTCTCTCTCGCTCTCTCTCTCTCTCGCTCTCTCTCTCTATCTCTCTCTCTCTCTCTCGCTCTCTCTCTATCTCTCTCTCTCGCTCTCTCTCTCTCTCTCTCTCTCTCTCTCTCTCTCTCTCTCTCTCTCTCTCTCTCTCTCATCCACTCACTACTGACATACCACACATAGAAAGGTGTGAGGGGAAGGGTAGCATGAATGAACGCAACTTCCGGAAGTGTCTTTCTGTCTGCGGGTCCAACCTATCTGGTTGTACAGCCTGTCTTCTGCACATGCGCAATGCGCGACCACGACTGGTACACATGTACTCGTCAGGTGCACGGCTGATCTCGGTTTGTCACAACTACATTATTTTAGTTTCGTTGTCGCATTTTCCTAATCTGTTTATGTGTGGACTTGCGTTTTATTTTCCAAATAAAAGAAAAATACTTATGTTAGGTGTCGGCCTTGTTACATTTAGTCAAGTTTTGACTAAATGTTTTAACATAGAGGGAGAATCGAGACGAGGGCCGTGTGTGTGTGTGTGTGTGTGTGTGTGTGTGTGTGTGTGTGTGTGTGTGTGTGTGTGTGTGTCAGTGTGTGTGTGTGTGTGTCAGTGTGTGTGTGTGTGTGTGTGTATGTGTGTGTGTGTGTAGTGTGTGTTCATTTTTTAATCACATTCTTTTGATCGTATCGCATTTAAAAAAAAGTAAATGATACGCTATTGAATCTTTGTTAAATCTTTCGCATGATTAGTTAAGTGACCCGTAGTGTTAATAACATAATGTGAAAAACAGACATGAACAGACGGTGATACTGTTCTTGCTTAGTCAGCACGTCCCACAGTTCGGCCCAGAAATGTCAAAATGTAAACGAGACTGTCTTCCTTCATGTACATTTTGAGGTACCTATTTATGCCAAAGTTATCTGGTAAAAAATAGAAAGAAACAAGTACGCCTTCCTAAAGGAGGTCATCGAAAAACTATTTTCACAGAAATGGGAAAAGAATGTACTTGCCAAAAAGTGTTTCACCATTAATTTTGAAAGTCGACTCTGCTCGACCATTTTGTCTTTTTTCTGCTTATTTTCTGCGTGGTTGGAGTTGTTCTGTACAATACATTTTGCAGCAGAATGTCTTATCTTATACTATTGGTGTCGTTTGTACTAACTTACTCACTCACTATCTCACTCACTCATTTATACCCCAGTCATACAGAGACGCCGCTTCTAGTCTGTTGTAAAATTGTCGGAGAGCGTGGCCAGACGTGGACCAAACGTGGGAGGATCTCCATGAGCGTGGTTTGGTCGGGGTGGGATCTGAACTGCACATAACAAGCGTAGCCGGGTCTGGGCGCAGTACAGTCGTGGTGTAGTTTTTTGAGTCACTTGAGAAAAAGTGACTCTATGTAATCGGTCAGTGTTAGTCTGTCCGGCCGGCCGTCCGGCCGGCCGGCCGGCCGTCCGGCCGGCCGTCCGTAGACACCACCTTAACGTTGGACTTTTCTCGGAAACTATCAAAGCGATCGGGCTCATATTTTGTTTAGTCGTGACCTCCAATGACCTCTACACTTTAACGATGGTTTCGTTGACCTTTGACCTTTTTCAAGGTCACAGGTCAGCGTCAAAGGAAAAATTAGACATTTTATATCTTTGACAGGAAACTATCAAAGCGATCGGGCTCATATTTTGTTTAGTCGTGACCTCCAATGACCTCTACACTTTAACGATGGTTTCGTTGACCTTTGACCTTTTTCAAGGTCACAGGTCAGCGTCAAAGGAAAAATTAGACATTTTATATCTTTGACAAAGTTCATCGGATGTGATTGAAACTTTGTAGGATTATTCTTTACATCAAAGTATTTACATCTGTAGCCTTTTACGAACGTTATCAGAAAAACAAGGGAGATAACTAGCCTTTTCTGTTCGGCAACACACAACTTAACGTTGGGCTTTTCTCGGAAACTATAAAAGTGACCGGGCTCAAATTTTATGTGAACGTGACTCATTGTGTTGTGAATAGCAATTTCTTCCTGTCCATCTGATGCCTCATATAATATTCAGAACTGCGAAAGTGACTCGATCGAGCGTTTGCTCTTCTTGTTTTTATTGCCCCCGTCACACAGCTCTACGTTTTTACGATGACCATGCCGATCACTCCAATCTGAAAAGGTTATCAGGTCGGGGCTCGCCGTCAAAATCCAGCACATGGTGAATTAAAAAAACCTACATCACGACTGTACACGACTACGCTTGTTTTGTGCCACGTGCTGGATTTCGACAGCGTTATGCCCCGATTTGATCACTTTTTCAGATCGGCGTGATCGGCATGGTCGTGGTAAGGTCGCAGCGCTGTGTGACCGGGCCCTTACTCACTCACTCACCCACTCACTCACTCACTCACTCTCTCACTCACTTACTCAACTACCTACCTACTTACCAGCCTACCTGTCTATCTACCTATCTACATTATTACCTACCCAACTAGCTATCTAAGAATAGGGTTAGGTGACTTACTTTTTTATTTCACCTGTTGGGAACTGGCTTTGAACAGAGTAGAATTCACTTTTTTTTAATGTCAAGGGTACTATTCGGTCTAGGTTATAGCCTACGTATATTAAAACAGCGACGAAGACAGTTTTTAATAATAGTTTTTCTTTTTTTATGGAATCTGAGAATATTTTAAAAGTGGAAATGATACCCTAAATGGCATATAAAGTTATTCCAAAGTCCAATGCCTTTCTTTTACTCTCCCTCTCGCTCTCCGCCCCCCCCCCCCCAAAAAAACCCCCAAAAAAAATTGCTCGCTCTTTACGCGGGAACCTTTTTCGCAATAATTTTGTCTGAGACAGGGATAGAGAGACATAGAGCCACAGATTCAGAGCCTTGACCTTTCTTCTAACGAAAGTAAACATTTAATGCATCCGATATTTCCCCATCTTATCTTCATTTATTTTTTCTTGTTAACCCCCGTATGTCCCTGGTAATACCCCAGTCACACAGAGACGCCGCTTCTACTCCGTTGTAAAATTGTCGGAGGTCGTGGCCAATCGTGGGCCAAACGTGGGAGGATCTTCATGAGCGTGGTTTGGTCGGGGTGGGATCTGCTAGGTCGCGAAGCTGCACGCACTCCCCACGCTTATCTTGAACAGCACAACTACCTACAAGCTTCCCTGCCGAGCCTTGCAGATCCCACCCCGACCAAACCACGCTCGTGGAGATCCTGCCACGTTTGGCCCACGATTGGCCACGCTCTCGGACACTTTTCCGTCGTAGCAGAAGCGGCGTCTATATTATGTGACCAAGGTATTTGTGCCATGTGCTGGATTTTGGCGGCGATATGCCCCGATTTGATCACTTTTTCAGTACGGCGTGATCGGCATGGTCGTGGTAAGGACGCATCGCTGTGTGACCGGGCCCTAATCCGGAGAAGGCATGTTGAGATGGGCTTTTATCCTGCATACGCGAGAGAGACCACGAGGTCTTTCTACAGGTGAAAACGTAAACGGCAATACTGATTTCGGCCAGAAACGCGTGTATCTTTTACGAAAGGGGTCAAGTTGCACCCGGGTATTAACGAGTTAGCGAGACATCAGGTGGTCAGCAAGGCGACTACGCTACTTCTGCCCGTCAACCCCGTAAATCTAGGTCATCCGACGCCTCGTGCTGACTGGACAAATGACCCGCGTCAGCCGCACCCGCTGGGAGACGCCAGTTTCGCGTGTCTTTGTCGCGCTCGTTTAAAGGTATTGTCCCTCGCGTGTCTTCCTCGCCCTCGTTTAAAGGTATTGTCCTTCGCGTGTCTTTGTCGCACTCGTTTAAAGGTATTGTCCCTCGCGTGTCTTCCTCGCCCTCGTTTAAAGGTATTGTCCCTCGCGTGTCTTCCTCGCCCTCGTTTAAAGGTATTGTCTCTCGCGTGTCTTCCTCTCCCGCGTTTAAAGGTATTGTCCTTCGCGTGTCTTTGTCGCACTCGTTTAAAGGTATTGTCCCTCGCGTGTCTTCCTCTCCCGCGTTTAAAGGTATTGCCCCTCGCGTGTCTTCCTCTCCCGCGTTTAAAGGTATTGTCCTTCGCGTGTCTTTGTCGCACTCGTTTAAAGGTATTGCCCCTCGCGTGTCTTCCTCTCCCGCGTTTAAAGGTATTGTTCTTCGCGTGTCTTCCTCGCCCTTGTTTAAAGGTATTGTCCCTCGCGTGAGAAAATGTAAGTTTTACGCCCTCACGGCAAAGCCATTAGGGGCATGTTACACGGGAAAACCCGGCTTTGTATGAAAATAAAAATAAAAATGCGGGGGGGGGGGGGGGGGGGGGGGGGGGGGGGTATGTAGACAGCTGGCTGCCGGCTGCTAGAGGAGACCTGAAATGGGCTAGGGACCGGGTTGGGTCGTCTTGGGTCAGTGCTGAAATGGTTACTTTATTGGCTGTTGGCCGAACGGACACCCGGGCTTCATATTTTTGCATGCATGTATTCGTGTTTCCAAGGCCTGAGGCTTTCGCTGTGACCCTGGGATCTTTATCGTGCGCATGCGTGCACACGGGGGTGTTCGGACACCGAGGAGAGTCTGCACAAAGTTGACTCTGGGACACACATCCCGCGCCGAACTTGGGGGTTGAACCCACGCTGATAGTAACAACCGGTTTTAAAGCCAGCGCCTCTACCGACTGGGCAAACTCCCCCCCCCCCCAATTTGTTGGGGTCAAGAAGTTCCATGGAGGGCGGGGGGTATGGAGTAACACATAGTGTTTTGCTCAGAACATTCCCACCCAAGCAGAGCCGCGCTAGGGGTACGCATTACAGTGAAGCTGGCAGTCAGTGCTACCAAATGTCGTCTGTGTCTACCACTCGGTGGTGACTTAATGTGGGTCTATGTAAGCAGATGCCAGCGCAAGCAATCTGATGCAGAGTCAGGAGGCGGTTTGGTACAAGAGAACCTTAGAGGCCACAGCCTCGGCCGTCTAAGGGATCTGTGTGCCTGGAGGCACATTTGGTTTCTGAGGTTCAAGCGGAGCTGTTGCCTCTGCTCCCAAGTTCCCGTGTCTGGAGGTGTTTTTGGTATGGAAGCAAACCTGTAGGTTGGGGCCTCTGCCTTTCAGGATGCCAGGACTACAAAATGTGTGTCTTGGGACACATTTAACTTAAGATTCCAGAAGTGGATCTGTGCTGTGCTGGGTCTGCTGCAAGCACACTAGAATCAGCTCCCAACAGTTGAGGTGAACAGATTGGTGACCAAGACCATCATCGGTTTCTCTCCGAGTGATGGGTGTGGGCGGAGAAAGTCTCCCAGACTGAGAGCATTCTCCCTTCTGTAGTGGATGAGACTAGACATCTCTTCCTTGAGAGTGTCACAACCTTCAAACACGTGTGTGAGGTGTCCAGTCTTGCCAGACTGACAGACTACCTTGTCCCAGTAGATGCGGCTGCTGACCGTGCGCAAGCGACGCAACAGACTCATGGGTCTCGGGGGGAGTGGGAGGTGGTGCCCTTTCCTATTGTAGGGAAGGTGTATCCATCTTCTCTCTTCACATGTTTGTGAAAGTGTCTGCTCTCTTTCCTCTCTTTTTAGCTTGGCTAGCAGCAGTTTGGCTTCCTGGCAGGAGAGCCGAATGTCTGTCACTGGCATGGTTGACATAGCCGCTGCTTTTGCTGCTCTGTCCGCCATTTCATTTCCCCGGATTCCTGTGTGGGATGGCAGCCACATGAGGGAAAAGTCTGTTTCTTTTGTCATAATTTGGTGGTCTACCACTGTCCCTCGCGTGTCTTCCTCGCCCTCTTGAAAAGTATTGTCCCTCGCGTGTCTTCCTCTCCTGCGTTTAAAGGTATTGTCCCTCGCGTGTCTTTGTCGCGCTCGTTTAAAGGTATTGTCTCTCGCGTGTGTCACAAAGATGTGAGTAGGATATTTGTGATGTGAAACACGTCGTGATTTTAACCTCCCTAAACATTGAATTGGGATATGCCAGGACACGTTTGAAGCGATATCACGGGTTTCGTGTGTTGCACGAGAAAACCATAGTTTGACATGAGTTGTGTTTATGAGAAATGTAGCTGGTCTGGGTTTAATAACGTCACAACGTTGTAGAGGCTCGACTGAGCAAGGTGTCTGGCGTTTGTCAGGTTTGTCGGGGACAAACACTCTTTCAAGAGACGGGTCTCTTAAGGTAAATGATTTACTATGTTGTATATTATTGAAGCTTGAATACATAGCTGGAATGTAAATGTAAGTGTATACAAAGTGCACTAAATTCTAGTGTGAAGTTTAAGAGAATTCTTGTTGTGATTGTATTATGGTTTTTGTTGGGAAATTCTTGAACATAAATGTTGTTACGCATTTATGTTATGTTTAAGACAGTGATACTATGTATGGTAGTGTCATTAGTGGATTAAGTGATTCATGGATTAAGTATAGTTTGGATATTGACTGTGGACGGAATGTGAATGTAGAATGAACGAGAGAGATGTTACATGACTGTAGTTTAGGAAGAGGAGATGGTTGTATTAAGACTTGGGTTAATTCTTTAGGAGTTTCCATGACGAGAGTTCATGAGCGTGAGCGAGGGACGGACCTCACACGGAAGAGGCGTGACGATGGTGGAGAGAGAGACCACATCGGCGCAGATGGCTGGACGGAGGAGTCTCCATCATCACCGGTCGTAGAGACGACGGTTCTTTTCGTTAATGGCGAAAGTGTTTCTCGGGGAGAAACGTGAAGGGTGCATGTTGGCATCTAAAAGGAGAGTTTCTGGGAATTCATCGTCTACGTGGATTCAGCGGCACAAGGAGGTGTAAATGACTACATGTAGTGAGCCGTGATACGAACTCGTGAGTGTCTGTCAACACTTTACCTTGTGCAGTAATTAATTATTGAAATAATTTCTTTATATCATTAATCACATGTTGGAGAGATTGTGAAGAGATTGTATGAACGGTGTGAACGAGAAGTTGACTGGGGTGATGTTGTTTTGAGGTGAAGAATTGTGTTATAATTTGTGTGAGGAAATAATAAGTCTGTATCCTCCCAAATTCTGTGTTTGGAGTCTTTTAGTGTGAAGAGTGAAGAGTCAGGGTAATTAGATAGGGCAGAACACGTATATATAAAATTAACTCCTTATTCACACTAAAATCCACTTCATGACAGCGTGTCTTCCTCGCCCTTGTTTAAAGGTATTGTCCTTCGCGTCTTCTGCTCATTTTCAGAACCTTATTTTACAGTGATAGATCTGAATGTAAATAGCCTGAAACGTAGAACTTGCCATGTGAAGTGAAAAAGAAAATAACTGCATCGGTCTCGAATAGCAGCTAGCATCTGTTGAAGGGACATTAAAACCCCAAAACCAACCAACCAACCTTTTGCTCCTTCTACGTTCCTGCGCTTTTTACATTTAGTCAATATATATATGACTGACTCTGAGTCGAGACATGTGGGTGTATGTGTGTGTGTGTATGTGTGTGTGTGTGTTTGTGTGTGTTTGTGTGTATGTGTGTTTGTGTGTGTATGTGTGTGTGTGTGTGTATGTGTGTGTGTGTGTGTGTGTGTGTGTGTGACTCCATTATCTGCTGCCGTGGTTGCTGTACCTTTCTGCTGTGTTTGATCTTTCTTTTCTTGGAATGTGGACCTCTTTCAGCCTTTGATTATCTCCAGGTGTCTTCCTTGTCTGGCCTGAGCATCATATGTGTAAATGAACTGTATCGCATTTCTTTCTTCTTGCTCTTTCTCCTTTGTTTCTACTGTTTACTTGTTTTTGTTTCTGGCCTTATCGTTTTTTTGCAACAAACTGCGTGCGGTGTTGGTTCGTGCAGCAAAACTGCGTTTGGTACAGATGTGCAACGGGAAAAACACACCACTATAAGCGATACGTATAGTTAACTACCTGGGCGTTTGGTAGAGAGGTGTACATGCAGCAAACTGCGGTTTGAAGAAATAAAAATCACCAGTGTCTTTACCCCCCATATCTGTTCAAAAAAAGGTACTATACAGACAACCAAACATGTGTCTGCTTTGTTGCTAGAAAGACTTCCTGCCAATAAAGGAAAAACTCAATCTTTTATGCAGGAAAGTTCAGAGACAAAGGCACCCGATATTGAACTCGATCGGCACATTACAGAAGAGGACCTTTCCCCCCTTTTTTTTCTAGAGTATTGTTGGCAGCAAGATAACGTAACAAAGCAGACACATGTTTGGTTGTCTTTATAGTACCTTTTCTTGAACAGATATGGGGGGTAAAGACACTGGTGATTTGTATTTCTTCAAACCGGTGTCTGTGCCTTTGCTTGTCCCAAAGCTGTTGTGCAGCAAGGGTCTGTCAGTGTTCGTTTGCTTCAGTGAATGATTTAGGTCAGTCCCACACTCGGTTTGATATGCGCGAGAAAAACCTAGTGTGACTGTCCTTTTGTTTTGTTTTTTTGTGACTTACCCGTCTGGTTAACACTCGGTTTGATATGTTTCTGGAAAACATTTCTTGCGTAAGCTCTGGTGCTTTGTTTCTACTGACGCCCTCAAAATGTTCTTCGACGCACACTGTCTCTCTCACGTTTGCTATGCATCTACTGCTTGGCGTAATGCCTGTGGTGATCATATAAAGAAAATAAACACACTTCACAAGAGAGGTGTAACATTACGAAACCGAAAAACCCAATAAGACTACTGAACAAAAATACATTCAATTAAACATTCTTCCTCTACAGCAACAGTTCATTTTATATGCTGGTGTTTTTATCTTCAAAATGTACAATCACCACACACCTTCAGGTTTCTGAACCGCTATACGTTACCGCTCCCACGCATTGAATTTAAATCCAGTTTCTCTTGAAGATCGCTTGTGTACGTGTGGAATTTACTTTCAATGTACTAAATTCATTGGAATGTACTAAATTCATGTCATACCCTCCCGTCTTTTAAAGAAAATGTTGGAAAATATGTTTGTCCATGATATTTTTCTCCCTAAACTCCAAAATTGGAGAAATTATTTGATCACATCTTAAGCATCATCTTGATATTGTATGATTCTCGGCCTGGCGAAGGCTGTGGATGCGTCTAGTGTGATTGCAATGTGTGCTTGTCACCTCCCGGTTTCAGCTCTCACCGCTGGCTAGCAACGCTGCCTGCAGCACCGGTGAACGGGTGAGCAGAGTGCGTCAGCCTCTCTCTGCCAGTACAAAGCCTCTCCACAGTATGTCCGATGCAGTATTCCTCCCCGTGGTGCCATGTGGGAACTGGGTACCGTAAGGCCCCAGGCTGAACTGCGAGGGCTCGGAGGAGGTTTGGCCCCAAGCCGTGCAGCATGCAGGCCCCACCGGCGTGTGGATACGCCCTGGTGCCCACGAACCAAACCCCCAGACTATGGGTCAAATAGCACCCCTGGAAATACCACATCCAGGCTTCCCAGGGGTTTCTTCCGGCGGAAGTGGCGGCAGGGCAGATATGTCCATCACCCGGCACCGAAGGCGGACTCACCAGCTGCCTGGACAGCTCAGGGCGTCTGTATGGATGCGACAGATGCGACGGCCATCCAGGACAAGGCCAGGGGCGAGCCATATCATTTTTCCGTGGACTTCGGCTGCTGGTCACTCAACGAAAGCGGAGTGAAGCTGACTATGCTCTCAGAGTATAGTGTGGGGAACCCAAATGGGCAAACGCGCTCACACGTAACCAAAATGATCATGCCTTCAAGGAACGCTGAAGAAGAACAAGTATGATTCTCGTTATTAGAACTATCGCTTTTGTATGTTTTAAATTCAATATGAATAATGTATACTGCTTTTGGCTGTTTAATATATGCAATACTAGAGGAATACCCGGCTTCGCCGGGTGAATCGCGAGACAGAGACAGACAGCGTGGCGGTTCACCACAATCACCTTTGAAGGCGAAGTCCTCTCAAACGGGATTGAGAATTTTAGAGCTTATTTCTAAGCTCTGTATTAACTGTTATGGCTTTTCAAAGGCCAGAACATACAGACAGACAAAAGCCGCCAGACCCCATCACAAACAGAACTCTACAATCCACAGGTGTTGCCACCACACACACACACACACACACACCCACACACACACACATAGACACAGACACAGAAGCCGTATATATCTATCTATACTGTTACAAAAAAAAGAAACGCATAGCTTGTAATATTTGGTTAATTTAGTTATATGGCTACAAGGATATCCACCAAACTGCAGAAAATGTTTATCTGGTCGTCGACCTTTCGTCCATTGCCACAAGTGAGCTCTGCACGTGACGCATGCGTTATCAGTGGCTACAATGTCAACATTGCTCTTTTGGCATGACCACTCGTCATGCTTCAGTGTAATCTCGTGAAACTCGGGGAATATTGAGCTCTCACCATGTCTTCCAAAACCCATAAAAGCGGATTGTTCGCCACAAAGAAATCAGACGACAATTCAGCGACGAAAGATGGCCCGATTGAGCAGAGAAGACCGCCAAATTGCATTGGGTCGTTTACAAGCAGGCCAAAGTCAAAGTGCAATCGCCAGGCACTTCCACGTGTCCCAGAGCACCATCAGTAGACTGTGGGTCAGGTTTCAAGCCACTGGCTCCGTTGCTGACTTGCCACGAGCAGGAAGACCAAGGGCGACAACTGCTGCTCACGACCGCTTCATACGGCTCCGCCACCTCCGGAATCGTTTCCTGTCGGCCTCATCTTCTGTCCAGGCTCTCCCCGGGCCACACCGATTATCGGACCAGACCGTGCGGAACCGCCTGCATGAAGCTGGTTTGAGAGCTCGCAGACCTCACAGAGGAGCTGTCCTCACCCGCCGCCATCGCCAGAACCGAGTGCAGTGGGGCAACCAGCACCTTCGCTGGACCGTCCGGAATCACTGGAGACACGTGTGGTTCAGCGACGAGTCCTACTTCCTGCTCCAGCGACATGATGGTCGGAGGAGGGTCTACCGGAGAGTAAACGAACGTTACGCGCCCAACTGTGTGGATGAGGCACCCGTTCATGGTGGTGGAGGCGTCATGGTGTGGGGGGCGATCAATACCGCTGGAAGGAGCACCCTGGTGCACGTCCAAGGGCGCATAACTGCCCAGCGATACGTGGAGGAAATTCTGCGCCCACACGCCCTTCCTCTTCTGGCTGACCAGGATGCCATATTCCAGCAGGACAACGCTCGCCCGCACACAGCACGACTCACCACCCAGTTCCTCACCGACCACCATGTCCAGGTGCTTCCCTGGCCATCCATGTCGCCAGACATGAACCCGATAGAACACCTCTGGGATGAATTGGACAGACGTGTGCGCAGGCGAGAAGAAGCGCCGGCAAATCACCGCGATCTATTGCAGGCACTTCAGGAGGAGTGGGACACCATCCCACAGCAAGATATCCGGCATCTGATCCAGTCCATGCCCAGAAGGTGCCGGGCAGTTGTTGCTGCTCAAGGCAGTCACACCCCCTACTGACTTGACAGCCTCGGCACCCAATCGTATTGATTGACTGATTGATTTGAAGATGCAAATGAACTGTGTGTGCATTCAACTGTGTCCATACCAAATTTCAAACAAATAATCTAAATATTGGATTTTCTGTTAATTTTTTCGAAAAATAAAACAAATTTGGCAAGTAGCAACTATGCGTTTCTTTTTTTGAACAGTATATATAAATATATAGAGATAGGTGAGAGTGTATTTTTCGCGTGGCTATAAATTGATTCGACCTTTTCACTTTGACAGTAAGAACAACTTACGGGTACATGCAAGGAAAGCCCACAACATCTAAGGCGAACAACTCTGCAGAGTCTGCTGTGAAGGGCGACGGTAGTCTCCCTGTCACACTCGACCCCCTTTGAATGAACTTTGTCCCCAAAGTTCCGAAGCATGGACCCGCCAAGCTTAGGTCCCTCCCAGGTTGGTGGAATGGGAACAGCACGAAAATGATTCAGTGGCCTGAACATTTCATGTCGAGTCCCATCCCTGTCGACGACGCCAAATGTAACCGAGTGCCGAAACACCACAATCACCTTTGAAGGCGAAGTCCACTCAAACGGGATTGTGAATTTTAGAGCATATTTCTAATCCCTATATTAACTGTTATGGCTCTCAAAGGAAGGCCCGAACATACAGACACACCAAAGCCGCCTGACCACATCACAAACAGAACTCTACAATCCACAGGTGTTGCCCACACACACACACACACACACACACAAACACACACACACACACACACACACACACACACACACACACACACACACACACACACACACACACACACACACATGCACACACACACAGAGAAGCCGTATATATATATGTATATGTATATCTATAAATATATAGAGTTAGATGACAGTGTATTTTTCGCGTGGCTATAAATTGATTCGACCTTTGCACTTTTACAGTGAGAACAACTTACGGGTGCAAGCAAAGCGTTCTGGACAGTGCAGTGACCTTCTAAAAATAGTAACGTAGTAACGGGAATATGGATTGACGCCACACGAAGGAAGGGAGATAAACGCAAAACACTGGAGAAGATAAGGAAGAGTTACTGGGAATGGATCTGGGAAGATGAACAGAAAAACCAAAATCGGTTCAGCGCTGCGCGCTGAGAGCACGTGTTGAAAATTCTCATCGACCAGGTTGTGTCCGGGGTCTACCTGAATATGCCCACCAAATTTGAAGCAGATCCATCGAGAACTTTGGCACACACACACACACACACACACACACACACACACACACACACACACACACACACACACACACACACACACACAGAGACACACACACAAGTCGTATATATATATAGATATAATGGTATGTATGTCTAGAAGATTAGGCATCGTCTTAATATTTCATCCCTTTGTAATAAAGTTTTAAATCTGAATCTAAATCTCTCTCTCTTTCTCTTTCCCTCTCTCTCTTTTTTACATTTAGTCAAGTTTTGACTAAATGTTTTAACATAGAGGGGGAATCGAGACGAGGGTCATGGTGTATGTGTGTCTGTGAGTGTGTGTGTCTGTCTGTCTGTCTGTGTGTGTGTGTAGAGCGATTCAGAGTAAA
>NC_090256.1:24885100-24897600 GCF_037325665.1 Littorina saxatilis
TGCAATATATAATGGTATGTATGTCTGGAAGATTAGACATCGTCATAATATTTCATCCCTTTGTAATAAAGTTTTAAATCTGAATCTAAATCTCTCTCTCTTTCTCTTTCCCTCTCTCTCTTTTTTACATTTAGTCAAGTTTTGACTAAATGTTTTAACATAGAGGGGGAATCGAGACGAGGGTCGTGGTGTATGTGTGTCTGTGTGTGTGTCTGTCTGTCTCTGTGTGTGTGTGTGTGTGTGTGTGTGTGTGTGTGTGTGTGTGTGTGTGTGTGTGTGTGTGTGTGTGTGTGTGTGTAGAGCGATTCAGAGTAAACTACTGGACCGATCTTTATGAAATGTTACATGAGAGTTCCTGGGTATGATATCCCCAGATGTTTTTTTCTTCATTTTTTCGATAAACGTCTTTGATGACGTCATATCCGGCTTTTTGTAAAAGTTGAAGCGGCACTGTCACACCCTCATTATTCAATCAAATTGATTGAAAGTTTGGCCAAGCAATTTTCGACGAAGGCCGGACTTCGGTATTGCATTTCAATTTGGTGGCTTAAACATTAATTAATGACTTTGGTCATTAAAAATCTGAAAATGGTAATTTTTTTTTTTTTAAATAAAATGATCCAAATTTACATTCATCGTACTCTTCATCATTTCCTGATTTCAAAAACATATAAATATGTTACATTCGGATTAAAAACAAGCTCTGAAAATTAAAAATATAAAAATTATGATCAAAATTAAATTTCCGAAATCGATTTAAAAACACTTTCATCTTATTCCTTGTCGGTTCCTGATTCCAAAAACATATAGATATGATATGTTTGGATTAAAAACACGCTCAGAAAGTTAAAACGAAGAGAGGTACAGAAAAGCGTACTATGCAGCACAGCGAAACCACTACCGCGCCAAACAGGCTCGTCAGTTTCACTGCGTTTTGCACGAGCGGCGGATTACGGTCATTGTGAAAAAATGCAGTGCGTTCAGTTTCATTCTGTGAGTTCCACAGCTTGACTAAATGTAGTAATTTCGCCTTACGCGACTTGTTTCTCTCTCTCCCGCCCCCCTCTCTGTCTCTGTCTCTCCCTTCTCTCTCTCTTTCGCTCGCCCTCTCTCTCGATCTCTCATCCCGCCTCCCCTCGATCTCTCTCTGTCCCTCTCTCTCTCTCTCCTTTTCTCTGTCTGTCAGTCTGTCCATCTGTCTGTCTGTCTGTCTGTCTGTCTATCAGTCTCTCTCTCTCTCCACACATACACCACGACCCTCGTCTCGATTCCCCCTCTATGTTACGATGGTAATAAAGTTCAGTTTCAGTTTCAGTTTCAGTTTCTCTCTCTCTGTTCCGCTGTGTCTCTCTGTGTATCTCTGTGTCTCTCTATATCTCCTCCTCTCTCTTTCGCTCGCCCTCTCTCTCTCTCTCTTTCTCTCTCTCTCTCTCTCACCCCACCTCCCCTCGCTCTCTCCCTGTCACTCCCTTCTCTCTCCCTCTCTCTTACGTCTTACGTCTCTCTCTCTCTCTCTCGCTCTCTCTCTCTCTCTTTCTCTCTCTCTCTCTCACCCCACCTCCCCTCGCTCTCTCCCTGTCACTCCCTTCTCCCTGTCACTCCCTTCTCTCTCTCTCTCTCTCTCTCTCTCTCTCTCTCTCTCTCTCTCTCTCTCTCTCTCTCAGAAATGATACGCATACGCTTGCATTGCAGTAATGTAAATCTGCACTTCAATAGAAGTAATGTAATGTACCCGTTGACATGTTTCACTCCTATTAAGACGAGTGCGGAGAAGAAAGGGGATATATTTTCTAATCCCTTGCTGTCTTGTTAAAACTGAAACGTCAGTGGAACCAGTCGGAACTTGATCAGCCCGAACGTGGCAAGTGACGACTTGAATACACTCGGCGACGATAAGTGACTGTGTCATGTTACAGCGTCGTCGCGATATAACCTTCGTGGTTGAAAACGACGTTAAACACCAAATAAAGAAAGATGTTACAGCGCGTAAGTCCCTTGGCTGTGACAGATTAAGAGAGAAGGCCCCATGCACGAACTTCGTTAGAGTCACCTTTTTGTTAAACTTAATTTTTAAATTTTTTGTATAGCCCGTGACATAGAGATTGTTATAGAATATAGTAAGAGGAAGTAGATATTTTAGGAAACAAACAATGACAATGGCGGCCATAATCATTATTTTAATGATGTCTCTTAACTAAAGTAGACTTCTTCTTCTGCCATGAAGTGTTTTATACGTGGTGCAGCAGTTAGGCACCGCATGGGTCCTGCACCTCCGCTTTCGGCCAAGGACGAATATCGGGGGTCCTTCTCCTGGATCAACTGCCTGCCAGGGCTGTTGAGCTCGGTCTGCCCACCGATGAGTAGAACACAATGGACTTAAAAGAGCCGCCTATTTAGAAAGTTACGGCAGCACACAAGGGAACTTACACAATGACATTTTCAAGCTAAAACTAAGTAATTGATTTATGACCCATTCTGGGATGCTTTACCTCATAAAACCACAGTGATGTTTGATATCAATAGAAAGTTTAGTATATCAAAAACAATGCAGAACAAATTTATGAAAACTGGTGGAGGAATAGAGCCACACGTAACCTTCTAAACGGTAACACACACACTTGAAACGACCCTCGGATTTAATCCCTGCAGGGGGAGGGGGGTAGGACACATTCAACCCGAACTTTTACCGTCAGACACATATTACGCAGTACTGATACTCAGCTGTTGCGAATGCACTAGTATTTAAAGTGCACGACAAGGTTATACTTCGTGCTAATCTTAGTTTCGGTGAAATGAAAACGTTGGAAGATGGAGGAGAGGATTTTAGGCTACCCCCCTCCCCCCTCCACAATTGTCCGTGAGCGTGTCTATCTATCTCTCGTGCTTGCGTACGTCCATGGATCTGTGTGGTGGACAAATGTGAGAGAGGGAAGGGGGCATTTTTCGGGGGTGGGGGGGGGGGTGGGGTCAATTAGCCGGGGCAATTGTCTGGGAGCAGTTGTCGGGGGACAGTTGTCCCGGGTGCAATTGTCCTGGGGGGGGGGGGGGGGGGTCAATTAGCCGAAGGAGATAGGTTAGGAGATTGGGGGTGGTGGTGGTGGTGATGATGGCGGTAGTTGGGCTGTATTTAACTCACATACTTTAAAACAAAAAAAATCACTTTTTATGTGGAGTAGGTCACACCTCTTTAGGAGTAGGTCACACCTCGCGCTGTCAGCGCGAGTTCGATCCCAGGTTCGGCGGAAATTTATTTCACAGAGTCAACTTTGTGTGCAGACTCTCTTCGGTGTCCGAACCACCCCCCGTGTATACTACATTGGGTGTGCACGTTAAAGATCCCACGATTGACAAAAGGGTCTTTCCTGGCAAAATTGCTTAGGCACAGTTAATAATTGTCTACCATACCCGTGTGACTTGGAATAAGGCCGTGAAAGGTAAATATGCGCCGACATGGCTGCAATCTACTGGCCGTATAAAATTTCATCTCACACGGCATCACTGCAGAGCGCCTAGAACTGTACCCACGGAATATGCGCGATATAAGCCTCATTGATTGATTGATTGATTGATTTAAACGTGACACAGTGTCGGAGAAGACAACCGCGGCAGCACAGAAACAAATGACACCTGAGAAAGTTGACAGGTATCATCGCTTCTGCTTTATAGTGGCACGAAGGTTGGTTGGATGATACGGCCAACAGTGCAGGTAGCGGACTGGCAAGACCGGAGAAATCCGCATCAAAGCGTGTGTGTGTGTGTGTGTGTGTGTGTGTGTGTGTGTGTGTCTGCGTGGTTGTGTGTCTGTTTGTGTGTGTGTGTGTGTGTGTGTGTGTGTGTGTGTGAGTGTGCGTGTCTGTTTGTGTGTGTGTGTGTGTGTGTGTGTGTGTGTGTGTGTGTGTGTGTGTGTGTGTGTGTGTGTGTGTTTGCATGCATGAGTGTATGTGTGTGTGTGCGCAGCTCACGAGGACGACGAAAGCAATAACGAGGATGAGGGCAAAAACGGCGTATGTGGCGAAGACGTCGCCAATGATGATGATATGTTGATGACATGTTCGACAGGACGTGTGTCGGGTGTCCCTCCCACCAGAGAACATAATTATGCCATTACATGACAACCAATGGTCGTGTTGCTACTACTGCTACTGATTTTCATTTCCGGCTTTTTCATTCCAGGCTGCTGCTAATACGATGGGGACGATGCTGCTACTGGTGCTTGTCGTGATGATGATGATGATGATGATGATGATGTGGCTCATATGAGGGGAAGAAATGAAGAAAGAAAAAATAACTGGACAGTTCCGGAAATTTCTAGAACTAAGGGAGGTACTCTTAATGTTTTATGCATTGAACGGAGGTAGCTCTTATCGTGCAGGCATGGCTGATCGTTCTAACAGAATATATAGAGTCGAAGTGAGAAACTCCCAGGCGAAACCGGGCCCTAAATGTTAGTACTATATATAACAATGGATGTGTGTGTGTGTGTGTGTGTGTGTGGATGGCAAAAGATAAGCACAAGATATTGTGCATGCACACTGCCCTGGAGCCACAGATGTGCACCTGGGTTTTAGTTTCTCGAGACATTGTTTTCTTCCTCGGATCACAGGCGGAAGGTATCGTCCACTGGACTACTACTATCACAGAAAGACTACAAGGTACGTCACTCACCTTCGAGTCTTCTGTGTTCTTGGAGTCGCTTCCTGGGAAAAATATTGTTCAAGACGGTTTGCCTCTTCCTACTGTCTGTGTAAGGTCAAATAAATACAGTTGAATGATTGTTTGAACTGTATGTACCTTTAATTTTCAGCTTCCGTCCGCTGCAGGTTGTTATTAACCATCATTTGGACGAATCTTCGTTTGCGAGCCGCTAACTTCCACTTTGCGTCAAATCATGCATCCGCACCGAATATGCATACCAGCGCTCATTGGTTAATAACAGGATATTCGATGATTATTTTCATTGGTCGACTGAAATCGTCTGCATCGGTTCCGTTCGTGCAACGAAGAGTGGCAACGATATGGCAGAGGCCAACGTTATCCAAGCTGCTCTTGGGGGGCATAATTTTTTTTTGTTAGGTCAAGCCGGCACAGGAAAGTCTACTTTAGTTAAAAAATTAAAATGTCAACTGGAACAAACAGGAAAAACATTCCGCATCACGGCAACAACAGGTCTTGCAGCCAGTCAGCTGAGCGGCACCACAATCCACAAATTCGCTGGGATTATGGATGGCCGTTTTAGCGACAAAGATATCATTAGTCGTGTCATGCATGATGCAGATTGCGAATAACACTAACAACAGTAACAGCGATAACATTAAAAAAAAAACACATGCATCAACACACTATTATCTACATATAATTTTGAAAAAATAATGTTTACTTTCAGCTAATTTTATAAAAACGAAACAATTTAGTTTTTCGCTCGTTTCTTGTTCATTCATAAATTCAGTACTTACCAAAAAAATAACGTTTTCCTCATTTTGAATGAAGTGGCAAACGGTTCTTCACTAATACCGAAAGTGAAAACTCCCTTGGGTAGCTTCCCTTTGCTGCACAATATTTACATATGTTTTAGACCAATGAGCGCTGGTATGCATATTCGGTGCGGATGCATGATTTGACGCAAAGTGGAAGTTAGCGGCTCGCAAACGAAGATTCGTCCAAATGATGGTTAATAACAACCTGCAGCGGACGGAAGCTGAAAATTAAAGGTACATACAGTTCAAACAATCATTCAACTGTATTTATTTGACCTTACACAGACTGTACTGTAGGAAGAGGCAAATCGTCTTGAACAATATTTTTCCCAGGAAGCGACTCCAAGAACACAGAAGACTCGAAGGTGAGTGACGTACCTTGTAGTCTTTCTGTGATAGTAGTAGTCCAGTGGACGATACCTTCCGCCTGTGCTCGGATATTGACCCTCCCCATTAATGAATACAGCCTATAATAGTGCAAGGGAGGTAGGTCATGCTTTGTTACCGATGGAAGGGAGGTAACTCTTATCATACCAGCATTCCGTGTCATTCTCATTTCCCCCAAACGTTTGATTTGGAGTTTTTCTTTGAGGGCTTTGCTAAACACCCGGGCGAAGCCGGGCCAGACTGCCAGTGTATAAATCAATACACAACATACACTCACATTGTTTGTTGTTTTTCTTCTTCTTTTGTTGTTGTTTATCGAATGGTTTGTTGCCCGTTTAAGCAAGTTACCCAGGATCGACGTCAGCTGACGTCCTATACAGGCAGTGAAAGAGTTAAATGTCACCGTGATCTTATTTTCGCACTGGAGTAACGGCCTGTGACTAGAACAGGTTTACATAATGTGTTTTGCTTTGTTTTTGTTTTTGTTTTCGCGACAGGCGCGGGCGGCATAGGAGCTTGAACCAACTCTGGGGCATCCTGTAAGTGAAGCCATCTCAAAGGCGACGCAGCAAAAACAAACACATAAACAAACACGAAACAAAAACAAACGAACACTCATTTGGAACGGAACAAAACGAAAGGGAAGAAAACAATTCTGACAGTGTCAAAGTAACCCGACCGCATTTATTTACTTTGCCAAATACACGAAACGCACATTAACATTAAGCCATGCCGGCGACCACAAGGCCCCCCCCCCCACACCCACACACCCATACCCTTCATGCCCCCCCCCCCCCCTGCCCTGGCCCCAAAATCACAAGCCGACCTTTGTTCTCTCTTCCTTTCTGTCTCTATGTCTCTCTCTCTCTCTCTCCCTCTCTCTCTCTCTCTCTCTCTCTCCCTCTCTCTCTCTCTCTCTCTCTCTCTCTCTCTCCCTCTCTCTCTCACTGTTTCTGTCTGTCTGTCTGTCTGCCTGTTCCCCTCTCTCTCTCTCTCTCTCACTTGGTTCATGTGACCGCCAACTCTCTTTCCCGTTCCTCCTCCCCCCCACCGCCCTGGCCCAAAATCATACGCCGACCTTTGTTCTCTCTTCCTTTCTGTCTCTCTCTCTCTGTCTCTCTCTGTCTCTCTCTCTCTCTATCTATCTCTCTCTCTCTCACTGTTTCTGTCTGTCTGTCTGTCTGTCTGTTCCTCTCTCTCTCTCTCTCTCTCTCTCTCTCTCTCTCTCTCTCTCTCACTGGGTTCATGTGACCGCCAACTCTCTTTCCCGTTCCTCCTCCTCTCATTATATAATTGCTCATTTCTTTTCGTTTGTTTACTTCTTTCCTTGTTTTTGTTCTCACCTTGACCCATGTTTACTGTTTACCAGTGCAATAGGATATGCCAACAGAGTTATTGTATGTCGTTCAAAGTGCATGTGTGCTGATGTCAGAACAATTAAAGGGGTGACGCACAGACACGCCAATTTACGACTTGTTGTTAAAGATGAGATGATTCACGAAAATATTTGAGAGCAAAGAAAGAAGCATGCCGATTAAAAAGTTTAAAAAAAAATAAAAAAATAAATAAATATAAAGACAGGAAAAAGACCGGGGCCAGTAAGAGTATGAGGGTGGACATAAAGAGGGGGTGAGAGAGAAAGAGAGAGGGAGAGAGAAAAAGAAAGAGAATAAGAGAGAGAGAGAGACTGACATTCATAAAGGAGTGGGAGAGAGAGAGAGTTAGAGAGAGATAGAGAAAGAGATAGAGAAAGAGAGAGAGAGAGAGAGAGAGAGAGAGAGAGAGAGAGAGAGAGAGAGAGAGAGAGAGAGAGAGAGAGAGAGAGAGAGGGAGAGAGGAGGCGAAAGAGAAACAGAGAATGAGAGAGTTCGCAAAGAGAGAAAGATGAGTCAGATGGAGAGAGGGATAAGAGAGAGATGGCAGAGAGAACACAGAGAGAGAGAGAGAGAGAGAGAGAGAGAGAGAGAGAGAGAGAGAGAGAGAGAGAGAGAGAGAGAGAGAACAAGAACAAGAACAAATCTTTAACTGTCTAAGGCCACAGCCCCTTACAATAGTGGTTAAAATAACAGCAATAGTATCTGCACAGTTATAAATTATAGTCACGCATAAAATTCAACAAATGCATTAAGACCCTGATGACATGTCACTGAACCTGATTTATAAGGGTCCGTCTCTTCTGTAACATGAAGAACACAAATCTGCTGAAGCTGTTCATCACATTATCCTCATTACTGCCACAGAAAGAGAGAGAGAGAGAGAGAGAGAGAGAGAGAGAGAGAGAGAGAGAGAGAGAGAGAGAGAGAGAGAGAGAGAGACACACACACACACACACGTATACACACACTCACACTCGCTTACACACACACACACACACACACACACACACACACACACACACACACACACACACACACACACACACATGCACACATATACACACACACATCCCCCCCATACACACATCAGTGCTCGCGCGCGCGAGCGTGCGCTCGCATACCTACACACATGCACATGCTATCATTTCATACCTAAAATGAACAGTATCTCATCAAAGTATTAAACTAGTAAAACATCAAAATAATGGTCGAGTATAAACATAAAAAATATTGGACTCGCAAAGTCATAAAAAACAAGACCAGACACAAACAACGGAAATGGTTTTTTTTTTAAATTTCTTACAAAAGTACAGCAATGTATTGCCGAACAGGGCCATATACAGGCAGCTTAAGTTTCAAGAAGAAGGGGGAGGGGGACGAGGGATTACGCATTCAGATTAACTACATATACAATATTTAAAAACAAACAAACACTTAAGAGCATTGCATACATTATCCGAGTACACAATGTTTCAAGTTTCAAGTTTTTATTAGTCCATAACCCCTGGGGGCATTTTGAACAATAAATACAATCAATACAATCATGATATATGCTAATATAATAAATAAATAGAAATTAAAAAGATTATGAAAAACTGTTACAGATTCTATTAATAAAGTCCAAAATATTCTTTAGCAATTTCTTTTTGTTAGTAGCAAACAACAATGGAAACTGGACATCAGGGGCAGTTTATAGTGTGATCAAATGTGTGTGCAACTGTCTTTTAAAGGCCTTTAAGGATGCGGATCGTTTGATTTCAATTGGCAAAGAATTCCACAGAGATGATCCTGAAAAAGCTAAGCTGAATTTATAAAGATCTATACGAGGAAATGGAGGAAGTACATTTTGAGACCCATACCTCTTCGTAACATGTGTAAAATAGGATTGCACATAACTGGGCACATCACCATGAACTAATTTATACATAAAGACAGCCTTATTGTATGCAAGGTGGGTTTTTAGGGGAAGAAAATTAAGACTGTTAAACTTCATTTCTGTAGACATGTGCGATTCATGGGGGAGAGGAAGAGAGAGAGAGAGAGAGAGAGAGAGAGAGAGAGAGAGAGAGAGAGAGAGAGAGAGAGAGAGAGAGAGAGAGAGAGAGAGAGAGAGAGAGAGAGAGAGAGAGAGAGAGAGAGAGAGAGAGAGAGACTCAGACTCAGACTCAGACTCAGAACTTTATTACAAAAGGATAAAGCTTTTAGGCAAAGCCTATTCTTCCAACCTGTCCTTTATACAACACATAAAGACAGACGCACATTAAAAATATAAATTCAATCATACAAAATACAGAAATAATAGTATGGAATGCAACACAATGTGCATTTAAGGAATTACATAAGGAGAACTCAAAAATTACAAAATTACATTTTATATATATCTATATATATATATATATACGACTTGTGTCTGTGTGTGTGTGTGTGTGTGTGTGTGTGTGTGTGTGTGTGTGTGTGTGTGTGTGTGTGTGTGTGTGTGTGTGTCCGCGATGCACGCCCAAGGTTCTCGATGGATCTGTTTCAAATTTGGTGGGCATATTCAGGTAGACCCCGGACACAACCTGCTCGATGAGATATTTCAACACGTGCTCTCAGCGCGCAGCGCTGAACCGATTTTGGTTTTTCTCTGGATCCATTCCCAGTAACTCTTCCTTATCTTCTCCAGTGTTTTCAGCGTTTATCTCCCTTCCTTCGTGTGGCGTCAATCCATATTCCCGTTACTACGTTACTATTTTTAGAATGTCACTGCACTGTCCAGAACGCTTTCATTGCACCCGTAAGTTGTCCTTACTGTAAAAGTGAAAAGGTCGAATCAATTTATAGCCACGCGAAAAATACACTGTCATCTATCTCTATATATTTATAGATATAGATATACATATATATATATACGGCTTCTGTGTGTGTGTGTGTGTGTGTGTGTGTGTGTGTGTGTGTGTGTGTGTGTGTGTGTGTGTGTGTGTGTGGGCAACACCTGTGGATTGTAGAGTTCTGTTTGTGATGTGGTCTGGCGGCTTTGGTGTGTCTGTATGTTCAGGCCTTCCTTCGAGAAGCCATAACAGTTATTCTCAATCCCGTTTGAGTGGACTTCGCCTTCAAAGGTGATTGTGGTGTTTCGGCACTCGGTTACATTTGGCGTCGTCGACAGCGATGGGACTCGACATGAAATGTTCAGGCCACTGAATCATTTTCGTGCTGTTCCCATTCCACCTGGGAGGGACCTAAGCTTGGCGGGTCCATGGTTCGGAACTTTGGGGACAAAGTTCATTCAAAGGGGGTCGAGTGTGACAGGGAGACTACCGTCGCCCTTCACAGCAGACTCTGCAGAGTTGTTCGCCTTAGAAGTTGTGGGCTTTCCTTGCATGTACCCGTAAGTTGTCCTCACTGTAAAAGTGCAAAGGTCGAATCTATTTATCGAAAAATCCACTGTCATCTATCTCTATATATTTATATATATAGATAGATATATACGGCTTCTGTGTCTGTGTCTGTGTGTGTGTGTGTGTGTGTGTGTGTGGAGGCAACACCTGTGGATTGTAGAGTTCTGTTTGTGATGGGGTCTGGCGGCTTTTGTCTGTCTGTATGTTCTGGCATTTGAGAAGCCATAACAGATAATATAGGGCTTAGAAATAAGCTCTAAAATTCTCAATCCCGTTTGAGAGGACTTCGCCTTCAAAGGTGATTGTGGTGAACCGCCACGCTGTCTGTCTCTGTCTCGCGATTCACCCCGGCGAAGCCGGGTATTCCTCTAGTATATATATATATATATATATATATATACATATATAGAGAGACAGAGAGAGACAGAGAGAGGGAGAGACAGAGCGAGACACATAGAGAGAAAGAGAGAGAGAGAGAGAAACAGAGAGAGAGAGAGGGGGGGGAGAAAGAGAGAGAGAGAGAGGGAGTGATACTGAGAGAGATAAAGAGAGCGTTCGAAGAGAGAGAGAGAGAGAGAGAGAGAGAGAGAGAGAGAGAGAGAGAGAGAGAGAGAGGTTGAGAGAGAGAGAGAGAGCGAGAGAGAGAGAGAGGGGGGAGTGAGAGAGAGAGAGGGGGGATAAAGAGAGAGAGTGAGAGAGAGAGGGGGAGGGAGAGAGAGAGAGAGAGTTCAAAAAGAGAGATAGAGAGAGATGAGAGGTATGGAAGCCCTCATAAGAGAGAGGTGTGAGAGAGATCGGAGGGAGAGAGAGAGAGAGAGAGAGAGAGAGAGACAGAGAGAGAGACAGAGAGAGAGAAAGAGAGACAGAGACAGAGACAGAGACAGAGGGAGAAAGAGAGAGAGACAGAGACAGACAGAGACAGAGAGGTGGGGGAGGGTTGGCCATTTTTGCCACGTACCCACCACACGAATCCAAGGAGGAATTAAAGATTGCAGAAAGTGAACACAAAATTAATGTTCCCGACCCTGTCATCCCGCTCCCATCAACTGGAACTAAATAAAAAGTTGTATTTCCTTTTACATGCACCCCTTTTGCCGTGACATGTGCATCATGGCATCACACACACGCCGTGCTAATGATTACGCTATGCTAGGAATGAGGCGTAAGGCTCTGGTCTAACATTGTCACCAGTGGCTCCAGAAGTGAAATCCATCACAAGATGAACTTGCGCGGGTGAATCAGCGCACAGGTATTTTGTAGCAGTGTCACCCCGATATCTCTGGCGCACGACTCCAGATTAATAGCTCCCTAGCTACTTTAAAATACCATCGTGAACCAGGCGTCAACCTTCTGAGCTCGGCATAAAACGCACAGCGCCTGGCCGTGTTTGTGATCACTCAAGCGAGGCTGCCAGCTGTGATTTGGCGAATTAGAGCGCATGTCTTGTCATGAAATACGTCATGCACGTCGCTTCACAGGGCGTTTAAATATGGAGTTCAAGTTCGCGTCATAATGTTTAACTTCTCGGGCGCAAACTCTGCAACGAATCCATGTCGCTGCGGAGAAGGAAACCACGTGTTTAAAGGCCCACTCCGCCTCTCAAAAATAGTTCGACAATCTGTCTTAGATCTGGTCAGGCTTTTACATGGCATAAAACCTTCCCTCCACTTGGTCACATACCAAAATTGAAAAGCCTGGGTGATTTCCGCGGACAAGGGTATTGTTTGTAAAGAATTAGTTTCATTTTTGAATCCATTTTTATCACAGCAAGCAGTCAGGGTGTTGATTGTTGGCATGTGAACAAGTGGAGGGATGCTCTTATCCCATGATTAACCATGACCAGTTGTGAGACAGTGAGGCGAACTGTTGTTTTTAACAAGGCG
>NC_090256.1:24902600-24925100 GCF_037325665.1 Littorina saxatilis
AATATGGGAAGGATGGACTCAACCCATGCAAAGGCCAAGCCAGAGCTCAGGTGTTGAGTTAAACTGTTTTCACAGGAAGGACTGTGTCTTTAACGAACGGACACAACATTACGGGCAGGAAACCGTGTGCAAGGCGACCAGGCGACAAATGACTTTTCACTCCATAACTGTCAGAGGCAAGCCGTGCCAACCGAGAAAAATGCCAGCTGTAAACGTGTCGCAGAGAAGTCTTCCTTACTAATAGCCAGCGGAGGGGAGAAGCTTCGGGAGGAATTTTTACAGCCGATAGATCTGCAAGACGCCGTGCGCTATTGGCCATGAATGCGCTGCCTGCGCATAGCTGTGCATGGCCAGTGTTCAGAACTGCCCATTTTAAACTGATCGATATGGTGGGTTAAACGTTCTTGATAATATACTACGCCTCATAAAAAACACACACAAAAACTAGGCAGATGATCTGAGAGGAATGACACCTACATTGTTCAGCATGCCATAACGTCATTGTCAGACAAGATAGGGGAACAGAAATGACTGTTTTGGATACAAATTTGATTGTTCTGTACGATGACATGCACGGCTTTTGAGCTTTTTTGATTTTTGTGTGCCGATTTTTACTAATTTGATTTTTGTGGATGCCCGAGTTGTAGGTTAATTCCACTGTATAGACATGTACGTTCAATCTGTGTGTTGAATACGGTAGGGGAATGAATGGCCTTTCCAGTCATATACCTTGTTTTACAATGAACGGACTTATCACAAGTTTTTAATGACGGGTAGCAGACTAGAGTTTCGTGTGTGTGTGTATGTGTGTGTGTGTGTGTGTGAATGTGTGTGTGTGTGCGAGCGCGCGAAATTAAAAAGCGACCCGGGTTGGACTCTGAACTCCCGGAGACAGTTTAATAACCGATCGGCCACGGAATCAGATGAAAAATTCTCGACACTGTAATGCATTTAAAGACGACTCTAGCACGCTTTCGCCACAAAGCCGGTATGATCGAGCATCGGTTGAAATCTTTCGCGAGCAGTATCTCGTATTTGTCCGCAATGCATTGGTGCAATCCAATGTGTGTCCATGAGGGACATAAATCTACAAACAATGTTTGAACAAGAATT
Organism: Littorina saxatilis; assembly: GCF_037325665.1. Taxonomy (NCBI): domain Eukaryota; kingdom Metazoa; phylum Mollusca; class Gastropoda; order Littorinimorpha; family Littorinidae; genus Littorina; species Littorina saxatilis. Next base: position 24,903,714 of record NC_090256.1, read on the forward strand.
ATTGAACAGTGACGGTTTGAATAACGTATGAAAAAAGTGACAAGGACAGTGTTGGTGAAGTTACTGACAGGTAGTGACTTTAGAGGAGGGGGATGGGTCCTCTAACTTTACAGCTCGGAGACACCCCGGAAAGGACTTACCGGTGTTTCATAAATAACACTTTGCGGACTTATCGAGCGTAAGTGGTTTTACAGGCCAGTATATGAGTTGCAGCTTTTTCAAGAATACGGGGCCTGAGCAACTTTATTCCCAAATGAAAGGTATAACTATGTCAATGTAATTTTGTAATTTTTGAGTTCTCCTTATGTAATTCCTTAAATGCACATTGTGTTGCATTCCATACAATGTATTTCTGTATTTCATATGATTGAATTTGTATTTTTTATGTGCGTCTGTCTTTATGTGTTGTATAATGGACAGGTTGGAAGAATAGGCTTTGCCTAAAAGCTTTATCCTTTTGTAATAAAGTTCTGAGTCTGAGTCTCTCTCTCTTTCTCTCTCTCTCTCTCTCTCTCTCTCTCTCTCTCTCTTTTTCAGACAGAAAGAAAATAAAGAAATACAGGGACAAAATTAAAAGTTTAAGCTTAAATAGAATAAATACAGATGATACATCGAAGTAGCATGTCTGGAAAGGTCAGTGTTTTTTACCCAAGCATTCACGAGCTATAGGAGTTCGGCTGCGTGCGTGATTGTGTCTCTGTCTCTATGTTGTTGCGTTGCTGTTGTTGTTTCATAAAATAAAAACGTGTTCACCAGCATTGCGACACAGACAAGGCAAAATCTACATTTACTACCACGACATATCCCACTGCAGATGACGACTCAAACGACGATATGCGTTGTCTCCTGCGAATGGTGCTGGGGATTTTATCGCAAATAGTTTGTCGTTATGCCGTTGAAACTTCTACAATTATTCGCCATGACTTCGTTAACGAAGCTAAAAATCCAGAGGTTGTGCACATATGGGTGAGGTAAGCTGTAGCCATTCACCTTCAGAATTCTAGCGTAGGTTAAAGGCACATCCTTTCCCTGGTAAACGATTCGACTCACCATCTTATATCTGGTACATGTAGTAAGGCATGTACTCCACTTGAACACACACCAACATTCAACATCCTGCCTGCTTTCTCATCAGAATGGGAATTTCTTGATTATTTATTTATTTATTTATTTATTTTATGCAATTTATATCGCGCACATATCTCAACCACGGATTCAAGGCGCAGGGATTTATTTATGCCGTGTGAGATGGAATTTTTTACACAATATATCACGCATTCACATCGGCCAGCAAACCTCAAGCCTATAGATTAGGGCGAGCATTCACCTTTCACGGCCTATTATTCCAAGTCACACGGGTATTTGGTGGACATCTTTTATCTATGCATATACAATTTTGCCAGGAAAGACCCTTTTGTCAATTGTGGGATCTTTAACGTGCACACCCCAATGTAGTGTACACGAAGGGACCTCGGGTTTTCGTCTCATCGGAAAGACTAGCACTTGAACCCACCACCTAGGTTACTTTCTTACTGGACAATAGTGTTAAATCTGAGAAATTATTTCATCGAAACAGTCCCACTTTGTAGAGAAAGCAGTCAAGATGTTGACTTTTCGTATGTGTCTAGGTGAAAGACTGGTCTTTCCCCATGCAAACCCTGAGCAAATCTCAGATTGTAAGCCGGGCAGGTTTCACGGGAAGGCTGTTCCTATTCATTTAACAAGTTTGAAAGAACTGTGGTGACCTGCTTTATGTGAAAGCGACACAAATATCAAAGGGCGAAGCTTACATGACAAGGAAATAACACTAAGAATTATGCAATAAATGCAACGTCAGTAAGAAAAGTGAGAGCCACTGGTTGGCTGCCGTGATGGAAATATAAAGTCAAATCGACATAGAAAACAAACACATAATATAGTGGTAAACATGTGTTTAGTTCCCAATGTACGAGCGTAGAAGCAAAAGACAACAAATAATTATACAAAAGCTGATTGGATGCTTTTCCTCTGAATACATACGAATCAAATTCGTAAAGGCACACGTCTTCCTGTCAAAACTATTCTGCTCATCATCTCACATATTTCCTGGCTCTTACACGGGGTAAGAACATGCCTCAACTTAGTCACATAACAAAAATCAACGCCCTGACCGCTTGCTGATGTGAATTGATTTTATCTGTCCATTTCTGAAAAAGCCACTAGTGGCTAGATCTGAGATATTGAGCCGATTAGTTTTTACGCTAAGGAGAGTACCTTCTACCTTCTAACTTTTTCGAAAAGAAAAAAATAATGCCATTTAAGTGTAAAGTTTGGCAGGTATACAACAACAACAAAAGTCTCGTTAAGCGATATAAAAACATTTAGTCAGTGGTTATAACAGATTAATACTAAAAACCAGTTATCGCGCCGAGACGAATTCCTTTAGATAGTGTCGGCTAACCATACCCGAAGACCGAGATGGGTCACGCTCGTCTCCGAGAAGGATGCGACCGTAGCACGTACTGAATCTATTTTCTTCTCATTCTGAGCACATTTTTAGAGTTAACATGACATATCTATATATTTTTGTATTCAGGAGAAAATGAAGAATACAATGCAAATATTTTTAATATGTACCTGAAAATTCGATTTTAATGACAACTTTATTGAGCAAACTAATTAACTGATTTTTAAGCTTCCGAGCTGGAATGCAATACCAAAGTCCGGACTTTGTCGAATATTGCTTGATTAAAATCAATTTTCAATTAATTTGGTTGAAAAATGAGGGGGTGACAATGCCGCCTCAACTTTCATTAAAAGCCGGATATGACGTCATTAAAGATAAATATATAAATAAATAAACAAATGTTTGGGGATTTCATACCCAGGAACTCTCATGTGAAGTTTTGTGAAGATCGGTCCAGTAGTATTCTCGGAATCAATCACACACACACACACACACACACACACACACACACACACACACACACACACACACACACACAGAGTCCACACAGTGTGTGTGTGTGTGTGTGTGTGTGTGTGCGCGTCCGTGTGTGTGTGTGTGTGTGTGTGTGTGTCAATTCAACAAGGTATTGTTGGAATTACCCTTCTGGAATACTCCGATGAAAACATACACTTCATAGCACACTACTCTTGATCACAATGTGTTATGAGTAACCCGGGGCTTTAGGGTCTCTGGACTCTCGGGACCGTCTAAAACTCCGCTGAGGGGGTCCGTGGACTCTCTAAAAATGAAAAGTGGGGGTACTGTGGCCCTCTAGGAGGTGCATTCGTTGGGAGCCCTGTGACTCTCACGTGAGGGTACCACTAACATTGACTAAATAAAATAAAAAAATAAAAAAATCTCCCTCTCTCCCTCTATCTCCCTCTCTCTCCTTCTGTGTCTTCCTCTCTCCCTCTCTCCCTCTCTCTCCTTCTGTGTCTTCCTCTCTCCCTCTCTCTCTCTCCTTCTGTATCTTCCTCTCTCCCTCTCTCTGCCTCTCTCTCCTTCTGTATCTTCCTCTCTCCCTCTCCCTCCCTCTCTCTCCTTCTGTATCTTCCTCTCTCCCTCTCTCTGCCTCTCTCTCCTTCTGTATCTTCCTCTCTCCCTCTCTCTCCCTCTCTCTCCTTCTGTATCTTCCTCTCTCCCTCTCTCTGCCTCTCTCTCCCTCTCTCTCCTTCTGTATCTTCCTCTCTCCCTCTCTCTCCCTCTCTCTCCTTCTGTATCTTCCTCTCTCCCTCTCTCTGCCTCTCTCTCCCTCTCTCTCCTTCTGTATCTTCCTCTCTCCCTCTCCCTCCCTCTCTCTCCTTCTGTATCTTCCTCTCTCCCTCTCTCTCCTTCTGTATCTTCCTATCTCCCTCTCTCTCTCCTTCTGTATCTTCCTCTCTCCCTCTCTCTCCTTCTGTATCTTCCTCTCTCCCTCTCTCTCTCCTTCTGTATCTTCCTCTCTCCCTCTCTCTCCCCTTCTGTATCTTCCTCTCTCCCTCTCTCTCCCTCTCTCTCTCTCCTTCTCTTTCTTTCCACACACGCCCTCACTTTTCCCCATCCTCTCTCTCTCCCTTCGCCCTCTGTCTCTCCTTCTCTCTCTCCTCTCTTGCCCTTTCTATCCTTCTCTCTCTCTCTCTCTCTCTCTCTCTCTCTCTCTCTCTCTCTCTAAATCTTTCTCCCCCTCCCACACCTTCTCTCTCTCTTTATCTCTCTCTCTCTCTCCCTCTCTCCCCATCGCTTTCTCCCTCTCTTCTCTCGTTCTCCTCTCTCTCCCCCTCTCTCTCCCCCTCTCACTCTCCCCCTCTCTCTCCGCCACTCACTTTCTCACACTATCTCCCCCTTCTCTCTCCCCCCCCCTCCCCGTGCTCTTGGTAGTTGCATATAATTTTTTCTTCTATACTTTAAAAAAAAAAATTTCATTCCTCTCTCTCGGCAGCAAAGGCGCCCTGACCTTTTCTCTGACGTAATCATTAAGTTCAGTGCCCTGATTTCCCGTTCCACTCTTTTTTTCGTCAATACTTCAATGTTCCCTAACGCCCTTGTGGTTTAATGGGTGTCGCAAGGGAATTGTTATATTCAGCCAACGCAATTCTTAACGCAGCACTAGTTGATCGAGAGGCACAGGCGCTGGAAAGTAATAGGCTGCCGTGAGTTACAGCTCAACAGTTGCTAGGCGACAGTTGCGGAGAGACAGTTACCGGCGAATAATTATTAGCTGAGACAATTGCCGTTGAGATGGTTGCCTGACGGACAATTGCCGGCAACACAGTCGCCATTCAGATAAATGCCAGATATACGTTGCTACTCGTAAAGACGGTTGCCGGTCGGTCAAATGTCGGCGAGACATTAGTCGGTTTGACAATTTCGGCGAAACATTTGCCGGTCGGACACTTGTCGGCGAAAGAGTTTCCGGTCGAACAATTGTCGGCGAGAGAGTTGCAGGTGAGACAGCTGCCGATCCCCGGGGACAAGTATCCGCGAGATGTTACCGATACAAATCTGAATTCCATAATTGTGATCATGTACGTGTGGGCGTCTGTCTGTGTATATATCTCCATTAGCTAGTTGACCATTTGCAGACAACATTAATTCACAAGTACATTGCGATTACTAATAAGCTGGTCAAGTCCCATCTCATAATGAAGTGAAGATAATCTCCACTGGCCTACGTAAGCATGGTATTAACTGGGTGGTAATAATCACAGTAATTTTGTTCCGAGCCGCATTTTCTGCAGTTAGGTATGTTCCGCTGATATTTATTTTTGCGAGTCAGATTGATAACGACGTATTGTAGGCTTGAACATGAAACCATCTTTGGGAAAATGTTGAATCAGTCCTTGTACCTAGCTGAAAAGTGTCACTGTGTAATTTTATCCAAACATTCTACGTACGGGCGTGTTACATTATTTTTTAGAATCCCAGAAATGGAAACTCATGCCAACAATTCCAATCAAGCCATTTTCTGGATGACCCCCCCCCCCCCCCACCCCCCCACCCCCCCACACCCCCCACCCACACCCCCCACCCACACCCCCCGAGAGAAAATGTAAGTTATACGCCCTCACGGCAAAGCCATTAGGGGCATGTTACACGGGAAAACCCGGCTTTGTATGAAAATAAAAAATAAAAATGCAGGGGGGGGGGGGGGGGGGGGTACGGGTGTAGACAGCTGGCTGCTGGCTGCTAGAGGAGACCTGAAATGGGCTAGGGACCGGGTCGGGTCGTCTTGGGTCAGTGCTGAAATGGTTACTTTATGGGCTGTTGGCCGAACGGGACACCAGGGCTTCATATTTTTGCATGCATGTATTCGTGTTTCCAAGGCCTGAGGCTTTCGCTGTGACCCTGGGATCTTTATCGTGCGCATGCGGGCACACGGGGGTGTTCGGACACCGAGGAGAGTCTGCACAAAGTTGACTAACGAGGGTGGTGCCTTGACCGGCCTTTGATAGGATCAGATACTCATTTCCAGCTGGATGGACTGGAGAGCGCTCGCTAAAATCGGGTATTTGTATCCGCCCCAAATGGGGGTCGATTCCCGACCGCCAGCATAAGAGGCAAGTACTCTGATCGCTGTGACCCTGGGATCTTTATCGTGCGCATGCGTGCACACGGGGGTGTTCGGACACCGAGGAGAGTCTGCACAAAGTTGACTCTGGGACACACATCCCGCGCCGAACTTGGGGGTTGAACCCACGCTGAAAGTGACAACCGGTTTTAAAGCCAGCGCCTCTACCGACTGGGCAAACTCCCCACCCAATATGTTGGGGTCAAGAAGTTCCATGGAGGGCGGGGGGGTATGAAGTAACACATAGTGTTTTGCTCAGAACATTCCCACCCAAGCAGAGCCGCGCTAGGGGTACGCATTACCGTGAAGCTGGCGTCAGTGTTACCAAATGTCCTCTGTGTCTACCACTCGGTGGTGACTTAATGTGGGTCTATGTAAGCAGATGCCAGCGCAAGCAATCTGATGCAGAGTCAGGAGGCGGTTTGGTACAAGAGAACCTTAGAGGCCACAGCCTCGGCCGTCTAAGGGATCTGTGTGTCTGGAGGCACATTTGGTTTCTGAGGTTCAAGCGGAGCTGTTGCCTCTGCTCCCAAGTTCCCGTATCTGGATGCGTTTTTGGTATGGAAGCAAACCTGTAGGTTGGGGCCTCTGCCTTTCAGGATGCCAGGACTACAAAATGTGTGTCTTGAGACACATTTAGCTTAAGATTCCAGAAGTGGATCTGTGCTGTGCTGGGTCTGCTGCAAGCACACTAGAACCAGCTCGCAACAGTTGAGGTGAACAGACTGGTGACCAAGACCATCATCGGTTTCTCTCCGAGTGATGGGTGTGGGCGGAGAAAGTCTCCCAGACTGAGGGCATTCTCCCTTCTGTAGCGGATGAGACAAGACATCTCTTCCTTAAGAGTGTCACAACCTTCAAACACGTGTGTGAGGTGTCCAGTCTTGCCACACTGACAGACTACCTTGTCCCAGTAGATGCGGCTGCTGACCGTGCGCAAGCGACGCAACAGACTCATGGGTCTCGGGGGGAGTGGAAGGTGGTGCCCTTTTCTATTGTAGGGGAGGTGTATCCATCCTCTCTCTTCACATGTTTGTGACAGAGTCTGCTCTCTTTCCTCTCTTTTTAGCTTGGCTAGCAGCAGTTTAGCTTCCTGGCAGGAGAGCCGAATGTCTGTCATTGGCATGGTTGACATAGCCGCTGCTTTTGCTGCTTTGTCCGCCATTTCATTTCCCCGGATTCCTGTGTGGGATGGCAGCCACATGAGGGAAAAGTCTGTTCCTTTTGTCATAATTTGGTGTGCTAAGAAATGAATTTCAGTTTGCATCTCTCCTCTGTTCTTGGTGCCGTATGCATGTGCTTGCAACGAGGATTTTGAGTCCGTAAGGATGACCACCCCCAGAGGGGGGGTTGGCAGATCGTTTATCAGCGTGCAGGCCATGTAAATAGCAAATAACTCTGCAGAAAAGATGCTGATCCCCTTGTTTAGCTTGTATTTTCGTGTTATATCAAGTCCAGGGATCGATTACACTTGGGTTTAATGAATAGCGTCTCGGTATGTTCTCTTAATGTAAGAGGATTACGTAACAAAAGAAAAAGAAGATCTATATTTGATTTATTAAAAAAAAGAAAATATGATTTGATATGCTTGCAGGAATCATATATTACGGACGACGTGAAAGATCAGTGGGAGAGAGAATGAGATGGAAGAGTGTTTCATTCCTCAGTTTCCTGTCAGAGCATGGGACAAATTATTCTCCTAAAAAAAAGTTTTAATGGTGAAGCAGAATTAGTATTTAAAACAGAAAAAATTTTGTGTTTGAAAATTACATTTGAAAATGATTTTCTTTATTTGGTGAATATTTATTTTCCTAATAATTCTTTCCAAAAAAGTCAATTATGAGCACAAGTTAATTCGTGTTTTGAAGAATTTGAAGGTGAGAAAATAATTTGTGGGGATTTCAATTGTGTTTTGAATAACGAGATAGATATTGTGAGTGGTGAAAACAGGCTCATGGGTCTCGGTGTCAGCGTGAGTTCGATCCCAGGTTCGGCGGAAATTTATTTCAGAGTCAACTTTGTGTGCAGACACTCTTCGGTGTCCGAACTCCCCCCCGTGTACACTACATTGGGTGTGCACGTTAAAGATCCCACGATTGACAAAAGGGTCTTTCCTGGCAAAATTGCTTAGGCACAGTTAATAATTGTCTACCTATACCCGTGTGACATGGAATAATAGGCCGTGAAAGGTAAATATGCGCCGAAATGGCTGCAATTACTGGCCGTATAAAATTTCATCTCACACGGCATCACTGCAGAGCGCCTAGAACTGTACCCACGGAATATGCACGATATAAGCCTCATTGATTGATTGATTGATTGAACATAAAAAATCTGATGTTATTAATTTTCAAAATGTTTTGCATAGTAACGATCTGAATGATGTTTGGCGCTTGTTTCACACCGACGAAAAGGAGTTCTCCTGGAGCAGGAAGAGCCCTTTCATAGCCCGTCGACTTGACTATATTCTTCTCTCTGGTGGCTTGTTTGATAAAACATTATTTTGTGACATGGTGTCAGTACCACATTCAGATCACCGATTAATTGAGTTGAAAATTCAGTTTGTGAACATAGTACGCGGACCTTCTTACTGGAAATTTAATAATCAGTTATTGCGAGACAAAGGTTTTGTTGATTTAATGAATAATTTGATTGATGCATTTTTGTTGCAAAATAAAGGTTTATGTGACTCCTTAAAATGGGAATTATTAAAAATTCAAATGCGGGAATTGTGCACAGCCTATGCAGCAGGAAGAAAGCGAAAACAAAATAATTCCCAGCTTTCTCTTCAGAAGGATTTGGATGAAACGGACACTCTTTTAGCAAATAATCCACAAGATCTGAATCTGTTAATGAAAAGAGAAAAAATTAAAGTAGAGCTTGAGGTCTTTTCATTGGAAGAAGCCCAGAGTGCCCAAGTTCGCTCTCGCGTCCAGTTCATAGAAGAAGGTGAGAAGAACACAAAGTATTTTTTGAATTTGGAAAAAAGTAAAGCTAACATGAAAATTATGGATCGTTTACAGACAGACGACGGGAGGGTATTTAATACACAGAAAGAGATGAAAGAACAAGTACGATTTTTTAAAGACTCATATGAAAAAAGTGCGGAATTTAACCAGATGAGCGCAAACGAATTTGTACAAGATTTAAATATACCATTTCTCTCCAATGACCAAAAAGGTGAATTGGACTCGGAGATTACCAGGAAGGAATTAACTATTGCCCTTAAATGATTAAATAACGATTCAGCCCCAGGTCTTGATGGTCTCACTACCTGTTTTTATAAAGTATTTTGGTTGAAGATAAGGGATGTAGTTCATGCCTCATTTGTAGCATCATTTGTTAATGGCGAATTATCGCCCACTCAAAAACAAGCTGTTCTGACCTTAATTCATAAAGGTAAATATTTACCTAGGGACGATCTCGGCAATTGGAGACCAATATCTCTGACAAATACAGATTACAAGATAATTGCAAAATGTTTAGCATTGCGACTTTCCACTGTAATAGGTGATATTATTCATGAAAATCAAGTTGGCTTTATGAAAGGAAGGAAAATAAGTAACATGATTAGACTCATTGATGATACCATAGATATTATGAACACAATGGATAAACCTGGAGTTTTATTAGCAGTTGACTTTCGACGTGCATTTGATTCCATATCCAAAGATTATATTTTGTTTGCATTTGATAAATTTGGTTTTGGGGATAACTTTAAAAAATGGGCTTCTGTCCTGATGAACAATAGTCAAAGTTGTATTAATTATACAGGGTGGATATCCGAACCATTTCCTGTGGAAACTGGCATTCGTCAAGGATGTCCATTCTCGCCAATGGCTTTTGTTATTGCCCTTGAAATGTTGGCGAACAAGATTCGATCTGATGAAGCTATTAAGGGTATCCATCTGCCTATGTCACCCTTTGAGGTATCACCAATCACGGTCCTAAAACTGCTATTATATGCTGATGACGTCACTCTTTTTTTGCATGATAAAATAGATCTAGAAAGGGCGTTATACATTTTGAATATATTTAAACGTTTTTCCAACTTGGAAGTGAATGTTAACAAAACGGAAGCCATGTGGATAGGGTCCAAAAAGTTGTGTACAGATCAGTATTTTGGTCTTAAATGGAAACGTAAAGTAAAAATTGTTGGAATTATTTTTCCAAACAATATACCCGCATCGTCTTTAGAGGAAAACTGGTCAAAGAAAATTCAACGAATACAACAAATAATCGCCAATTGGTCAAAAAGAAATTTAAGTATACAAGGTAAAATTTGTATTGTTAAAACCTTTCTTATATCTCAATTCGTTTATATTTTCCAGTCTCTGGCAGTACCTCATCATGTGTTACACCATATTAATTCCATTTTGTTTAGGTTTATTTGGAAGAAAAAGTATTCAAATACGCGCGTGTTTGAAAAAAGTAAGACGAACAGTTATGTGTGAAGAAAAAGATTATGGTGGTTTGAATATGATAAACGTAGTAGATATGCACAACTCATTTATGATTTCCTGGCTTGTTAATTTGCATAACTCCACACAAAAGTATTGGTCTGTTATTCCAAGATATTGTCTGGCATGTCTGGGCATTGGTTTATCGTGCTTTGACTCAAATGCATCTTCGAAAACGATGAATGGCCTCAATAGTTGCAGATCATTGTTTTGGAAACAAGTGTTATTAACTTGGCTTGACAATAAAAGTGTTTTCTGTGAAAAGTATAATTTTGAACCAGTACATTTGAAGGACCAATGCATTTGGAACAATATGAATATTCAATTTAAACATAAATGCCTATTTTTTAAAGATTTTATAAAACATAATATCTCATTTGTAAAGGATGTCATGAATGAAAATGGTATTATTATTTCTTTTGAAGATTTATGTGAAAAAGTGGGTTATACACCATCCAGACAGTTTGAATATAATGCATTATGCACAGCACTTAAATCCAGACGCACAGACACATTACCATATCAATATTTTACATTGCAGGATTTCATTATTAATGGTGGAAATATAACAGCAAAGTTTATTAGAGCATGTTTAGTTGATCTTGATGTCCAGATTCCGAGTGCCTGTGATTTTTGGAAACGAAAACATAATGTAGATTTGGATAAAAGAAACTGGTTATTGGCTGTTAACAGCACAAAAGAAGAAAGATTACGTCTGCTGCACTGGAAATTATTACATAGAATATATCCAACCAATATTTTATTAAACAAAATGGGATTACGAACATCGAATAAATGTGAATTTTGTAATGAATTAGACACTCTTGAACATTTCTTTTTTAGTTGCCAAGAGGTGATGAAGGGTTGGAAAATATGTAAAGATTTTGTTTATAAGAAAATACATGTTGCCATTATTTTGAATGAAGAAAATGTATTTTTGGGTTATTTTAGGGAAAGTTTGAAAAATGATTATATTTATTTTGTGAATTATTGTATTTTAATCACCAAAATGACCATTGGAAAATTTAAATATGGGAAAAAGTTAGATTTGGGTGTATTATTGGAAACTGAGCTGAACATTAGGAATAAATTTATGTTATGATTATTTTTATTTATTTACTTAAACATATTAGTTTACTGATAAAGTTTGTTGATTTAAAAATGTACACATTTGACTGAGAAAAGAAAAGACCTATGAAGAAGGTTTGCTCCAAGCCACACACAAAAAAACAAAAAAAATAAAAAAATAAGGCAAAAAATAATTGTAGTAGCAAACCTGCATGCAACTGAGGTTAAAAAAGAAAAAAAAAAGTCCAGGGATCGACAAGGCACACCCAACCTCCCCTGACTGACCCCCCCCCCCCCCAAAGCCGATATCCATACCAGTGACAGCGCTAGTATTTCTTCAAACCGGTACGCAAACTTTTATGATGCAAACAGTCCAGAAAAAAACGGTAGGCTGGTCATTGGAACCAGTTAGAGTCCAACTCAGAGTACTGGTTTTATTGTTCTACCAGCGAAAAAAAACCGGTAGTAGAATGCCGGTAATTACTGGTTAACGCCAATACTGCATACCCTCTCAAACCAGTTGATCCAGGTATGGAACCACGTGACATCGGCTATATTTTGTATGGCTCTCGTGAAGGGCTCTCAAGACGTGTTCCGACAGCTGTTTCTTGACATAAGGGAACACGAAGTCTCACGAGGAGAGGTCTGGAGAATTCGGAGGATGCGATAACAGCAGTACTCCTTCTGAAGCCGAAAACTCTCTTGTCGCAAAGACAATACGAACAGGAACGTTGTCATGGTTCAGCATGGGTCCACAAAGACCCGTGCTTAAACGGCGTCTGTGGCAAGCCTTGAACATTTTGAGCGTGCAGTGGCTTTACGCATGTCCTTTACGCCCCAGTCACACATAGACGCCGCTTCTAAACTTGGCCAAACAATTTCTCACCCAAATTAAAGCATTAATTCCCGTGTAATTTCATTAAAACTGTATATGCCAGTTAAGGCCGTTCACCTGACCATCAGGATCACTTTTTGGATTAAAGATATCTTTTACAGGGATCACGTGACCGCTGCTCAAATAAAGGTACCCTCAAAATCGACCAGACAAAAACGGTAGGGCCCAATTAAAAATCGACAAAAAATCACAATAGGCAAAACTTTGCAACTTTTACATAAGAGAAGAAATTCAAATCAATTATCTACCCTAAACAGGTTGATTTGTTTAGCTAGCTTGCGTATTTCGTGTGCTATGTTATTCCTACTGATGCAGGTGTCGATCGCAAGAGCGGTACTTTTTGCGTCATGTTTTAGGGGTGTTATAACAAAAAAGCGTTGTACTTTAGCAATGACTTGTTGCAATAATTTTTGGGCCAAGTTTACTACGATAGAAAAGTGTCCGAGAGCGTGGCCAATCGTGGGCCAAACGTGGGAGGATCTCCGTGAGCGTGGTTGTGTCGGGGTGGGATCTGCTAGGTCCCGAAGCTGCACGCTCTCCCCACGCTCGTCATGTAGTTTTTAAATTTGTTTTTGCCATGTGCTGGATTTTGACGGCGATATGCCCCGATTTGATAACCTTTTCAGATTGGAGTGATCGGCATGGTCTTCGTAATTAGGACGTAGAGCTGTGTGACGGGGACCAAAGAGGCACGGTGGTTACATGCCATGACGTGGCGAGGAAAAATGTAACCATTTGTTTCCCCGTGTTTCATGTTCCTTTGGGGGCGGGGATGTAGCTCAGTCAGTAACGCGCTGGATTTGTATCCAGTTGGCCGCTGTCAGCGTGAGTTCGTCCCCACGTTCGGCGAGAGATTTATTTCTCAGAGTCAACTTTGAGTGCAGACTCTCCTCGGTGTCCGAACACCCCCGTGTGTACACGCAAGCACAAGACCAAGTGCGCACTAAAAAGATCCTGTAATCCATGTCAGAGTTCGGTGGGTTATAGAAACACGAAAATACCCAGCATGCTTCCTCCGAAAGCGGCGTATGGCTGCCTAAATGGCGGTGTAAAAACGGTCATACACGTAAAAGCCGTGGGAGTTTCAGCCCATGAACGAACAAACAAATGTTCCTTTGGTGGAAGACTGGTTAACTGATACGCACAGACCGAGGATGGTTGTTTGGTTTCAGGGTCGAATTGTTAAACCAAGGTTTCTGTGTTATTTTATTCGAACGTTCTACGTATTCTCCAAAAGGCACTTGTTTTTGGCTATCTGGCACAGGTTTATGATTGAGAGTTACTTCAACAAGAGTCATGTGAGAGCCACCCAAAACTAAACCGGAAAACCACCACCCCAAAAAGCACAAAAAACAATCTCAGTTGCAAAGTGAAAAAAAACCAAACAAGTCACGTGAAGTCATATCAAAATATTTAGCCAATCTGTCGGCCTGAAACCAAAACAACACTGAAAACCAGTCATTTACGAGACTACATGTAGAAAGGCTTTGCTAGCGGATTGCGCTCGTCTCGGCGGAGCATGCGAACGTAGTACCAAATATGCATGCATCGAAATTATATTTGATTACGAGCACACTTTCAGAGTAGACATAACATATCTGTATATTGGATCCAGAAGAAGATACAGAATACAATTCAATCATTTTAAAATTGCATTTTAATGACAACTTTAATGAGCAAACGTTTTAATTGAAGCTTAATCTTTAAGCTTTAATCTGAAATGTAATCCCATAGTCTGTACTTAGTCAAAGATTGCTTCAACTTGAATTTTGTATGTAAAGTTTCATGAAGATCGGTCGTGTAGTTTTCTCGGAATCGCTTTATATATATACACACCCACACACACACACACACACACACATACACACACACACGTACACGCACACGCACAAGCCACTTACCACCACCACCACCCTCGTCTCGATTCCCACGCTATGTTAAACCATTTAGTCAAAACTTGACTATATGTAAAAACAAGAAACAAATTGAAATTTCCAATCAAAATTAGTACGGATTATTGTGTACGGCTAACTGGCAACTGTTTATGTTACGCCATTCTGACTAAAACTAAATGCGCAATACCTTAGTAATGACACCCATGTCACCACAGTGTCACGTAAAAGACCCAGGTCATTCTGCCAAAACTACAGTGGCTGATTACACCCAAACACGCACACTCCTGGGTAGCACGACTCCTGTTGCAGCTAGCTTTCCATTGGGAGACAGCGACTCTAATTTACCAGCAATGGACTAATACAGTAATAATGGACTGGAAATGAAAGAAAAAGCAATGCATGCAAACGAACTGGTTCAGCTATACTTAAAATGACTGCACAGATGCATCCGCCGGCAGCGCAGAACGGTTTTCGGGTATTTTCCCATTCATGAAGGTAAAATCAATCAATCAATCAATCAATATGAGGCTTATATCGCGCGTATTCCGTGGGTACAGTTCTAAGCGCAGGGAGTTATTTATTTACATATATTTTTATTTTTTAAATTTTTTTATGCGATTTATTTATGCTGTGTGAGATGGAATTTTTTACGCAATACATCACGCATTCACATCGGCCAGCAGATCGCAGCCATTTCGGCGCATATCCTACTTTTCAAGGCCTATTATTCCAAGTCACACGGGTATTTTGGTGGACATTTTTATCTATGCCTATACAATTTTGCCAGGAAAGACCCTTTTGTCAATCGTGGGATCTTTAACGTGCACACCCCAATGTAGTGTACACGAAGGGACCTCGGTTTTTCGTCTCATCGGACATTTCCCATTAACACCATCAACCGCTTGATTTATGATTGTACTTCATTGAACTACCTTCATCCGTATGTTTTGTTAATCCCCCATCATCAACATGCTGTTTGAAAAGCAGCCGGGACACTCTGTTGACATGAAAAGAAACGTCTAGCTGATTCGCATGCCTGTTGGGTAAAAGTGATAGATTATCTAGCCCCACGAAATCCACCCCCGCAAAACAGGACAGCAATTTCCTGTCAATTTCAAAAGGGCGGTCCGTTCTGGAAGTGCGGAAGCGTACACAGTGACTCTATTCCGCTTTGCTTCGGACCTCTCTCTGTCTCGGTCTCTATTTTGGCATGTCATTTTCTGAGTGTGTGTGTGTGTGTGTGTGTGTGTGTGTGTGTGTGTGTGTGTGTGTGTGTGAATGCGCGCGCGCGCGTGTGTGTATGTCTGTCTGTTTTGTTCGCTCTCTCTCTCAAACACACACACACTGGCACACTCACGCACGCACGCACGCACGCACGCACGCACAGAGAGAGAGAGAGAGAGAGAGAGAGAGAGAGAGAGAGAGAGAGAGAGAGAGAGAGAGAGAGAGAGAGAGAGAGAGAGAGAGAGAGAGAGAGAGTTAGTTTTGCAGTTCTGCAGTTGGCTTTCTTGCACTGAACTTTTTCTGTCGTATTAAACCCTGTTGGCATTTTAAACGACAATGCTTCACATAACGAGTGTTCGATCAGGTATGATGATAAGAGATAAAAAGAAAAAGTAAGAACACGTTTTTACACGATTAAATCCATATCGCAGACGACGGCCCTCGGGACGCATGATGCCACACTTTAAAACGGAATTAGTAGGCCTATTCTTATTTCCATCTGCAACAGACATTATGAACACACAACCATAATATGTTCAACAAAGTGATTCAATAAGTTATTTAATACGATTGTCTTGCCCGGGACGATGTTGTTCTAACGAAACACCTCCCGGTTTTTATTTTTTTTTATTTTTTTTTTTAACATTGTGGCAATTCGTAAATTGGTTTATTCCGATATCTTAAACCACCCTAATTTAATCAATACATAAACGTTATCTTATAGCTTCACATGTATATTAGCATGCGTGTATGCAATTTATGCATGGAAAAAGATACGGGATACGATTCTCTTTTCATGATTGTTTTTTTTTGTTTTGTTTTTGTTTGACGTATTACCTGTTTAATAATAATACAGTCAGTTAATAATACCGTCAAACAAAGACAAAAAAAGAAAAGAAACAAACACAAATCAAAGCCAAAACACATATATATCATCACATCTCTGCACAACCTAGCGTACTACCTAACCAACTCTTCATATGGGGACCATAATTCTACAAATTTGGTAATGTTACCAGATTTGAAACTGGAATATTTTTCTATTTCAAATCTGTATTTCAAATTTCTTAGAAATATTTCTAACAGTGGCCTTGTCTCTTGTAACTTACTCTTATAAATATAAAACTTTGCAAACAAAATGATAAAATCCAAAACCACATCTACCTTAACATTGTTCATACACCCAAACAAAATAAATTCTTCTGTAAAAAGAACATTTGCGCGGTAAATACCACTTCTGTTTAACAGTTCTTCCAAGTCAGTCCAAAATTTCCGACTAAGCGGGCAGTACCAAAATATATGTGAAATTGTTTCATTTTCAATTTTACAAAAGGCACAAAGGGGACTGTCAAGAATCTTTTGAACAAATAGCCGGCTAGCAACACCAAGAATGCGGTGAAGCAATCTGGTCTGGAACCATCTTAACTGTGTGTCCTTAGTTGTTTTGAAACACTTATCAAAAATCTGTTTCCAGTTCAGGTTGTAAAAATACATATTCCATCTGTTCATGCCTGCAGGGTTATCATCAAATTTTGATTTCAAAAGGACTTCCGTTTTCGACCACCAATGCAATCGAAAACCTGCATCAGTAAATATGACACAACACAATAAATACGCAAGATAGCGAAACAAAACAACTTGTTCTAGATATATCATTCAATTTTCTTTCCCCTCGTATCAAAACAAAATTGGCAATGAATGTTTTAGTTGGGGTACTAAAATGGGTGCAATAATGTTTTGCTCAGTTTAGATTCTAACATTGTCACTGCTTTTGTTGTGGCCAACATAGCTAGTTAGTTCAACACTTGTTTGCCGAACCTTCGTCGATCATAAAAATGTATTATTGAGTATTGTTACTGTAATACATAATAACATGCGCCTATTTTTGAATCTATGACTGCAATTTCAATTTTAATCCTAATTTTAAATGACAAGCTACCTAATTAGTTTGGAGCCTTCCGAGCTGAAATGCAATTTCATCAACCGGACCGGGTAAAAATACTGTTTGAAAAAAGAGGCGAAGCCTTCAAGGCTCACGTCAGAAATCGACAAACAGTAACACAAACTCAATCACTCCGTCACACATACACACACACACACTGTGTTGTGTTGTGTTGTGTTGTGTTGTGCTGTGCTGTGCTGTGCTGTGCTGCGCTGCGCTGTGCTGTGCTGTGCTGAGTTGTGTGTTGTGTTGTGTTGTGTTGTGTTGTGTTGTGCTGTGCTGTGCTGTGCTGTGCTGTGATGTGATGTGCTGTGCTGCGCTGTATTGTATTGTATTGTATTGTATTGTATTGTATTGTGTCACGTGTACATCACATTGCTTTGTATTGTATTTCATTGAGTTTGCACTGTTTTGTATTACATGTATTCAATTGCATTGCATTGCATTGTATTGTATTGCATTGCATTGCATTGCATTGCATTGTATTGTATTGTATTGTATTGTATTGTATTGTATTGTATTGTATTGTATTGTATCGTAATTAATTGTGTAACGTTTACATTACATTGCATTGCATTGTATTGCATTGTATTGTATTTCATTGTATTTCATTGTATTGTATTGTATTGTATTGTATTGTATTGTATTGTATTGTATTGTATTGTATTGTATTGTATGGCGTTGCGCTGCGTTGCATTGTATTTTATTAAGTTTGCATTGTATTGTATTGAATGTATTGTATTGTATTGCATTGTAAAAAAAATAATATTCCGCACCATTGCATGGCATAGCAATAGTGTAATGCTGCAGAATACTGCAGTTTTGGGCAAGGTTGACAAACCTGTTAACATTTTAAAGACTTTCATGAATTTTATCTTTTTCTTTTCTGATGCTTATTGCTTCTTATAATAGAAATTTATAACAGTGTAAAGATGTACATGAGTTTTTCCTTTATCAGAACCTTAATTAAACCCGACAGATGAACTATTCAAAAACCAGGATAACGTGTTATTCTTTTATATATGTTTTTTATTTGTTCACTTTCTGTATCTTTTATTTATCAATTTACTTTATTTTTTATTTTTTATTTTTTTTATAGGTTTCCATTGAGGTTAAACTAATAAATTAACGTATCCATTCCATTACTTCATTAATTCGTTATCTGTATATTTATTATGTATTCATTTATTGATTGATCAACTCATTTGTTTATGAATTGATTTATTGATGTTCATTCAATCGCAATAAATTTACCTCTAAAATCTATACACTCACGCCAGAGCTCAGCCGTGAAAGTCTCTGCAGGCAGTCGTAAGTATTTCGCCGTTCTTTTTACATTTAGTCAAGTTTTGAAATTCCTATTTGAAAGATCAAGCATTTGTTGAAAAAATGAATGCGTTAATAGAGGAGATGTGTAATAATGTGCCTAGGGGTGCTAATGCTCAGGATCAATGGGAAACATGTAAATCAAACATTAAATCGGTTTGTATAGAATTTGGTAAATCAAGGTCAAGAAGCCAGAAGAATGAATTTGTAGATTTACAAGCAAAGTTGCAACAGTTGGAAAAACATTGTGCAGAACAACCTAATAATGAGAAATTGCAGGCAGAAATGTTTAATGTTAAATCGAAATTGGAAATAATGACCATGGATAAAGCAAGAGGAGCTCATGTACGATCAAGAGCTAAGTGGGTAGAAGAAGGAGAAAGAAATACGAAATATTTTTTGAATTTGGAAAAAGTACAAGCCCAAAATAATGTGATGACACATGTGAGGGCAAGTAATGGTGATATTGTTGATGATCAATTTCTTGTGTTGAATGAACAAGTGCAGTATTATAAATGTTTGTATGGTAAAAGTCCAGAAAGTCAGGAACGCATCAGGGCAGAAGCAAAGGAATTTTGTGATGAAGAAGAATTGGTTAAATTAACGAACGAAGATAGTAATGTATGTGAAGGGATGTTGACGGAAGCAGAGGTGGCAGCAGCATTAAAGATGATGAAAAATGGTTCATCACCTGGAAGTGACGGACTCACTACAGAGTTTATTAAAATGTTTTGGAATAGATTAAAGAGCATGATTACAGACTCGTTTAATGAAGCCTTTCGTAATAATAATTTGTCTTTTACGCAAAAACAAGGAATAATTAAGTTATTACAAAAAAGTACAGAATTACCCAGGGAAGACCTTAATAATTGGCGTCCAATTACCCTACTTAATACAGATTATAAGATCTTGGCAAAGGTTTTAAATCAGAGATTGAGTTCGGTTATTTGTAAGTTAGTAAATGAAGATCAAGTTGGTTACATAAAAGGAAGGAATATTGGAACCGTGATTCGTACAATAGATGACGTAATAGAGTATTTAAATCGAACGAATAAGTCTGGGTTTATATTGGCCCTTGACTATCGTAAAGCGTTTGATTCCATTTATAAGGAATTTATGATAGAAGCATTTAGATCATATGGTTTTGGTGAAGATTTTCAAAAATGGGTTAAGCTTTTAATGACAGACACTTTTAGTAGTATTAATCACGGAGGGTGGATTTCAGAACCGTTTCCCTTGAAGTGTGGTATAAGACAAGGTTGTCCATTTTCACCCCTGGCCTTTATATTGGCGGTGGAAATACTTGCCATTAAAGTTAGGAAAAGTGATATAACGGGTGTTGAATTACCCTCAAAGGTGGGCGAGGAGAGTGCCCTAAAAATTAAACAGTTAGCAGACGATACAACAATATTTTTACAGAACAGTGGTGATGTCTTTAAAGTTAAAGATATAATAATACAGTTTGCAAAGTTTTCAGGACTGACCCTGAATGTTAATAAAACCAAAATAATGAAAATTGGACAGCATTGTGGTCAGCAAAAGTTGCCCTTTGAGTGCACAGAGAAGATTAAGATTTTAGGTATATATTTCGTAAATAATGATAGAGCAATAACTGTTGAACAGAATTGGGTATTAAGAGTTCAGAAGATTAAGAAGTTGATTAAGATATGGAGTCGACGAGATTTAAGGATTCACGGTAAAATTGTAATAATCAAATGTTTTTTTATTTCACAGCTAGTATTTGTGATGCAGACGATTGGATTGCCAGAGCGGGTTTTGACAGAGTTAAATAGATTGTTTTATAAGTTTATTTGGCAGAGAAAGTGTTCGAATAAAAAAGCATTTGAAAAAGTGAAAAGAAAAGTAATGGAGAAAGAAATAAGTGAAGGTGGGTTGAAAATGCTAAATGTGCACAGGATGCAAGAGTCTTTTTATTTACAATGGGTCGGACGTTTGTATGAAGAGAAGGGAGCAAATTGGACGTTTATACCACTATGGTTTCTGGGACATGTTGTTTCAGGGTATGGTTGTTTTGATTTGAATGTTAAACCGAGTAAGGAATTGAATTTGACAATGATTGGAAGCCCATTTTGGCAGAGGGTAGTGTGGACACACTTGAGTTACAAGCGTAGGATGGAACATGATAAGATTGATGTAAACAATTTTTATAAACAGATTTTGTGGAGTAATGATTTGATTCGGTATAAAGGGAAAATGTTGTTTTATTTGTATTGGAAAAATGCTGGGATTGAACGAGTAAGTGATTTGTTTATAGTGGAAGAAAAGAGATTGAAGTCAGCAGCAGAGGTATATATACAAATTGGAAAGAATAATGCAAATATTTTATTGGATTATTGGGCATTAATAAACGCATTACCCAAAGTATGGATTAATTGGATTGAAAATAAACATATTATTGTCCAGATGGATAAGCAATTGTTTGATGGTAGCCTGTATATGATAAAAATAAGCCAAATACGAAAAATGATAGAAAAGAAAAGTGTAGATACTGCTGTAGAAAAACCTTGTGTATATAATTTTT
>NC_090256.1:24927600-24931010 GCF_037325665.1 Littorina saxatilis
TACAATATTTAGTCAAGTAGATGTCGAACTCACAGAATGAAACTGAACGCAATGCAACGCAGCAAGACCGAGCATCGTCAGTCCACCGCGCACGGCAAAGGCAGTGAAATTGACAAGAAGAGCGGGGTAGTACTTGCGCTGAGAAGGATAGCACGCTTTTCTGTACCTCTCTTCGTTTTAACTTTCTGAGCGTGTTTTTAATCCAAACATATCATATCTATATGTTTTTGGAATCAGGAACCGACAAGGAATAAGATGAAAGTGTTTTTAAATTGATTTCGAAAAAAAATTTTGATAATAATTTTTATATATTTAATTTTCAGAGCTTGTTTTTAATCCGAATATAACATATTTATATGTTTTTGGAATCAGCAAATGATGGAAAAAAAGATAAACGTAAATTTGGATAGTTTTATAAATTTTTATTTCTTTTTACAATTTTGAGATTTTTAATGACCAAAGTCATTAATTAATTTTTAAGCCACCAAGCTGAAATGCAATACCGAAGTCCGGGCTTCGTCGAAGATTACTTGACCAAAATTTCAACCAATTTGGTTGAAAAATGAGGGCGTGACAGTGCCGCCTCAACTTTCACGAAAAGCCGGATATGACGTCATCAAAGACATTTATTAAAAAAATGAAAAACACGTTCTGGGATTTCATACCCAGGAACTCTCATGTCAAATTTCATAAAGATCGGTCCAGTAGTTTAGTCTGAATCGCTCTACACACACACACACACACAGACACACACACACACGCACATACACAGTACCACGACCCTCGTTTCGATTCCCCCTCGATGTTAAAATATTTAGTCAAAACTTGACTAAATATAAAAAGAAGAGAAAAATCCACGCTTTTTTGTTTCTTTTCTTTTTACTTCCGTTTGTTCGCCCGTTCTCTGTTCGTCTTAAAAAAATAAAAAAATAAAAATTAAAGAAAAAAATAACCCTCTTCATTAAATAAAGGTTTATTGTCGAAACGATTAACTTTCTCTTCGTTCAATACCTAAAACGCAGTTACATACCTCCTTCTCTTTCACACCTCTGGCCAGCCCCCCACACCCTTCCCCCACCCCGCCTCCTCTCTCCCTCACCCCTCCGGCCCTCTCTCCCTCGTTTTCCTTTCGTGCCAGGTATGGTACTGTACAGATTGAAAGCTAAGAAGTGTGTGGGTGAGAAAGCGAAGAGATGAGATGAGAAGAGAAAAGATTACGGCGGAAGGGGGGAAGTGGATGAGGGGAGGAGGAGGGGGGGAGAAAAGGCAGTGGCGAAACACAGATCGGGGGTTGGTGGTAGTAAGCAGCATTGACACTGCGCGCAGGGTACTCCTCGTATAAAAGCAGGGACCGGAGGGAAGAAAGGAGATGGATACAAGCTGGAAAAGAAGAATTGACACTACAACACCGCCAGTAGCTGTGTGCCCTGAGGACTATTGCCAACGCCACCACCGCCAGCCAACCAACCTTCAGTCAGTCCCTCTCAGCTCTACTGCCCTCAGCCAGAGAGAGAGAGAGAGAGAGAAAAGAGAGAAAAAGACAAGGAGGGTAGAGAGAGACACACAGGCACACTCGGACCGACGACTTGTTCGAGGCTGTGACAAACTCCCAGTGTGTCCACACTGCGCTGCCTCGCACACACACGCTTGACGCTCCACCGGGAGGCGTAGTAGTAGGAATAGGAGGATGAGCAGTACACCCGAGGTCGAACGTAGACTAGTGTAGGAGTAGTGGTGAGTAGAACAAGTAGTAGTTGTAGCCGGAAGTTTTTTTTCTGTTTTTCTCGAGGCTGGTAGTTGAAAGGTGATCCGCAACGGCAAACTGCTGGTGATTATTGACGGCGTATCACTTCTTTAGACTTCTTCCTCGGAGGAGCGGGACTTCATTCCCCAGCAAGAACCAGCGGCGATGACAATGTCCGGACCGCGCAGAAGAACTAACTACAGTAGCAACAGCAGCATGGGCGGTAGCAGTAGCTGGACGTCACCCTGGTACTGTGGCTACGTGTGGGTGACCGTCTGCCTTCTCCTCCTGTGCCTGCCCCCCTCCTTCCCGGCCATCGTGTTCCCCAGCGACGTCTTGTCCAGCCTTGACAAGTACAAAACTAACCACCACAGGTACGAGCACAACACGAGGGCCAAAGGCGGGGTGCCCGTGCCGTCCCAGTCTGCAGGCTCCTTGCCCGGGGAGACGGCGCTCAACCGCCACGCCTACCCCTCGGTGCCCCGGCCCTTGGCCGGTACAGACACTGGTGCTCTTCTCGACGACTTTTTCAGGGAGGAGAGTGTGAGAAGACCTCCTCATCGGTTCCCTCCTCTTTCCGAGGAGATCCTAGAGGACTATGAAGACTATTCTGATTACCCAGACAGGCCGTACCCAGAGTTGCCCCCGAGGAAGCCTTCGCTAGGCTCCAGACGTCACGGACAAGACCTGGACCAAGACGCATTGTCAGTGTCTCAGCAGTTAAAAAACCACCCACATTACCACTCCCCGCTCTCCTCCACCTCTGACTATCACAAACACAAACCTACACCCGCCTCACGTAAGGGGGCAGAAGGCGAGGTCAAGGGCTATTCAGAATCCCAAGACAAAGACGACACGTCAGACAAAGCAAACATCCAGGAAGAGCTGACAAGTTACACTGCCACTTATCACCATAACCCCTCCTCCACACTAACTGATACCTACACCCCCACTACCACTACAACCACCAACAACAACGAAAATCACCACCACCATCACAACAACAACAACAACAACAACAACAACAACAACAACCAACAACCAGAACAACAACAACAGCAGCAGCAACACAGTCCAGATGAACAGACGACAACGAAACAATGTCCACAGTGTCACCTTCGCGAAATGGACCGTTTGAGCAGGATCGAATCCCTCAAGAGGCAGATTCTGGACAAACTGCACTTCAGCACGCTACCGAACAGGACAGGCGTGCCGCTGCCCAAGGCCCTTGCCCACATGACGGGTATTCACGCGGATTTGCTCCAAGACGCTCCCTACGGGGGTACCCAGCACGAATACTATAGCGACGAGGAAGACGAAGAGTACACGCCACCAGAGAGAGTCTTCACTTCGGCCAAACCATGTGAGTAACTGCGATAGTATTTGTATTGTATTGTATTATTATTTGATTTGGAAGTGTGTACAGAATAATGTATTTCTGTATGTTTGTATGAGGCGCTTAGCACTGTTTTGGGGTTTGTGCCATATGCATATCCTCATTATCATCAGTATTTATTTTTCGGTTTGCTTTTTTTCTGCAGGTGTTTAACGGTGTTTTTTTTTTCTAGTCTTGTTTGTTACTATAAAATGCAATGTGTGCGGTAATTGTCATCTCAGGTATAAACCATTTGCGTCAGACTGCAAAGACTTCTCATCCCCCCCCCCC
>NC_090256.1:24938710-24976210 GCF_037325665.1 Littorina saxatilis
CACGAGGCACCACGCCAAAGAGATAACCAGCAGCAAATGCTACACAGGGCACCGAAACTTCCAGCATTCGCTGACGGGAAGGACCAGATCGACTGCTACCTTGCAAGATTCGAGAGGTTCGCTGAGAGTGCTAGATGGCAGCGCGACGACTGGGCGATTCAACTCAGCGCACATTTGACTGGGGCAGCACTTGAGGTCTACACTAGACTCTCAAACGATGACGCCAGAGACTATGATGTACTGAAGGAAGCTCTGTTGCGTTGCTACAACTTCACTGAAAGGGGCTACTGTCAACGCTTCCGCGAATGCCAGCCATTGTCTGGAGAGACACCGAGCCAGTTTGTGGAGCGTATGTCGTCATACCTGCAGAAGTGGGTGGAGTTATCAGGTGAAGAGCAGTCATACGAGAGTCTGCGGGACTTGATCGTGAAGGAGCAATTCCTTAATGCCTGCCCGAAGGACCTGGCGACCCGCTTGGAAGAGCAAAAACTGCGGGGTTTGAAGGACATTACTGATGCTGCTGAGCGTTATCTCATTGCTCGTGGACGTCAAAGTCAACGAAACCTTTCCAGAAGAGCGGAAACCAGGGAAACCAACCTGTCAAGGGACAAACGGAGTCCGCACCATCATCCAATGAAGGGCAGAACATAACGTGCTTCCATTGCAAGGCCAAGGGCCACCGAGTCGCCAACTGTCCCCCCCAAAAAAATAACGGACATGACAATGACAAAGCGCAAGAACATCGACGGAGATATTACGACAACAAGAGGCAAACGAGTGGCTCGAACCAACATGTATGTGCAAGCAGCGTCATACTTCCAAGGGCTGCCGAGCAAGTGGCTACACCATCGGACGTGGAAGAATGTATATCTGATGGCCAGCTTCTACTCGCCAATGGCAAGTCAATCTCTGTCGTCGCCAGCGCAGCTGTGTCAGTGTCGAACATGTCCGTGTCGAAGGGATTTGTTGAGGAAGTGACTGTTCTCAGAGATTCGGGCTGCAATGGGGTCATCGTCAAAGAGGATCTGGTGCCAACAGAGAAGTTCACTGGTGACTTCAAGTGGACGCTCATGGCTGACAGCAAATGAGTGAAGGCATCAGTGGCAAAGATCCAGATCGATACTCCATACTTCACCGGAGAAGTTGAGGCCGTCTGCCTGAAGAAGCCCTAGCTTGTACGATCTATTAATTGGGAACATTGGGGGTGTGAGACGTCCTGATGACCCTGATTTCGAATGGAAAATGGGCTCAGCTCAGCCTGCTGCTGAGGAGGAAGACCCACTGCCATTCGCGAATGAAGATATCAGCGAACTGTTACGAGATGACAGAGCCACTGTGCATCGCCGCGACCAGCCGCTGGTTGTAAGCGCTGTGACGACAAGAGCCCAGGCAAAGAAGAACGAAACGACTACGCCGCTTAGGGTCACCTACAGTTCTGCAACTGCTGTCGTGGACAGGGATCGGCTGATTCAGCTACAGGAAGCTGATTCGACCTTAACAAAGCACAGGAGTCGTCCTGTCAAGGAGATGACTAAGGGCAAAGGCACTGTGCACTTTGAGGTGAAGGCCAAGATCCTGTACAGAGTGTTCCAGCACGCGAGAGTCAACGGTGGGAAGCCATTACGTCAAGTTCTGGTGCCTCAACCACTTAGGCGCCAGGTGATGGAGGTGGCCCACGACTCTATTATGGGAGGTCACCTGGGTGTCAAGAAGACATCGGACAGAATCCAGGCTGCGTTTTACTGGCCAGGACTGCATGCAGATGTGACTCGATTCTGCCGATCGTGCGATATTTGCCAGAAAACCATACGTCAAGGAAGGGTCCCGAAAGTGCCGTTGCAGATGCCTTTGATCGACCGACCTTTCAAGAGGGTGGCCATTGACCTCATCGGCGAGATAAAACCGCCAAGTGAAGCGGGTCATCGTTGGGTACTGACCCTGGTAGACTATGCAACCAGGTACCCAGAAGCCGTGCCTCTGAAGAAAATTGACACCGAGACTGTTGCCGAGGCACTTGTGGACATTTTCAGCAGAATTGGGGTTCCTGAAGAGATCCTCACAGACCTGGGGACACAGTTTGTCTCTGAATGCAAGGAAGAGGTCAACAGGCTGCTGCGCATTCGTCACTTGACTACGACAGCCTATCACCCGATGTGTAATGGGTTGGTCGAAAAATTCAATGCGACGCTGAAGTCCACGCTTAAGAAACTATGCAGTGAGCAGCCAAGGCAGTGACATCACTACATAAATGCCTTGCTATTTGCATACAGGAAGGTGCCACGAGAGTCCATTGGATTCTCCCCATTCGAGCTGATGTACGGGCGGACCGTGAGAGGCCCGATGCAAATTAAATACTAAAGGAATTGTGGACGAAAGATGTGGACACACCTGAAGTGAAGAACAGTTACCAGTACGTGTTTGAGTTGCGAGAGAAACTGGAGGAGACTCTCGAGATTGCTAGAGAAAACTTGAGAAAGTCTCAGGATAGCGGAAAGCACTACTACGACCGCAAAGCCGTAAACAGGAAGTTTACACCAGGTAACAAAGTGCTGATACTGCTTCCCACTGATCACAACAAACTACTGATGCAGTGGAAAGGCCCATACGAGGTTGAGGCCGTGGTAGGGATCAACGACTACAAGGTGAATGTCGGCAAGAAGTCCAAGATCTACCACGCTAACCTCCTGAAACTGTATGTGGAGAGACCTCCGGAAGCAGTACAGGTCGCAGCAATTGTGGAAGAACCAGCCGAACTAGACGAGTTCGACGGCGAGGAACTACTGGAGTTGGGAGACCTCCACAAGAAAGAGGGAGTGGATGACGTCAAGCTAGGACCTGACCTGACAGAAGATCAGCAGAAGGAGCTGCATGATTTTATGGGCGACTTCACCCATAGGTTCTGTGATGTTCCAGGCTCTACGTCCTTGGTCGAACATGAAGTCCACCTCACATCTGACGTTCCTGTTCGCTCAAAACCATACCCTATCCCGTTTCAGGCTCGGGAATCCTTGAAGAAGGACATCGACAACATGTTGAAGATGGGGGTCATCCGTGAATCATCATCCCCTTACCCATCTCCTGTTGTTGTTGTCAAGAAGAAAGACGGCACAAACAGGGTATGCATTGACTTCAGGAAAGTCAATAAGATCACCGTGTTTGACCCTGAACCAATGCCGACGGCAACTGATCTATTCCGACAGTTAACTGGCAGTAAGATCTTCTCAAAGATCGACCTCAGCAAGGGATATTGGCAAATTCCTGTGCGCGAAGAGGACATACCAAAGACCGCCTTTGCAACTCCAGATGGAACGTATGAGTGCCTGAGGATGCCTTTTGGCATGGTGAACAGTGGTGCTACCCTGAAGAGGGGAATGCGAAAAATGCTCAAAGGAATGAAGAATGTTGTGTACTACTGGGATGATCTGCTAGTCCACACGGAGACCTTTGCGGAGCATCTGGAGACTTTGAGGGAACTGTTTTCCCGCCTGACAAAATCTAATCTGACTGTGAGACCCAGCAAATGCATTTTGGGGACCGACAACGTTGACTTCATAGGTCATTCACTGAAGGAAGGTCAAAAGGGGCTTTTGTTGGAAAACGTCACCAAGATCCTCAATGCGGCACGTCCTGAAACCAAGAAGCAGGTGCGATCCTTCCTGGGTACTACAGAGAGTTCATTCCAAACTTCGCCGCCATAACGGCGCCTTTGTCGGACATGACCCGAAAAGGATGCCCCAACCGAATACTCTGGGGACCAGCTCAGGAGAAGGCATACCAGACCGTGCGCGACCTGATGTCACGAGACCCGGTGCTACGCCTTCCTGATACTGCCAAAGAGTTCATCTTGCGTACAGACGCATCGGACGAAGGGATCGGCGCCATGCTGATGCAAGAGCATGGAGGTAAACCGTTTCCGGTCAGCTATGCCAGCAAGAAGCTGTCAGGAGCCGAGAAGAACTACTCGACCATGGAGAAAGAGTGTTTAGTCATCGTGTGGGGACTCAAGTCATGTGAACTCTACCTCCAAGGGGTGAAATTCGTGCTTCAGACTGATCACAAACCCCTCACCTACCTGAACTCTGCAAAGTTTGTAAATAATCGTATCATGAGGTGGGTGATGTACTTGCAGAACTTTGATATGCGAGTGGAATCGATTAAGGGTTCAGACAATGTTGGAGCGGATTTTCTCAACCGAGTATGTGAGTAAAACTGTGTTCATTCTCCAACAGACTAATGTACATACCTGGATTTTAATCTTTTATGTATACATAATATGTGTACAGGTAGCGTTTCAATGATTGAAAGAAATTAGGTAAATTTCTTCTTGTGTTGGGGGTAATGTTAGGAAACGCTGCCGTTGCTGAACTTTGGTTCAGTTTTGTGTGTTGCATGTAGTTGACTTATTTGTACTTTGTGGGAAAGTACCGATATTATATTTTGTAAACACAATATTTATGTTTGGACGAGAATGCAGGTGAACTTTCTAGTCCTGTCAAAACAAGTTGTTTACCACGTTGTTTTGAGTCGTGGGTTCGTGGCGTTCGCTCGGATTAAGTGCGTCGGCACTTTTGATGTACGTCACAAAGAATGTCACTATTCTAGTCCATGGACAGTTCATCTAATTTTAGTTGTATCATGTTCGGTCTGGAATATTCTCGAGATTGAGTATTTACTATATAGGCCAGCGCGATTTGTATGTTAAAAAGGCTTCTACTTTGAGTTCTGCTACGATGTGCAGTTGTATGTATGGATTGGAACGCTAAATAAATACTCGAACTCAATTTGACGAGTTTTTGTCTGCTGCTGTGAAGACGGGCCACGTACAATAAAAGAACACAACTATACGACATTTGAGAACTTCGTCAATCTCAAGTGTCGTGTAACACTTACCTCTTCAGCTTCATAGCGGTCGCAAGAAAAATGTATGTGGTTTTTTACTGACACGGAACCTTCTCCCGCGATTGTGGAAGAAAGTAGGACAGGCACCACATGCGCGTAAGCTTTGTGACCTACTTCAGGCAGTGCATAAGGTCATAGGATGAAATATAGGACAAGCGCACTCTGTTTGACTATTGGCCTCTTAATTGCTCCATCTGTTTGTATCTGTTTGTAGTTCTGTTTCGGATAAGTTCATGTGTATCTTTTTGGATCTGTTTTTGTCTGTTCATAGGGCAGAACTTGCCAGTGTGTTTTTTCTCAGTTAAAATCTTGTGATGATGTTATTATGATTGGTTTCTTTGCCTCCTCTCCCTGTCTTTTATCCAATGTTTTCTGAATAACGATTTGTAGTGCGTAGATGTTTGCGTCAAGAGCGAGAAAATACGTGTAGACATATTGGTTTGCACACACGAAACATTCTCTCTCTGTTTCTCTCTCACTCTCAGTCCCTCTCTCTTTTTTACTTTCTCTCTCTCTCTCTCTTTTTTACTTTCTCTCTCTCTCTCTCTCTCTCACCCACAATCCTTTTCTCCCTCTCTCTCTTTCACTCTCGTCGTTATCTCTCTCTCTCTCTCTCTCTCTCTCTCTCTCTCTCTCTCTCTCTCTCGTCTAATTTGCCTCTGACTCGCCTTTCGACTAGTAATACCCCCCCCCCCCCCCCCATCTTTGCATGCCTAAGTCCTAATATATCAGGAGATAATACGCAATAGGCAATTGCCGGACGATTTATAATTCACAGGGGCACTGAACTTTTAACATGTCACTTTGACACGGTCGGGTTGACTTTGCCCCCCCCCCCTTCCCACCACACACACACCCCCGCCAATTGTTTGTGTGTGTGTGTGTGTGTGTGTGTGTGCGTGTTTGTGTTTGTGTGTGGGTGTGTGTGTGTGTGTATGTGTGTGTGTGTGTGTGTGTGTGTTTATGTTTGTGTGTGCGTGCACGCGTGCGTGCGTTCGTGCGTGCGTGTTTTAAGCGTGCGTGCGTTCGTGCGTGGGTGCGTGTTTTAAGTTATATGAGTCAAGTTCAAGCTATGTCGAGTTGTGCTAAGTTTCTTTTTTGTGCGCATGTGTGCGTATGTGTTTCTCTCATAGCGTGCTCAATCACGATCGTAGGCTAAATATGCGTGCCAGTGTGTGCGTGTGTCTGTTCGCACCTGCAGATGTGTCTCTTTTTGCACGTGCGCACTTTCCTTGGCTTTCAAAGGTATGGCACACTTTAGCCTGACATCCGTGTTGCTATTACATCTGAAGTGGATTTATAGATCATCCAGTGCCAGATCTCATTAAAATACCTGCACGGATAATACCACCTACATATTGGACTGGAACCTGTGATTTAGAGCCAGTACGCTTGCCTGGGAAGAGAAAGAACGATGAATAAGAATCTCAAAACCTCAAATTGAGATTTATTTGTCAGTGCTTCCCCGAAAGCGGCGTATGGCTGCCATTCATGGCGGGGTAAAAACGACCATACACGTAAAAATCCACTCGTGCAAAAACATTAGTGAACGTGGGAGTTTCAGCCCATGAACGAAGACGAAGAAGAAGATTTGTCAGTGCAAAACATTCCTTTTTACCTCACTTGCTTTTTTCATCCTCTCCGACCTCGCAACGGCTTCAATCCTACGACATCCTCCTCCATCAGACAGAACGAACGAACAGATTCTTCCCTTTTCCGTCGTGAAGACACGAAAGCAGCCGTTTTATTCCAGAACATGTCGGCAAAATGTTGTTTTTACGTCAAAATAGGAGACCTTAGATAAATGAACGATATTTCCGTGATTTTGAGTAGTTTTTTTATTTTGCTCTGAAGAAATGCAGCCAGGGATTTGTTTAATCATTTCGGTAGATGTCGGGTAATAAATGGCTTGTTGTCAAAATGAGAGACCTTATATAGGTTGGCTTGGCGACAATACGGAGGATCTTATGAAGATGCTCGTTTTGTTGGTGATTGGCTTTTCGTCAAAACGGGAGACCTTATACAGACGCTCGAGACATGCAGTAAGGTGATTGTTTTCGGTCAAGACAGGTCATTGTTAGATTGACACCCTCCTTCATCAGCCAGAACAAACGAACAGACTCTTCCTGTTTAGTTACAAAGAAAGCAGCCGGAAAGGAGGCAAAATAAAGTGTTTAAGATTAGCCTTCATGGCATATGCACGACCGCCTTTTTCGGACAATTTTCCGGATGTTTTTGACAGCAGAGTCTGTAGGATGTGGGGGACGGTTGACTGGGGTGAAGGTTGGGATGAGTTCTCGTGTAAATATGTGTGAGTGTGTGTGTGTGTGTGTGTGTGTGTGTGTGTGTGTGTGTGTGTTTGTGTGTGTGTGTATATATACAGAGTGTCTCAAAAGAAAGTACCCAATTTTCTTTCAATACTACAGACAAGTCAGTAACTTTATTGAATATCATTTTTGCGTGATATTGTAGTAAGTTCATAGAAATATTGTCCCCAGTTCACAGCTTTAAGTTGAGATCGTCTGTTTCTTCACACCACGTGATAAATGTAGCCACCCCGTTTTCCAATGACAGACTGCATCCTCATTGCCATATTGTTCATTACATTGGGGAATGTTTCCTGTGGGATGTTCTGGATTTCTCTGAGAATGTGGTGGGGCTCCATCCTGTTGGAACCACTGTGTTGTCATTCGAATTTCATTGTCTTAGTTTTTCCATTTCTCGGTACTGATGTTTCAATGTCTTTTAGGGTACTTTATTTTGAGACACCCTATATATATATATCTATATATAATATTTATAATTTTGGATGATTAATGAGATGAGGATGATTATAATGGGTGGCCGAGTGGTAACGCACTTGCGCTCGGAAGCGAGAGGTTGCGAGTTCGACCCTGGGTCAGGGCGTTAGCAATTTTCTCCCCCCTTTCCTAACCTAGGTGGTGGGTTCAAGTGCTAGTCTTTCGGATGAGACGAAAAACCGAGGTCCCTTTGTGTACACTACATTGGGGTGTGCACGTTAAAGATCCCACGATTGACAAAAGGGTCTTTCCTGGCAAAATTGTATAGGCATAGATAAAAATGTCCACCAAAATACCCGTGTGACTTGGAATAATAGGCCGTGAAAAGTAGGATATGCGCCGAAATGGCTGCGATCTGCTGGCCGATGTGAATGTGTGATGTATTGTGTAAAAAAATTCCATCTCACACAGCATAAATAAATCCCTGCGCCTTGAATATCTGCGCGATATAAATTGCATAAAATAAAAAAAATAAAAAAATAAAAATCCCTGCGCTTAGAACTGTACCCACGGAATACGCGCAATATAAGCCTCATATTGATGGATTGATTGATAATGATGATGCTGTGGATTTCCAATGTGTGTGTGTGTGTGTGTGTGTGTGTGTGTGTGTGTGTGTGTGTGTGTGTGTGTGTGTGTGTGTGTGTGTGTGTGTGTGTGTACATGTACATTTGGAAGCCAACAAGTACACGTTTATTTATTTGCAAACTCCAATAGTGAGATTTGTTCAATATAAGTAAGTATTGATAACTTCATATCTACTTCTGAAAAAAAGAGGATTCTGCTCTCCTTCAATGAGAGAGAGAAAGAGAGAAAGAGAGAGAGAGAGAGAGAGAGAGAGAGAGAGAGAGAGAGAGAGAGAGACTTAGACTTAGACTTAGAACATTTTATTCACATAAAGGGTAGACATTTTAGGCCATAGGCTTAATCTTACAATGTGCCCTTTACATTCACACAAACACATATTCACGCGTGCGCCCGACTAGAATCATAGAAACATCAAACATACAGTAATAATAAATGAGAAAAGTAGTAGAAAATACATGAATGGAACATCAATAAAGCAATTACAGAATGGAACATTAATTACGCAATCACACTTGCGCACTCACACGCAGGCGCACAAGGAGGAACACATATAATACTAATAGTAATATACACACAACTAAGTGCCATTCAACAAGCACACAGTGAGCCTACCAAGACAGGTAGATTTAGCATTATGTAGGCATGCAGCAGTCAATATTTCAGAGTAATAAAATAATTATAATTAACAAAGCTAGCTACAATACCGGCAGCGTAACTTATGAAGACCTCAGTATGTGTTTCCTGAGGGAGGTTTTGAATGCGTTCAATGAACGGCACGTTTGTACATTCGAAGGAAGAGAGTTCCACAGTGAAGGTCCCACAAAAGCAAAGCTAGTTTTGTATAGATCTATGCGAGTCCTTGGTAATATATATATATAGATTTGTTTGACACATAGCGCTCGGAAGCTTTAGTCAAGAATGCATTTAGGTATGGTGGGGCCTAAGAGAGAGAGAGAGAGAGAGAGAGAGAGAGAGAGAGAGAGAGAGAGAGAGAGAGAGAGAGAGAGAGAGAGAGAGAGAGAGAGAGAGAGAGAGAGAGAGAGAGAGAGAGAGAGAGAGAGAGAGAGAGAGAGAGAGGGGGGGGGAGAACAGTGGACAGCTTTCAACTTAACCGTTCTTCCCTCATCTTTTTTTTATTTTTTTATTATTTAGCTGTGATCAACCACTTTAATTCTCTTTATAGAGACAAACGTCCGCCCACCTTCCTCTCCGACATGTTAGCATCCACGCAAGGATCTCATCTTGTCAGTTTAGTTTGGGTTTAAAAAGTACCTCTGTTGGCTGTCGGAATTGAAAGAAATATTTGCCATTGTCTCCAAATGCCAGAGAACAATTATTTAAAGTTAAAGACCTCGGAAGGGTTAATGCGGGTACACTGTTTATCCCAGGACCTCATGAATTGTGTAAATGCTTGCACAAGCAAGCGAATGCCAATGGGATTTATTTTCAAACAACTCATGAATACGGGCAGACACGCGCTCACACGCCCGTACGCCTACGCCCGCGTGCACTTACGTACACACAGACACAGACTCAGACACGCACAGACACACAGACACACTCAGACACACACAGAGACAGAGAAAGGAACCACAATTAAAAAAACTGAACGTGATTTAATGCAAAGTAATTATAAAACAAAACACAATAAAATCTTGGGTCAAAAACGGTGTTTAAAAACCCCGTTTTAAGAAAAAGTGAATAATAAAACACCAGAAAGAAGAAGAAGGTTGTGTTTTAATATACATTGCATGCTAACTCGTGAGCAATTGGAAGTTGAACAAAGGGCAAAGGATCTCCAGCACGCGAATCCGTCAAGGGGCATGACTCACCACGTCACCTCTGCGCATGTCTGAGCCAAATTAAGCACGAAAGCTGTAACCTCTTTAACTGACAGATAATGGACCTTGTGTCTCAAACGAAATTGGTAGAAATTGATCATAAAGGGAATCAAGTGTATTTTTTTCTTCTCCAGTTGAGTTTAAAGGTACCGACCTTGCAGCGTACCCAATTATCACCCCCAACGACTGTTTGCGGGGCTTTTTGTATAGTACAGGAGCATCTTTTCACTCAGATACTTTTACACAAATGAAAATTCTGTCTGCTTTCTGTACAGAATTAGAATTCTTTATTGAATTGATATCGAAACTTACACCTATGCCACTCTGCAAAATATATTCCGAGAAAAAAACTACCCCCCCCCCCACACACACACACAAAAACACACACTCCGGTATGAATTCGTAACAGCTAATACATACTTCTGATTAGTGGGATGTTTCCAGGTGCAAAGATGCTCTTATCCCATGTAAAAGCCTGGTCAAATGAGACCCTCCACCACGGAATGAGTCGCATGTCACCTTTGCATGATTTTCATATTTTTACATTTTTCTAAAGAGTTTGTTATGCTCTATCCAGTGGTGAAAACCGTTTTAGAAAAGAGCGAAAACTGTTTGAGTTATAAGCCTGTGACTAAGGTGACCCTCACACTGTAACAAGACACTCCCCTGACATCGTGGTGGAGGGTCACATATCTGAGATGATGAGCAGGACTGGTTTCACGAGAATAGCGTTACACAATGTTCGTATAAAAAGATGATAAAAGACAAGATTAAGAATGCAGCCAGGAGAGAGAGCAACGAGGGGAGGAAAATAAAGAGAAAGAAAACAAGTCGCGTAAGGCGAAATTACTACATTTAGTCAAGCTGTGGAACTCACAGAATGAAACTGAACGCACTGCATTTTTTCACAATGACCGTAGTCCGCCGCTAGTGCAAAAGGCAGTGAAAGTGACGAGCCTGTTTAGCGCGGTAGAGCACGCTTTACTGTACCTCTCTTCGTTTTAACTTTCTGAGCGTGTTTTTAATCCAAACATATCATATCTATATGTTTTTGGAATCAGGAACCGACAAGGAATAAAATGGAATTTTTAAAACGATTTCGGAAATTTAATTTTAATCATAATCTTTATATTTTTAATTTTCAGAGCTTGTTTTTAATCCGAATATAACATATTTATATGTTTTTGGAATCAGAACATGATAAAGAATAAAATAAAAGTAATTTTGGATCACTTTAAAAAAAAAACATTAATTACAATTTTCAGATTTTTAATGACCAAAGTCATTAATTAATTTTTAAGCCTCCATGCTGAAATTCAATACCGAAGTCCGGCCTTTGTCGAAGATTGCTTGGCCAAAATTTCAATCAATTTGATTGAAAAATGAAGGTGTGACAGTGCCGCCTCAACTTTTACAAAAAAGCCGGATATGACGTCATAAAAGACATTTATCGAAAAAAAGAAAAAAAGGTCTGGGGATATCATACCCAGGAACTCTCATGTCAAATTTCATAAAGATCAGTCCAGTAGTTTACTCTGAATCGCTCTACACACACACGCACAGACAACACACACACACACACACACACACACACACACACACACACACACACACACACACACACACACACACACACACACACACACACACATACACCACGACCCTCGTCTCGATTCCCCCTCTATGTTAAAACATTTAGTCAAAACTTGACTAAATGTAAGAAGAAGACGAACATGACAAAGCATTGCTCATCTTCGGCGTAAAGTACACATATGTTATAGCATCGTGCGCCCAGGTCAAACCACAAGCGTAATCTATTCCTGTCCATAAGACAGGATAAAAATAGAAGATTGATTGATGAGCATTAGTATAGACCAAGGTTAAGCATGCTGGCCCCTGTTTCTAATTCCCATAGGTTCGTGAATCAAGTCAGTACATGTGCTGCATAAGCGATCGAAAACCACTAAGAAAGAACGAGTCTTGTTTCTGGCTTTTTTCCACTTCAGCGACTTAGGACAGGATCGAAATATTCTCAATCAAACAAGCCGTCTAACTTTAAAACCTGAAACATTTGTTTAAGATTTCTTGAAGCGTGAAGACATAGTTGCGTTCCTCATGTGAGATAATTCAGTGAACTGATAATTTGCTCACCTACATTTTCATTTGCCGTAATGGTAGTGCGACATCTTCGTAATAAAAGTACGGTCACGCACCATGTCGGAAGTCATCGTTTACCAAAACCGTTTGTTATGACTAGCATAATGAAGGTGTTCCATTAAAGGTTATTTTCTTAGATTGTGTGATCAGGTGGTTTAAGCTCTGGAACAGATCTCAGTTAAAAATTGAAAAAAGACACATCTTCAAATACGGGGTTAAGAAGTAACTACTACTCTTCTGCTGCTTTTGGGGCCTGTGCTTAAAAGCGTGAAGATACAATCTGTCCCTATTTTTTATACACGTGCACTTGTGTCAAGGAAGATGAAGTTTGCAGGGAGAAGGAGGGGGCAGAGGTTGTGCTGGGAGGGAGGGGGACAAAGCTGATGTGGGGAGGGGGGATGGATGAGCATACGGGTTGCAGCTTGGGAGAGGGAGCAGGCAGGGGGGGGGGAGGGGGGGGGGGGGGTAAGGCGACTAAGAGGTGCAGTGCGCGAGAGGTCACAGAAAACTAGGTATTAAGGTCTGTGGAACTGCCCCAGGCTTATCTATCTTTGTCTGGATACAGTGAGTTATTTAGGCTGACCACCAACGGCCGAATTAATGTACGGCCAATCATTCATCAGAGCGGGCACTACTAGTGCACCAGGCTCCGTTTTTTTGCGTGTGGCATTTTTTTTTTCATTTGAAAATTTACTTGATTTCTATGAAAATGTATTTGATTTTTTAATTTTGAATCGGATAGATTTTTATGCTGTTCTCATTTGAAATATCCTTGTCATTTATTCATTTATCTATTTTTTGCTCAGTCTTTTTTCTCCTTGTTTCTTATTTAAAAGTGAATGACATTTCATGCGGGGAAGCAAATGCCTTATGTAAAAAATCATCTTCATTTAGAGTAATTGAATCCAAACACGACAACTGTAAAATTGTTACAAAGACACACACAAATGAACAAAAGAAAAAGAATTTTAAAATGATCAGAAGTATAAAATGCACAAGAACCAACATTTTTGCTGAACAAAAACTAGGCAAAATGAGAAGGCTTGTGTACTGGAAGATACCTCAGCTTTTACATTTAGTCAGTATTTGATGAGGTTATATCCGACCGTTACATTTATTAATTGAGACGGCACTAAGGCCACCGCATTTTTACACCCCCGGTATAGGGGTGTGTATAGGATTCGGTCGATGTGTTTGTTTGTGTGTTTGTGTGTTTGTGTTCGCATATAGATCTCAAGAATGAACGGACCGATCGTCACCAAACTTGGTGAACAGGTTCTATACATTCCTGAGACGGTCCTTACAAAAATTGGGACCAGTCAAACACACGGTTAGGGAGTTATTGGTGGATTAAGATTCTACAAGGACTTATAGAGGGACATCTTAATGGTCAAAGGGAAATAACCTTCTCAGTTGGTGGCAGTGAGAATGGTAAGGACGGGGGTGTTTTTCCTACCTCGGAGGAATTTCTTGTTTTAATCAAATTGACTGAAATGTCGGTCAAACCTTCTTTGACTCGGTTTGGACAATGTGATTGCATTTCAGCTTAGAAGGTTAGAAATGGATCCGCTAATTAATATTCTGCCTCAAATTAAAATTGCAATTACATACACAAACGGGATATCATTGCGTTATTTCTTATTTTCTGAATTGTAGTTATGTTATGTTTGTTCTGAACATACACAAAAGAATGATAAAGAAAACCTCTTTTATGCAAATTAGGTTTACATTTTATGTTACCAAGATGAGTCAAAGTGGTCTCGGCCAGCCCAGGAATTACCAATAACGGTGAAAATAATGCAGTTTGTACAGTTTCATTCTTTTTAGTAATAGTCGACACATGGACTAAATAGAGAATAATACATGACTTGCTGTGTCGTCGTACAAGATTTACACGAGGTTTTTTTTTTTAAACATTGAACTGCGAGCTAAAGTGAGCTTTTCAATATTTTACAAAGCAACGAGTGTAAATCTGGTACGACACAGCAAGCCATGTAAGCCTAGTATTCTGTTTATCCTACATACTGTACTTAAATGCCTTCAGCTCCAAACATCCATGAGTCGACGCGTACAAGTTGAAGGCACTTCTAATGGAACCTCGATTTCTTCCAATGCCTCGTGCAATCTTTGACGTCAAAGCAAAGTAACGTCGCTCTGGAAATTGCGTGACGTGTTTGTTCTAAAAATTCATTCAGGGGAAACATCAAGCGCAAAAGCGTTTCCATAAAAACGTTTGTTTCATGTCATGAGTGGTATCTCACACGTATGTAGGATAAATGTTTTTATACAGCTTAAGGTGACTTGTTTTTCGTTGAAATGATATTTTCTATTGTCTTTGTCTGATATATTTTATTTCTATTTTTCCTTGTGTTTCGTGAGTTTGTTTTTGTGTTGTCCACCATTTTCCGTCTATTGCAACATCACTTTATTTATATTACTTCCACCTGCAGAGGCTCTTAGAATAATCACATAAACGCAAAAGAAAACAAGTCGCGTAAGACGATATTACAACATTTACTCAAGCTGTCGAACTAACAGAATGAAACTGAACTCACTGCATTTTTACAGCAAGAGCGTATACTCGTAGCATCGTCAGTCCACCGCTCGATGCAAAGGCAGTGAAATTGACAAGAAGAGCGGGGTAGTAGTTGCGCTGAGAAGGATAGCACGCTTTTCTTTATCTCTATTCTTTTTATATTTAGTCAAGTTTTGACTAAATATTTTAACATCGAGGGGGAATCGAAACGAGGGTCGTGGTGTATGTGCGTGTGTGTGTCTGTGTGTGTGTGTGTGTGTAGAGCGATTCAGACTAAACTACTGGACCGATCTTTATGAAATTTGACATGAGAGTTCCTGGGTATGAAATCCCCGAACGTTTTTTTCATTTTTTTGATAAATGTCTTTGATGACGTCATATCGGGCTTTTCGTGAAAGTTGAGGCGGCACTGTCACGCCCTCATTTTTCAACCAAATTGGTTGAAATTTTGGTCAAGTAATCTTCGACGAAGCCCGGGGTTCGGTATTGCATTTCAGCTTGGTGGCTTAAAAATTAATTAATGACTTTGGTCATTAAAAATCTGAAAATTGTAAAAAAAAAAAAAAAATGTATAAAACGATCCAAATTTACGTTTATCTTATTCTCCATCATTTGCTGATTCCAAAAACATATAAATATGTTATATTCGGATTAAAAACAAGCTCTGAAAATTAAATATATAAAAATTATTATCAAAATTAAATTGTCCAAATCAATTTAAAAACACTTTCATCTTATTCCTTGTCGGTTCCTGATTCCAAAAACATATAGATATGATATGTTTGGATTAAAAACACGCTCAGAAAGTTAAAACAAAGAGAGGTACAGAAAAGCGTGCTATCCTTCTTAGCGCAACTACTACCCCGCTCTTCTTGTCAATGTCACTGCCTTTGCCATGAGCGGTGGACTGACGATGCTACGAGTATACGGTCTTGCTGAAAAATGACATTGCGTTCAGTTTCATTCTGTGAGTTCGACAGCTACTTGACTAAATATTGTATTTTCGCCTTACGCGACTTGTTAACTTTCTGAGCGTGTTTTTAATCCAAACATATCACATCTATATGTTTTTGGAATCAGGAACCCACAAGGAATAAGATGAAATTGTTTTTACATCGATTTCGGAAATTGTATTTTAATAATAATTTTTATATTTTTAATTTTCAGAGCTTGTTTTTAATCCGAATATAACATATTTATATGTTTTTGGAATCAGAAAATGATGAAGAAAAAGATTAACGTAAATTTGGATCGTTTTAAAAACAAATTATTGTTTTTACAATTTTCAGATTTTTAATGACCAAAGTCATGAATTAATTTTTAAGCCACCAAGCTGAAATGCAATACCGAAGTCCGGCCTTTGTCGAAGATTGCTTGGCCAAAATTTCAATCAATTTGATTGAAAAATGCGGGTGTGACAGTGCCGCCTCAACTTTTACAAAAAGCCGGATATGACGTCATCAAAGGTATTTATCAAAAAAAAGAAAAAACCGTCCGGGGATATCATTCCCAGGAACTCTCATGTCAAATTTCATAAAGATCGGTCCAGTAGTTTAGTCTGAATCGCTCTACACACACACACACGCACAGACAGACAGACACACACACACACATACACCACGACCCTCGTCTCGATTCCCCCTCTACGTTAAAACATTTAGTCAAAACTTGACTAAATGTAAAAAAAGATTGACAAAAACTGAATCTGATTTGTTTTCTCCAGACAGACCGCGCAAGAATATAGGCTTACTTGTATGAAAATCCGAATGCAAATAGAATAAACTAAAACTGGACATTTTATGTTAAGGAGAAACAGTGACAAAACAAAAATAGCATTTGGATTAAACGCGTCTGGTACAAAAATATATCTACTGTGTGGGAGGTTCTTAGCTTACATTTGTTTTGTTTTGTTTGTTTTTGAATAATCGGATTAACGAGACAAAAAGAGAAGCGTGGGGGGCAAAGAGAGAGAGAGAGAGAGAGAGAGAGAGAGAGAGAGAGAGAGAGAGAGAGAGAGAGAGAGAGAGAGAGAGAGAGAGAGAGAGAGAGAGAGAGAGAGAGAGAGAGAGAGAACGAACAAACGAACTTTATTTTACAAGGATAAAGGTTTAAGGCACATTGCCTTGTCTATAAACCTGTCCTTAAAAAATACTAAACATATAAGCATACAAATGGAACGAATTGATAGATGATAAAGGCTAAATGCAACCAATATAAACTGGAAACAAAAATGAATGCGGAGAAAGTTAAAAAAAATTACAATAAAGAAGAAAGGTAATGAAAACAAATTGGAAAAAAATAGAGAGAGACAGAGAGATAGAGGAACAGAGAGGAACAGAGAGGCAGGACGGACGGACAGACAGACACCGTTCTGGATAGCGTTTGGGAGAGAGAGA
This sequence comes from Littorina saxatilis, assembly GCF_037325665.1. NCBI lineage: Eukaryota > Metazoa > Mollusca > Gastropoda > Littorinimorpha > Littorinidae > Littorina > Littorina saxatilis. The sequence continues at coordinate 24,955,929 of NC_090256.1, forward strand.
GAAAGAGAGACAGAGACAGAGAGAGAGAGAGAGAGAGAGAGAGAGAGAGAGAGAGAGAGAGACAGAGACAGAGAGAGAGAGAGAGAGCGAGATACAGAGAGAGAGAGAGATAGAGAGAGAAAGCGAGAGTGAGAGAGAGACAGACAGCCAGACAGAGACAGAGAGAGAGGGACAGAGAGAGAGAGAGAGAGACAAAGAGAGAGAGAGACAGAGAGAGAGACAGAGAGAGAGACAGAGGGAGAGAGAGCGAGAGAGAGAGAGAGACAGCGAGAGTGAGAGAGAGAGAGAGAGAGAGAGAGAGAGAGAGAGAGAGAGAGAGAGAGAGAGAGAGAGAGAGAGAGAGAGAGAGAGAGAGAGAGAGAGAGAACGCACAAAGAAGCAAACACACATGTATTCCCCTTTTCTCCTCACTCTCGCCGAGAAAAAGGAAAAGCGAAAAACACATTCATGAACTACATCTTTGCTTGTCCATACATCCCCTGACCGTCCAGCCCTCAAGCGTGCAAAGTCTGTCACTGTGGCATGGTGATTATTTGCATGTAATAACATTAATTTTCGGACACTCGGGAATGTTCACTGCGGCACGAGACTAATGCAGGTATGGCCGTGTCACATCGTTGTTTATGATCAAAACCGTGTTTGTCCTGGTGTGTGTATTCCCCGGCTGACAGTCAGGAGGACTTAAAGGACTATGTCCGGTCAAGAATGACGCCTGGTTCTTCTTCTGTTGGTTTACTGCTTGTAATTGTGGGATAGTCATAATTTGTACATAAAAACGGGGGTACATATTTAGACTTGCAAACAAGTCGCGTGAAGCGAAATCAAAATGTTTAGCAAATCTGTCGTCCTGAAATTGAAAGAACAACGCAAAAAAACAGGGATCGGTCATTACCGAGGCTAGAAGGCTTTGCTAACCGAAACCCAGAGACCGCGTCGGGTCGCGCTGGTCTTCGCCAAGCATGCGAACAAAGGACCAATTTTCCTTAATTTTGAGCACATCTTCAGAGTAATAATAACATCTATATATTCACTTTATGCTTGTAGTATATAGCTTATTGTTGATTCTAGGTATGGTCATGATGCATTGTACCAATCAATTGTTGAATAATACACCTTTTAAACCATATTTATATATTTTTGGATTCAGTACAAATGATAAAGTATACTAAGGAATAATTTTTCAAAGAATGATTAAACAAAATAATTTTTAAATGAAGAAATGATCTAATTGATCAAAAAATGTCATTCGTTCATTTAAGTTTTAACGGGCCAAAGATTGTTTAACGAAAGCTGACTTGGATTGAAAAACAAGGTCGCCACAATGCCACAACAACTTCTTTTAAAAGCCAGATATGACGCAATCAAAGACATTTATGCAGAACAAAACAAGAACAAAAAACATCACCTTCGTCTCGATACCCAGTCTGTCTGAATAATTTAATCTTAACTTGAATAAATGTAAAAAGTGTTTCACATCGTAAAATATGTCCTGACTTTGAGCACCCTTGCCTGTTATGTGACCGTTGACTGAATGATACTCTTGACTTAAATGGCTATTCGTGCAAGCATGAATAACATTTCTTCTTCTTCTTGTCGTTTGCTGTTAGATCGTCAGTCCGGACTGCAGGGCGAAACGTGCTGTCCTCTCGAATAACATTTGATTCTGTAGTTCATCTGCGCCATGCTGGTGTGTCTGTAATCAATGCGATATTTAAGCTAACAATGATTATTCTTTTTTTCTAAAATGAAAGGTGTTGATATCTTTTCATATTTCTTACTTGTTTACATGCTCGGAGGTTGGTTCCGAAAAGCCCTTACTCACGAATGACAATTCTCTTCCGTCTTGCGTGTGAACTGGGAAAGCGAATTAAATGGACATTTCAAAAATAATCTTTTTTCAAATAAGATAGAACTGTGTTCCTGTATTCGCTTTCAATCTAGAAGTTGATTTCGCAAAGCTCTTGCTCACGAATGACCATTTTCTTCAGCCCTTGTTCTGGGTGGCCGAGTGGTAACGCACTTGCACTCGGAAGCGAGAGGTTGCGAGTTCGACCCTGGGTCAGGGCGTTAGTAATTTTCTCCCCCCTTTCCTAATCTAGGTGGTGGGTTCAAGTGCTAGTCTTTCGGATGAGACGAAAAACCGAGGTCCCTTCGTGTACACTACATTGGGGTGTGCACGTTAAAGTACCCACGATTGACAAAAGGGTCTTTCCTGGCAAAATTGTATAGGCATAGATAAAAATGTCCACCAAAATACCCGTGTGACTTGGAATAATAGGCCGTGAAAAGTAGGATAAGTGTGGAATTGATAATTATTTAGAAAGAATTTAGAAATTTAGACAAGTTTGAACCAAGAAATTAGGTTAAAACAAGGGACATTTGAAAAAGCCTAAAGGATTTATATATATAATATATATGTTTGGCTATATCAAATGGCTATTTTTATTTCTTCTTGCAGTTTGTTACCCCAATTTCATCATCAAGCTTTATGCTTTTGCCTAATATTTTTGGAATGTCTTCTGCGGTTCTTCCGTTGTATGATAGTTCACGAAACACTACCTTATTTATTCTTCTCGCAGTCATCCTCCTTTTGACCTTCTTTTGCTCACACAATCGGCCTTATGAACAATGCTTACGCGGCATTTTTTGGAGGGTATAATGTTTTTTGCACTATCAACTTGCTTCGGAGCCATGCTTGCGTGGCAGATTTTGGAGCGTAAAGTCTTTCGCCCCATGAACCTGCTTCGGAGCATTGCTTGCGCGGCATATTTTGGAGCGTAAAGTCTTTCGCCCCATGAACCTGCTTCGGAGCATTGCTTGCGCGGCATATTTTGGAGCGTAAAGTCTTTCGCCCCATGAACCTGCTTCGGAGCATTGCTTGCGCGGCATATTTTGGAGCGTAAAGTCTTTCGCCCCATGAACCTGCTTCGGAGCATTGCTTGCGCGGCATATTTTGAGGCGTAAAGTCTTTCGCCCCATGAACCTGCTTCGGAGCACTGCTTGCGCGGCATATTTTGGAGTGAAAAAGGTTGTGCAACAGAGGACAAATCCCTTGATCCCCTCGATGTCCTCTCCAGTCCGCACACGACCAGCTGGGCAAGGACAATTAAAACCCAGAGTATGGCTTACGACATGTGACATGATGACAGAGATGGATGAGACTGGGGATGACTTGCAGAAAGGGGTCAGACTCAGGTGAAGAAAGGAGCTATAGCAACGTGTGACCGAAGGACTTTAATGTGTCACGTTCGCGTCAAGTGTGTCACGTCCGTGAGCTCGTACTATAATTATACTCTCTCAGCTGACTCGTGAGCGAGGGTCAAGGTCGTTTGACTACTCCTAGCCAAAGTAAACAGAAGAAGGAGACAGAGAGAGAGAGAGAGAGAGAGAGAGAGAGAGAGAGAGAGAGAGAGAGAGAGAGAGAGAGAGAGAGAGAGAGAGGATTTAGATTGAAATTCATTGAACACGAATTCTTCAGACCATTTTTTTTAAACCGAAACTCAATATATAAGCACTCGCCGAAACTTTCGAATAGAGCAACTTGGCCTGGCTTTAACTCGACCGCCTGCCCATGAGTACTTACCCATAGGATCTCATACGAGTTTATTTTTCTATTTCATTTACCTTTTCATAGCGACCACCCGTCCATAGCGACAACTTTTGGTTCGACGGTAGTACTCTCCGATCACGGAGTCCCTAATTTGTAGCACTTGAAAGAAAGACTTGGAATTCAAACTGTGAGTTTTCTCGTACGACACGATTAAGCTTACCCTGTGCATGACTTGATAGCAACTAAGTTTTGACAAATGGAAACACGTCTACTGACAGACAGTGTAACGTCAAGTGTGATGCACAGATGAAAAGATGACGTTTTCGAGCGTGTGCCGAACCGAACGGGTTGAATCTGCGGTGAGCATTGCGTTAAATTATGGAGCATTTAACGTCATGCATTTTAACAAACGGTGCACACGTTGACTTTTATCTTGAAAGAGATGAGTGAATGTCGACAACACTTCCCTATTGCAGTGTTAAGAACATACGACGCTGGATTTATGTTTAAGTGGCGTGCACAGTTCGGATTTTAAATTATGTGTACTCTTATTCCACAAGAATAGGCAAGGGGGAGAGAGAGCGAAAGAGAGAGAGAGAGAGAGAGAGAGAGAGAGAGAGAGAGAGAGAGAGAGAGAGAGAGAGAGAGAGAGAGAGAGAGAGAGAGAGAGAGTGTGTGTCTGTATAGGATACGCAAGGTACGATTTTGAATTGCTAAACGGTTGAGATATTCCATTGATAACATCATCCATTAAAAAAACCCAAAAAAAACGTTACCCTGCGTGCATGAGGGGTGTCATGAAGGATTCCCCGTGACGCCGGGTTGTGCAGAAGGAATGTGAGGATGCAACAGGGACGGGAGGTATGCCGCAATGACATGATGACCTCTTCATGTGGCCTGACAGCCACTGGTCATTAGGCCATACTGCCTGTTGCCCCATTACGGAAGGCCAACTGCGCCAAAAGGTATAAATCTCACATTCCTGACGTCGCATTAGCACTTGCATCGATGATTTCTTTTATGGTGAGGTTGACGTTCGAATGTATGAATCTTACATTCGTGAAGTCGCTATAAGCATAATTTGCATCGATTACGTAATTAGCAAGCTTATGTTGACGTTGCAAAGCATGAATCGCACACTCGTGACGTCGCATTTGTATTTCCATCGAGGATGTTATCGGTGGGTTATTTAAAGGCTAATAATTTAACTGAGTCAAATTTAAATAATAATTTTCTTAGAAATGTTTGAAATGCCAAGGATTGCACCAAAGAGATTGGTTTTCTTGGGAAAAAAAACAAGAACACAGATCATATCATTCGGTTATGCACAGCATGAATTACATGCTTTGTCAAGATCAAAGCTACAACGATTTACATCATTTTGCACTATAGAAATGACATACTATGTGCAGGTCATGGTAGACGCCCAGCAACGAAATAAACAATGAAATGAAACACACACACACACACAAACACACACACACACACACACACTGACTCGTTTGTTTGGGCCGAACGGGTCTGCCATAGAAATGTCTCATAAGTCGTGTGCACGTGGCAGCGATAACTCAGCGTCCAGATGGCAAAGTCCGCACGCTTGCCAAATTCTAGGCCGGCCGTTTAATAGCTTGACGGACTCTATGGCACCCTTGCTTTGCCGTTTCTGTCCTCACTTTTTGGCGCCGAGGTGTAAATAGTGCATGTGGACGTTCGTCACGATAATGACGACAAATTAATGTATGTTGCTATTTTGTTGTGTCCTCGCCGACACCGCGAGAGAAAAGCTGTTATTTTTAATCAGTGACACCGTTGACCACATTACAAGGCGGGTGGTGCATTTGTGACGGTCTGAGTTTTTAGCTGAGCTTTGCATAACGTTTGAAGAAAACTGACCACAACGGTTGCATCATAGAACAACAGTACAGGACACAAAGCGTGTGCCTGTTGCAGATCATGGAGAACTTGTCGCATACGAGTTGGACACGAAAGGAAAGTAGTCTGCACAAATCCACCGTCAATGTTTGTCGGAAAATCCGTGTGCCATGTCGCAAAAACTGCACACAAAAATGCGACAAGTGCCTGTCACAGATTCTGGCTAGCATGTTGCATGCGAGTGGGACACGGAAGAAAAAAGAGTTTACGCAAGGCTCCGTTACAGTTTGTCGTAAAATCCGTTTGCCGTGTAGCAAAAACTGCAACAAATAGCGTAAATGCCCACCCCTTGAAAAGGTTTCTGCTACTAAGCATGGAGAGTTGAAGAAAAAGACTACCGTTTCCACCGGTACAGGCTAATCAGCTCGTTTATGCAATAAGAAATAGCCAGGCTGATGAACCGTGCTACGTATAGAAGCCGGAGGATAATTCCCGTTTTTTTTAGCACGGCTAGACATTCTGCTAATCAGTTCGTTAATGCAACAAGAAGTAGCTAGGCTGTTAAACCGTGCTACGTATAGAAGCCGGAGGATAATTCCCGTTTTTCGAGCACTGCTAGACATTCTGCTAATCAGCTCGTTTATGCAACAAGAAGTAGCCAGGATGATGAACCGTGCTACGTATAGAAGCCGGAGGATAATTCCCGGTTTTTTTAGCACTGCTAGACATTCTGCTTATCAGCTCGTTTATGCAATAAGAAGTAGCCAGGCTGATGAACCGTGCTACGTATTGAAGTCGAAGGATAATTAATTCCCGTCTTTTGAGCACTGCTAGACATTCTGCTAATCAGCTCGTCAATGCAATAAGAAGTACCCTGGCTGATGAACCGTGTTACGTATTGAAGTCGAAGGATAATTCCCGTCTTTTGAGCACTGCTGAGGTTCGCGCCCTGGATCGTGGAACGCCTAGTTGTGTCCACCGCAGGCGCTACACACGATTATGTCCCCCGCAAGACCAACCACATGGTAGGTGTCTCCAAATTAATGCCTTAGAATAGTAGATAACCAGACTTTCTTGTATTGAAGTTTATATCATACTGACCGGTACTTTTTTTTGCATTGGATCAGCCAGTTTTCTTACCATTTATACTCTCGTGTACTACATAAGAGAAGAAATTTCACCAAGACAGGTCAGAAATACTGTCCCCCACGTTAAAAATGATAAAATAACACAAAGCACTGTCAACAGAAGGGCTTAAATCTTCTTGCTTGTCAAAGTCTAACTACTTGTGGATACTGCTGTCCATTTTTAAGTTTCAGCTCAGTTTAGTTTAGACTCACGATGGGTACAAAGATCAACAGTGAAATTTAACGGGGTAAGATCCCCCGCAGCTAGCTTGGTCAAAATGCGGGGGACCTTATCTGGTGTCTGCGGGGGACCTTACCCACTGAGAATCGAGTACCACAAAATAACGCTAGATTAGAGCAGCTTATCCGCGATGCTGGTGCCCCAAACAAGTCTGCAAGGTATCGAAGATTGAACTGTGAGTATTAGAATAGTGATTGAAATGGTAGTTCTGGGTTAATTTGTAAGAAATTGAGACCTCTCTGCGTATTTTTCACGGACTTCAGCAAAAAATCGAACGCGACTGTTCACGAGTACACAACAAGACCTAAGTAAAATATTGTACTCATAGCCTAGGCAATTCTGCTTCGGAATATCTATAATAAATAATGTGATCTGCCATAAAATACCTTCACAGTGCAATTTTTTTGCGATATATCAACTCTGCTTCCGCGTGCGGGGGACATAATCGTGTGTAGTGCCTGCGGTGGACACAAATAGGCGTTCCACGATCCAGGGCGTGAGGTTTACATTTTTCAAACTATCTTAAGTATCAGATTGTTCGCAACAAAAGCGCGAGAAATATCCAAACGAATTATAGACGTTCAATGTTTAGAAACACTAACTCTTGAAATTAGGCGATCTTGGCATGACCTAAGCGTCATACTTATTATCTACGTTGACATAATCTTAGATAAGCTTGCTTCTCCGCCTCTTTCTCAAGTTGTGTTTTTTGTGTGGTTATTTTGCTTGTTGTAGTAGTTGTTGTTGTTGTTGTTCTTCTTCTTCTTCTTCTTCTTGTTGTTCTTGTTCTTGTTCTTGTTCTTGTTCTTGTTGTTCTTCTTCTTCTCAAATATTTTGCAATTTTTTTGTTCTTAAATAGATCTACACACAAATTCGTGACTTCTAGAGAAATGAAACTGTAATGCAAAATGCAGAAATGTGGAACCTTAGACGCTGCTTCTTTTTTGAAGCCATGATTTTGCCAGCAAATGTCAGCCAGTCAAAGTGCCCAGATTACACAGGACGGAAGGTAAGGCACTAGGGCACAGAGAGTACTTCATATTTTTTAAACAGTTTTAAAACAGTCCCTGAAGGAATCCAAGGACATGAAAGCTTTTCGGGTTAAAACGAGACATACATACAACCGACATGGGTTACGAAGGAGTAGGTGAATCGTGCTCCCGAAGAAGACAGGCATCTCGGTGTGTGCCAAGAAGGGCCAGCCTAATGGCTGTGGTCGGACAGTGGGCTATTCACAAGAACGGGGGAGATGTATGCGGAATTCCCTCCGTTGACGCTGAGCGATCGCGTGTGCTGCAACTTTTTAATCTGAAGGTCAGATTCTTCTCTGGGTCAGTTCGTTGTTGGGGGGGCTGAAAGGGTCCGATCCGAAACAGTTGCCATATTTCGTTTCATCTGAGCGTGTAGTTAAACTGAAGTTCCGTTCTGTACGGCGATTTATGTGTATAATCTAAAGGTCAGAATTTTGCTTTATTTTCTTTCTTCCTTTTTATATTTAGTCAAGTTTTGACTAAATATTTTAACGTAGAGGGGGGAATCGAGACGAGGGTCGGGGTGTATGTGTGTGTGTGTGTCTCTGTCTGTCTGTGTGTGTGTGTAGAGCGATTCAGACTAAACTACTGGACCGATCTTTATGAAATTTGACATGAGAGTTCCTGGGGATGAAATCCCCATACGTTTTTTTCATTTTTTCAATAAATGTCTTTGATGACGTCATATCCGGCTTTTCGTGAAAGTTGAGGCGGCACTGTCACGCTCTCATTTTTCAACCAAATAGGTTGAAATTTTGGTCAAGTAATCTTCGACGAAGGCCGGGGTTTGGTATTGCATTTCAGCTTGGTGGCTTAAAAACTAATGAGTGAGTTTGGTCATTAAAAATCTGAAATTTGTAAAAAAAAAAAATATTTTTTATAAAACGATTCAAATTTACATACGTCTTATTCTTTATCATTTTCTGATTCCAAAAATATATAAATATGTTATATTTGGATTAAAATCAAGCTCTGAAAATTAAAAATATGAAAATTATTATCAAAATTAAATTGTCCAAATCAATTTAAAAACACCTTCATCTTATTCCTTGTCGGTTCCTGATTCCAAAAACATATAGATATGATATGTTTGGATTAAAAACACGCTCAGAAAGTTAAAACGAAGAGAGGTACAGAAAAGCGTGCTATCCTTCTCAGCGCAAGTACTACCCCGCTCTTCTTGTCAATTTCACTGCCTTTGCTGTGCGCGGTGGACTGACGATGCTACGAGTATACGGTCTTGCTGCGTTGCATTGCGTTCAGTTTCATTCTGTGAGTTCGACAGCTACTTGACTAAATGTTGTATTTTCGACTTACGCGACTTGTTTGTTTTTTTTTTTTTCGGGGGGGGGGAGGGGGGATGTATTCGCTCGTAATTATGTATTGTTATCTGATTTTAAAAGTTCGTTGAGTGCTGGAACTTTAAATCTGAATTATCAGATTTTCTCTGGGCTACGAAGTTGTTTGGGTTGATAGTAACACTTTGTGTATGGAGTCCTAACCAAACTAGAAAACATAAATCGACCCTCCCCCCTCCAAGCTAAGATCTTGACCGCGCAAGTGTGTATGTAATTGCGAAAGAGAGAGAGAGAGAGAGAGAGAGACAGAGAGAGAGAGAGAGAGAGAGAGAGAGAGAGAGAGCGAGAGAGAGAGAGAGCAAAAGAGAGAGAGAGAGAGAGAGAGAGAGAGAGAGAGAGAGAGAGAGAGAGAGAGAGACAATGACAATGACAATGACAATTCTTTATTTTACGAGGGTAACAGAATAAGCATTGGTATACTTTTTTTTGCATCTGGCCCTCGCCCTAAAGAGGGACTAAATCTACTATAATAACTACTACTACATACTTACATAATTAGTAAAACAGTATAAGTTTATGTACATAAGTGCATTATATGAAACATTGTAGTTTATAAATGTTCATGACAAGGTGCAAAGCAAACATTTGCAAGTCAATTAGAGTCAGAATACTATGCAGTAGTACTTCAACTCTGCAAGACAATGGATAGTATGCATAACATCATAATTTCGTGAACAAAACTATAAATCAAAAGTGAGTGACTGTGTCCCAAAGGACATAACAATCAAGAATATACTATTTTCATTAAATGGGATATATATTTGTTTTTGAAAGAATCTGTGCTGGTAGCTTCCCGTAAGGCATTCGGAGAGAGACAGAGAGAGAGAGACAGAGAGAAAGAGACAGAGAGAAAGAAAGAGAGAGAGAGCAGAGAGAGAGAGAGAGAGAGAGAGAGAGAGAGAGAGAGAGAGAGAGAGAGAGAGAGAAAACAACAACGACAAACAAACAAACAATAAAAGATTAGCAGGGCACTTTCATTAATTGTATGAGACATGGTCAGAGAAAACAAAAGTCGTTGGAGCAGGACAAACAGAACCGTGCGTAAGTGTTTTTTGTGTCTGACGCACATTTTGTGCGTAATCGGGAAGCATCGAGACTGTTACAGTTGACTTGATTAAGCTTTGTCTTTTGTCGTTACGTGTTGTTATTCAAATAAATATCTTCTCTCGGCCTCAGGTCGAAAGTGGGATGGTGGTAAACTTGGAGTTTTTGAGGGTGGGGTGGGAGAGAGGGGGGAAGGCGGACGACAAAGAGGGACCAATCGCGGCTCATTTGTTTGATGTCATGCCATAATTATGCTACTCTATTTTTTGTTAGGGGGGCCTCATCTCTCTCTCTCTCTCTCTCTCTCTCTCTCTCTCTTTCTCTCTCTTTCTCTCTCTATTTCTCTCTCTCTCTTTCTCTCTCTCTCTCTCTCTCTCTCTCTGACTCTCTCTCTCCCCAACTCTGCTCCCCCTTTTCTCTCCCTTTAACACTCCTTCTATCTCTCTCTTTCTCTCTCTCTCTCTCTCTCCCTCTCTCTCTCTCTCTCTCTCTCTCTCCCTCTCTATCTCTCTCTCTCTCTCTCTCTCTCTCTCTCTCTCTTTTTTTTTAAGAATGGATGTTTTTTGATAATACGCTCAATATTTATGAAATCGTTTATGATGCATCTTTTATGATACGGGCGATGCGTCATGGGCGTTTGAAGCCATCGTCTTTTCTCAGGGCAAATTGACATGAGGCGAACGAGTCGATCGCATCGATATTTGTGGACGTAATTCCATGGGGGCAGGTGGCTCTTCCATTTCAAAAGCAAATTGGATAAGTACTGAGACCTGCTTTCAACGATCTTTATCTAAAACAAAGCAGCAGTGGTGACGTTACTGGACAACTTTTCAACTGCTGAAATAAAGATCTGAAAAGACAGAATTTTTTCTGTGATGAAAGTTAATTTACAGACCTCTGAAGTAAAGGAGAGAGAGAGAGAGAGAGAGAGAGAGAGAGAGAGAGAGAGAGAGAGAGAGAGAGAGAGAGAGAGAGAGAGACAGAGAGAGAGAGAGAGAGAGAGAGAGTGTATGTGTATGGGTGTGTGCAAAAGAGAGAGAGAGGAAGAGAGAACGAAAGAGAGAGAGAGAAAGTGAGAGAGAGAAAGAGTCAGTGTGTGTGTGTGTGTGTGTATGTGTATGTGTGTGTGTTTACGTACGTACGTACGTACGTACGTACGTACGTACGTATGTACGTACGTGCGTGCGTGCGCGTACATGCGTCACTGCGAGCACGTATGTGTTCATGTGCAAGTTTGTATGCGTGGACACTCGGGTGTGCTTGTGTGCGTGCGTAGGTGCATATGTGCGTGCACATTTTCTCTTCCGTGTCTACATACGTACACAAATATCTTAGCACACCTGTCATATAGACATATAATATATATGCGATTGCGGCCGCACTTGATGAATGCACTGACGTGTGCCTCACGTCAATAGTCACGCAAACCTTTCTCACCAAAATGTTCCCCTTGTCTTTTCTTCAGTGCCGTCCCATCTGAAGAGCGGGGAGAGGGACTCTTGCTACTTCACCATGCCAGCCGAGGTGTACCGGTCCCACGTGACGAAAGCCTTCCTCTGGTTCTACGTCAGACACACCAGTGACGTCAAGTCCAACGTCATACAGATGAGAGTCAGCCGCCTCGGCCCACCTTACTCCAAGAAGCCGCAGCATTCTTCCAAGCGCGTCATCTGGACCCACAAAGCATACTCGGACAAAGCGTTCGGGTGGAAACGGGTGGAGGTCACGAGCGTTATCCGACGCTGGGTCAAGCACGCGTCCTCCAACTACGGGTTGGAGGTGGTGGCTTTGAACGGGGACGATAATCTTGTGGTCCGGCCTCCCGCATCGGCCCAGCTCCAGGGCTATGTGAGTTTCATTTAGCTTCTCAATTACATGTACTTGTTGGTGTTTATACGTGTCCGTATGCGCTATGTGAGTGTCTTTTAGCTTGTTCGCTATTTCTTGGCGTTATTCTTGTCCGTATGGGCTACGTTAGTTTCTTTCAGTTTCTTCAATATTTCCTGGCGTTTATATTAACCGGAAATACAGAGTTCCAGGGTTCTGTGAGTTTCTGTTTGTTCTGCTTGTTTGCTATTTTTTTGGCGTTTATACTTGTCCGTATTGGCTATGTGAGTTTCTTTCAGTTTCTTCAATATTTCTTGGCGTTTATATTTACTGGAAATACAGAGTTCCAGGGTTATGTGAGTTTCTGTTTGTTCTGCTTGTTCGCTTTTTATTGGCGTTTATACTTGTCCGTATGGGCTATATGTAAGTTTCTTTTAGCTTGTCACTATGTCTTGGCGTTTTAATTAACTGGAAATACAGAGTTTCAGGGTTCTGTAAGTTTCTGTTTGTTCTGCTTGTTTGCTAGTTCTTGGTGTTTTAACTTGTCCGTATGGGCTATGTGAGTTTCTTTTAGCTTGTTCGCTATTTCTTGGCGTTTATACATGTCCGTATGGGCTTTGTGAGTTTCTTTTAGCTTCTCCATACTTGTTGGCGTTTATTATAGTAACTGGAAATACAGAGTTCCAGGGTTCTGTGAGCTTCTTTTAGCTTGTGTATTATTTCTTGGCGTTTATACTTGTCCTTATGGGCTATTCGAGTTTCTTTTAGTTTGTTCAATATTTCTTGGGGTTTACATACTTGTCCGTTTAGACTACGTGAGTTTCTTTTAGCTTGTTCGCTATTTCTTGGCGTTTATTCATATGCGTATGGGCTATGTGAGTTTCTTTTAGTTTGTTCAATATTTTTTGGCGTTTACATATACTTGTCCGTATAGACTTTGCGAGTTTCTTTTAGGTTGTTCGCTAATTCTTGGCGTTTATACAAGTGCGTATGGGCTATGTGAGTTTCGTTTAGTGTGTTCACTATTTGTGTGCGGTTATACTTTTGGCTTGTCCATTATTTGTTGGCGTTTATACTTATCCGTAACTATACTAACCGGTAATATCGAGTTCCAGGGCTATGCCAGTTTCGTATAGCTTCTTCACTATTTGTTGACGGTTATGATTTTAGCTTGTTCATTATGTGTTGGCGTTTATATTTATCCGTAGTGATATTCGCAGGAATACTGAGCTCGAAGGCAATGTGAGTTTCTTTTAGCTTGTTCATTATTTGTTGGCGATTATACTTTTAGCTTGTTCGATATTTGTAGGAATTTATAGTTTTAACTTGTTCATTATTGGATGAAAATTTTCTTTTAGCCTGTTTATTATATATTGACGTTCATAGTTTTTCATAGCAATATTAACCGCACATTACCGAGTCACAGTGATATGGACGTGTCTGATATCTTCTTCATTATTTGTTGCGTTTATACTTTTAGCTTGTTCATTATTTGATAGTGTTTATACTAGTCTTTTCAGTAGCGATATTAACTGGAAATACCGAACTCAATCGAATATGTGAGTTTCTCTTAGTTTGTTCATTATATGTTTGCGTTTATATTAACGGAACATACCGAGGTCTGGGACTATGTGAGTTTCTTTTAGCTTGTTCGTTATTTGTTCTGGTTTATACTTTTTCGTAGCGAAATAAACCAGAAAATACCGAGTTCCAAAGCAATGTTCCTTTGGTTTAAACACTGTGTTTATTTGTCAAAGGTATATGAAACAAAACAAAAAGCTGAAAACAACAAAACAATATTTTGAACAACAAAGAGAGAGAGAGAGAGAGAGAGAGAGAGAGAGAGAGAGAGAGAGAGAGAGAGAGAGAGAGAGAGAGAGAGAGAGAGAGAGAGAGAGAGAGAGAGAGAGAGAGAGAGAGAGAGAGAGAGAGAGAGAGAGGGGGGGGGGGGTTGGTAATTTTGTGTGTGGATTAAGCAAAGATAAAACAACAACTGATCGTTGGTGAAATACACAATGTTGAAAACAAATAGGATCTCTATAAACCATGGAAATACTACTCAACTGGCTAATTTTTGACATACACGGCTTCTTTGAGACTACAACATGAAAAGCAACACACACAAAAAGTACACCAGAACAAAAGGATACCCGAAATTATAAAGAGAAGAATTTTTTTGTTTAAGCTTTTCCTTGTTATAAGCAGTATTAATTCGTCCCGTTTACGTCCCAGGCTATGTGAGTTCCTTTGCGTGATTGCCTTTGCATATGCGTTTATTCATGCGTATTAACACGTTACAAAATGTGAAAGAAGTTATTACTTATAACTTAACTGCGTCACAAAAGTCCAAAGAAAAGCATCAGTGAATGATATATTTTAGACAGCGAGAGTACAAGCACTCTTAAGCGTCAGAGCAAGTTTAAAACAAGTCGCGTAAGGCGAAAATACAACATTTAGTCAAGCTCAGTCGAACTCACAGAATGAAACTGAACGCATTGCATTTATTTCCGCAAGACCGTACACTCGTAGCATCGTCTGTCCACCGCTCGTGGCAAAGGCAGTGAAATTAACAATACAGAAAAGCGCGGGAGCGGTTGCGCTGAGGAGGATAGCCCGCTTTTCTATATCTCTATTCTTTTTAACTCTCTGAACGTGTTTTTAATCCCAACATATCATATCTATATGTTTTTAGAATCAGGAATGGACAAGGAATAAGATGAAATTGTTTTGAAATCGATTTCGGAAATTTAATTTTGCTCATCATTTTTATATTTTTAATTTTCAGAGCTTGTTTTTAATCCGAATATAACATAATTATATGTTTTTGGAATCACAAATGATGAAGAATACGATAAACGTAATTTTGGATCGTTTTAAAAAAAAATAATTTTAATTACAATTTTCAGATTTTTAATGACCAAAGTCATGAATTAAATTTTAAGCCTCCAAGCTGAAATGCCATACCAAAGTCCGGACTTTGTCGAAGATTGCTTTGCCAAAATTTCAATCAATTTTATTGAAAAATGAGGGTGTGACAGTGTCGCCTCAACTTTTACAAAATGCCGGATATGAGAGAGAGCGAGAGAGAGAGAGAGAGAGAGAGAGAGAGAGAGAGAGAGAGAGAGAGAGAGAGAGAGAGAGAGGGAAAGTGGGGGTGGGGGGTGGGGGGGTGGAGAAGGTATGGGGTGGGGGAGGTGGGAGGAGCAATCATCGTCTGCAAGGATGGCAAACAATTTTCTCTCTTAGGCCCACTTTTTTGCGACGAAAAATGGAAAAACCCGCGCCTTTGAATAGCACGTAGGAGAGTTGTCGAATCTAATCCATTACATGACAGAACGTTAAATTGTTTATGATGAAGAATCTCTCGATTATGATAAGAGCAGCAATAGCCAATCAAGAGTGTTATCCTCCGCGTGCATCCTGTGCTATCACCCTCGACCAGTGCACAGGGGTTGACTAACTGCGGAGAATTGGCTCTGAAAGCGTCCTTTATTTTTGCCCGCCGAAGACAAATTGCTTGGCCGCGGAACCTTTGGCCATTCTTTCTTATGATCTCTTATCTCGCTCCCTCATACATTTGTCTAATTTGAGTGCACCTTTCACTCAGTGGTGGTTATTTCTAGGCCAGGTTTGTATGTACACTCAAGGGGGAAGCTCTGCCCCCTAATCTTGGGACGAGGGGGCTGCTATTTTGGGCTGACATGCATGCCAGAGGCACGTCTGAAACGCCAAAGGCGCCGATTAGGAAAAGTTCATGGATAACTGTGGCGAGCCGGAGAGAGGTCTGAGGTCTCGGCAGCTATCTGATGTCTTCTGTCTTCTGGCTTATCCTAGCTACGCCTTCCTCTCGAGAAGGACAGCATTCCTATCGGTCCGCGGTCAGCTGATAGCCCGTCTTCTGTATCTGTCGGCATGCAATGGCTGTCCACTTGGCCTGCTCTAAAGTGCAGCTCCCCGCACACTTAATTGGGCAAAGTGACAAGAAATGTTTGGGGGGTGATCCAGGGTTAGGCTAATCCTTGTGGAACGCGGAAAAAGGAATGTAGAACGACACGTATGCCAACAATTTCACACGTACATCGGGTACCTGCTCGGGTTTTGGCGAGGCTATCCTCTTGCCTTGTCTTCTGTGACTTTTTAATCTTGTTCTCCCCGTGTCGGTCTTAAAACGTCGCGTGCCTGGCCTAAATTGCTGATGTAAGCGAAGCCTGATCCGGCGAGAAGATAGCGGCATTTTACCTACATTAGTCAGTCGATTCACGTTCCCTGACTCATGCTTACATTAAAACTTAGACAGGGAAATGCCGTTACGTTTTACAAATATACGTGTGATGTAAGGAGTTTCTGTTTGATGTATAAAGAGAGTGTTAAATTACAGTTTTTTTAATTTGTTATAACGAATGACAAAGAAAAAAGTATCGTAATTCATGAGATAATAGCAACATAAATCTAGCCTGTCAATGTTAGCTGCGTTTTTTCATATAGTTCCATAGAGTGCACGATCGGTATTTTTTTCTTCTTGAATTGTGAGACAAAAGAAGACATTGTGGACAAACAAATGAAAAAAAAACCCACCAAAGTATTGGTCCCTTAATTGCTGTTCCTAAACGCCAGATTCCAAAGACATGTCTTGGAACTGGAACACATTTTTTCCCAGAATGCTTTAATTATGTTCTCTGTTTATGTGACAGAAAGTAATACGTGTCAGGCGTCTTATTCTTGAAATTTGAAAATTCAGGTGTAAGTTGGTCACGACAACTTTTCAAACCCATTGTGTCACAAGCATTGCATTTTAATCTGATGTTTTGTAGCTGCATGGCTGTCATCTTGTCTTTGAATTTTTCAACATTGAAATAACACTGATTTAAAGGGGATAAACCTGCTAGCACTTTTATTGTAGATATGTAATACGTCTTTACTTCCGTAGGCGTGAGAAACTTAAGAATGGATTTTAAGGATGAAAGTAGCTTGTTCCTTTTAATGCCTGTTATTCTCTTAGGTGCCAGGAGATTGGTTGTGCATAGCTCTCACTCACTCTTGTAACACATTTATGCATTCATGTTGTTTTAAAAAAAAAGTTGTTGTATTATTGAAAGTTAATTTAGTTACACATGTGGCTTTTTATTAGCCGGATATCGTGCGAGCTGTGTCTCCTGGATGCCGGAGAAAAAAATCACAATCCTCGTAAAATCTGCAAAATTGAATTTTGTCATTTTAATTTTGTGTGTGTGATGGGTCCAAACATGTTCTTGGTCGGGAGGAAAATTATAGGGTCGGTTGGGGAATCGGAAACATTGCAATTTTTCTTCTTGGCTTTATACCTCATCAACGGGAGTTTTTGTAATTGCGTCTGCTTATGTTTCTTATTCTTTCAGTCATACCCGCTGTTTTTGTTGTTGTTAACTGTGGGCATACGAGTCTACTGCATGGCCACCCACCCTTAATTAACATAATGATTTTCCGCCATTAATGACTATCGGTAGGTATTTGACTATCTTGGTAATCATCATCAGAACCGCAATTTGAAAGGTTCAGTCTCTTAGTTAATGGAGGATGGAATATACCAGAAAGAGGATTTGTTCTTCGCAGATGGTACCATTCTTTGACGTCGGAAATAATTTGTTACCATAAGCCTTTCTTTTCGTCTTACCTCTTCCATTCATTCTATGCCTGCGTGTGTGCGTGTGTGCGTGCGTGCGCGCGCGTGTGTGCGCGCGCGCGTGTGTGTGTGTGTGTGTGTGTGTGTGTGTGTGTGTGTGTGTGTGACAAGCACTTCTCAGAAACTACCCGACGGATTTTCTTGAAAACTGATTCATACATTCCTGAGGGCATTTGCTTGTGTCGTTTTTTTCTCCGATTTTTGGTAGGGCTATTTGATGACGTTCATATTTGGCCGTTTGCAAAAGTTAAGGCGGCACTCTCACGGCTACAGTTTTTCATCAATTTGTTGGAAATTTTCGTTACATGATCTTCGACTTAGTACGGACTATGGAATTGCATTTCAGCTTCATACCTGAACAATTCGCTTATGAAATGTTCACTCAAAGTTAGCCAAATTTGTCGATTTCTTAAAAGTCGATATTTGAATCACAAAGGTGACACCATTGTTTTCTGTAATGCCTCTTGTATCCGAAAATGTATAGTTTTGTTGTGTTTGTTTCAAAAATGGGCTTAAAATGAAGAAAATCGTTAAATGGCGACTTTATTTATTCTTTGAAGAAGACGCATAAAATTATAATTTCTCTACCCGTTATCATTTGCTGATTCCAAAAATATACAGTTTATGGTGTTTGTCGCTGAAAATATGCTTACAATGAAGAACATCTGTGAAAGGTAATTGTGCTCCATGTTGCCTGTATCTAACTTATCAAGCTGGTTTCTGTGTGTCTGTCTGTCTGTGGGAATGATGACAAAAGCCTCCGAAACGGCTTCACCTACTGAAACGGGAATTGCAGGGTATGTTTTTTGCCACTCGAGTCGTGTCATGGGGTATTTTTGAAAAAGCAAACTTGAAAGGAGTCGTTAAAAACAGCGGACAAAAGTAGGATTGCACGACTTATGTTGTGTGTGTGTTGTCTACGAGAATTTTGTTTGAGGTCTTAAAAGCGAGCTTCCACTGAATCACATTGCCTTTGTGTTTGTCATTTGGCTGCACGACTTACGTTGTGTGTGTGTTGTCTCCGAGGTCTGATTTTCTTAATCTTCTTAAAAGCGAACTTCCACTGAATCACATTGCCGTTGTGTTTTTCATTTGATTGCACGACTAACGTTGTTTGTGTGTGTGTTGTGCAGGAGCCCACGCTGGACATCAAGGTGGAGAGGAACGTGAAGAGACGCTACAGGCGCAGCGACTCGCTGACATGTCACGACAACTCCACAGAGCACCGTTGCTGTCGCTACCCGCTCACCATCAGCTTCGCGGAGTTTGGCTGGGAGTGGGTGATCGCCCCTACCCACGTCAAGGCCGACTACTGCGCCGGGGAGTGTCGCATGACGCTGCAGAACAAGACGCCCTATTCCCTTATCGCCTCGCAGACCTCGGATGGTGGCTTGTGCTGCACACCCTCCAAGATGTCGGCGTTGCCCTTGCTCTACTTCGACCAGCAGGGCGACGTCGTGTTCCAGATGCTGCAGAGCATGCGGGTGGAGCGCTGCGGTTGCTTTTAGCGTCTGGCCCATGCTGTGTGGCACATAATCGCCTCCTATGTCCAAGGATCTTTGGAGACTGTTTTGACGTTTCTGCCTGCTTGCCTGACTGCCTACATTGCTCGCCTCCGCCTGCTTTCTGAAGATGCTGCGGCGTCCCCATCGCGTCCCTGCGGCGTCCCTGTGGCGTCCCGGCGGCGTACCTGTGGCGTCCCTGCGGCGTCCCCATGGTGTCCCTGCGGCGTTGTTAAGTGCGAGAGTTGTGGCTGCCCTTACTGCTACGGCGTCAGTGTCTCATTCGACACTGAAAAACACCTTCCGTCCCACCCCCTTTCCCCGTTTACTGGGCATTGGTCACACAAATATCGGGGGAAACCTTGCCTGATCGGAGAGCTGCAGACTGTTTTGTCCGTTATCACTTTCTCCTCTTCAAGTCGATCTTCTGTTGCTAACTTTTCCTTTGCTTGGGAGATCGTACTTTGCAAAACCGACCCACGTTAGTAAAGGGAACACGAAGAAATACGCTGATCTGGCTTGGAAGACCAGAAGCTCTGCTTTTCAAATCCCTGTTTTATCCGATTTGCCTAAAGTCAGAACATCTTCTGAAAATCCTGAAGTCGTGAAAAGTAGCCCAAATGGGATGGTGTCATTAATGTTAAATGGGATTATGAACCACAATCGTTAAAGTTTTTTCTACAGCCAAAACGTACCTAACCTAAGCAAATTAGGACATTGATCCTTTATGCTCCAAAACCAAGAATGCTTTTCACGTATATCCTTAAAATGTTAGTCTTGGTGACTTTACAGTCAATTACATTCATAACCTAAAAGAAGTGTGCACGGTATACTAGACATCGCTTACCTTGCATTCGGTTGGAAGCGTGTTGAAAACTCGCAAAAGACGGAACTTTTGTTCGTTTCTGAAATCGACGAACTGTGAAACTACACGACTGTACATGTGTCTGACAAGTCTTTTCAAGGACTGACCATGATGAAGCATTTTCAGTGTGTCAGGACAACAAAGGTACTGGTGTTCTTTGGTGTTCCTGGGCCAGTATTCTGAAGTCGAGTTTAGAGACCCTAGTC